>NC_053391.1:536010313-536375058 GCF_905171765.1 Bufo bufo | reverse complement strand
GTAGCGTGTGTCTTAGGTTTTTCTGAATGACACTATCAGTACCTTCAATGTAAGATATCCTTTTTGGGATAGATTTCAAGTAGGCCTCAAATACCAGAAACTAGTTATTTTGAGAATGGCAAATTTGGGAATAGTTTTTCAAACCAGAAAAAAAAAATGTGCTTTTACGGTCGCTACAAATAACTTGACCAGCTAAAACAGTACAGATTTGCTTGAATAGAAATGTGAGACCTGTTTTTTGTTCACTGTGTGACAGGTTAAGGTTTAATCTCAGAATCAGACTTCTATCTGCACGGTAGCGTGTGTCTTAGGTTTTTCTGAATGACACTATCAGTACCTTCAATGTAAGATATCCTTTTCGGGATAGATTTCAAGTAGGCCTCATATAGCAGAAACTAGTTATTTTGAGAATGGCAAATTTGGGAATAGTTTTTCAACCCAGAACAAAAAGTGTGCTTTTACGGTCACTACAAATAACTTGACCAGCTAAAACAGTACAGATTTCGTTGATTAGAAATGTCAGGTCTATTTTTTAGGCGCTGGGTGACAGGCTCAACTTGCCCCTTATGTAGTATATGGCCAAAAAATAACCACACTGTTGATGGTTAAATGCACTTTGGTGACACAGGCTCAGCCTGCACCAATCACAGCCATGCCAATAGTAGGCAAGGCTGTGATGGCCTCTTGGGGCAAGTAGTATGACGCTTGTTGATTGGCTGCTTTGCAGCCTTTCAAAAAGCGCCAAGAAAGCGCCGAACACCGAACCCGAACACAGACTTTTACGAAAATGTTCGGGTTCGGGTCCGTGTCACGGACACCCCAAAATTCGGTACGAACCCGAACTATACAGTTTGGGTTTGCTCATCCCTAGTGGTATGCTTAGGATCATGAGCAGTTCCTTTCCTTCTCCATACTCTTCTCTTCCCATCACTCTGGTACAAGTTGATTTTGGTCTCATCTGTCCATAGGATGTTGTTTCAGAACTGTGAAGGCGTTTTTAGATGTCGTTTGGCAAACTCTAATCTGGCCTTCCTGTTTTTGAGGCTCATCAATGGTTTATATCTTGTGGTGAACCCTCTGTATTCACTCTGGTGAAGTCTTCTTTTGATTGTTGACTTTGACACACATACACCTACCTCCTGGAGAGTGTTATTGATCTGGCCAACTGTTGTGAAGGGTGTTTTCTTCACCAGGGAAAGAATTCTTCGGTCATCCACCACAGTTGTTTTTCGTGGTCTTCTGGGTCTTTTGGTGTTGCTGAGCTCACCGGTGCGTTCTTTCTTTTTAAGAATGTTCGAAACAGTTGTTTTGGCCATGCCTAATGTTTTTGTTATCTCTCTGATGGGTTTGTTTTGTTTTTTCAGCCTAATGATGGCTTGCTTCACTGATAGTGACAGTTCTTTGGATCTCATCTTGAGAGTTGACAGCAACAGATTCCAAATGCAAATAGCACATTTGAAATGAACTCTGGACCTTTTATCTACTCATTGTAAATGGGATAATGAGGGAATAACACACACCTGGCCATGGAACAGCTGAGAAGCCAATTGTCCCATTACTTTTGGTTCCTTAACAAGTGGGAGGCACATAGGCAAACTGTTGTAATTACTACACCGTCCACCTGATTTGAATGTAAATACCCTCAAATTAAAGCTGACAGTCTGCAGTTAAAGCACCTCTTGTTTGTTTCATATCAAATCTATTGTGGTGGTGTATAGAGCCAAATATTTTAGAATTGTGTCGATATCCCAATATTTATGGACCTGGCTGTATCTCTAAGTATTGCTATACAGTAGATAGATATATAGAGATATAGCAGAGCTGAGTGTGCTGGGGCAGCTGTCATGTGTATAGATGTAGCAGAGCTGGGTGTGTTTGGGCAGCTGTCATGTGTATAGATGTAACAGAGCTGGGTTTGCTGGGGAACCTGTAATATATAGAGATAAAGTAGAGCTGAGTGTGCTGGTGCAGCTGTCATGTGTATTAGATGTAGCAGAGCTGGGTCTGCTGGGGCAGCTGTCATGTGTATAGATGTAGCAGAGCTGGGTTTTCTGGGGCAGCTGTCATATAGAGATAAAGTAGAGCTGAGTGTGCTGGTGCAGCTGTCATGTGTATTAGATGTAGCAGAGCTGGGAGTGCTGGGGCAGCTATCATATATAGAGATATAGCAGAGCTAAGTGTTCTGGGACAGCTGTCATATAGAGATATAGCAGTGCTAGGTGTGTTGGGGCAGCTGTCATGTGTATAGATGTACACTTAGCCAGCTATAACAGTAGAAGTCTCATATTTTTTCAGTCAGTGGCAATGCAGCTCTTATAACCGTGTGGGTAAGTGCTTTGCCTCTGATTCAGAAGGTTGTGGGTTCGAATCCCAGACACATCTCTCCCTCTCCTGAGGACGGCAATACAAATGACTATGCCTGGGATACGTAAATGCAGGCCCTGCTGGTGTCACTCGGTGTGGCCAGCAATACCACTGCCTGCGCTGTCTGTGGCCGGCAGGGCGCTCCTCCTACTGGTAAGTGAAAGGTCTGTGCGGCGCATTGCTTATAGCACAGACCTTTCACTTACCAATAGAGATGTCGCGAACATAAAATTTTCCGTTCGCGAATGGCGAACCCAAATTTCTGCAAATGTTTGCGAATCGGGCGAACCGCCATAGACTTCAATAGGCAGGCAAATTTTAAAACCCACAGGGACTCTTTCTAGCCACAGTAGTGATGGAAAAATTGTTTCAAGGGGACTAACACCTGGACTGTGGCATGCCGGAGGGGGATCCATGGCAAAACTCCCATGGAAAATTACATAGTTGACGCAGAGTTGGATTTTAATCCATAAAGGGCATAAATCACCTAACAATCCAATTTTTTTTTTGAACAACGTTGGTTTAAAACATCCAGTGTGTGTATACGATCAGGTATGATGTTGTATCGATCAAGTAGTGTAAGGGTTACCCCCGCTTCACAGACATTGACAGACCAAACTCCCCTTTAAATGCACCGCAAACAACCGCAAACAGTCCATTTGCCCAACCTCAAACTCACCATTTGTACAAGGTTGGATACCAAGCTAGAAATGTCCCGTTGATGTCATTGAAGGTTTCTTCCTCCACCCAGCCACGTACAACACCAAGGGTCCCGGAAAGGTGAAATGAATTGATTTTGAACTATTTTCTCAGAATTTTTTGGGTTCAGGGTACGTGGCCTCTGAACACTGGGCATTATTCCAGGGCCAGTGGAAATCACAGCACCACGAACACGACGGCCCCTGCGGCGTGGCCTGCCTCTGCCTGTCATTTTTTATTAGATAAGTGTTACTATGCGTGCAAGGTACTGTGCCACCCTATATAAGTGGTGGGCAGTGGGCACAGTACAGTCTGTGTGGGCCTGACACACACTGGCTTGCAACTGTGATTATATCACAGAAAAATATAAAATATAATTTTTATTTATCTGCGAGGTATTTGTGAGTGAGTGACACCCTGTAACGGTATAAGTGGAGGCCTAGCCACTAGCCAGTGGCCACAATACAGTCTGTGTGGGCCTGACACACACGGGCTTGCAAATGTGATTAGATCACAGAAAAATATTAAATATAATTTTTATTTATCTGCGAGGTATTTGTGAGTGAGTGACACCCTGTAACGGTATAAGTGGAGGCCTAGCCACTAGCCAGTGGCCACAATACAGTCTGTGTGGGCCTGACACACACTGGCTTGCAAATGTGATTAGATCACAGAAAAATATTAAATAGATTTTTTTTTATCTGAAAGGTATTTGAGTGAGTGACACCCTGTAACGGTATAAATGGAGGCCTAGCCAGTGGCCACAATACAGTCTGTGTGGGCCTGACACACACTGGCTTGCAACTGTGATTAGATCGCAGAAAAATATTAAATAGAATTTTTTTTTATCTGCGAGGTATTTGTGAGTGAGTGACACCCTTTAACGGTATAAGTGGAGGCCTAGCCACTAGCCAGTGGCCACAATACAGTCTGTGTGGGCCTGGCACACACAGGCTTGCAACTGTGATTAGATCACAGAAAAAGATTAAATATAATTTTTTTTTATCTGCGAGGTATTTTCTGTCACACCCTGTATGAATGGTGTGCACACAGTACTGTCTGTGACTGAGCCTGCAGCCTCTCACACATGGGCAGGCAACTGCAATATATATATATATATATATATATAAAAATAAAAAAAAGCAGACTGATGTACCAGCCCTGAAAAGGGCTTTTTGGGGTGCTGTCAGAATGCTGTCCTTACAGCAGATGAGTCTGTGGACACAGAACACTGCCCTAGCTAACGCTTTCCCTATTGAATCAGCAGCAGCAGCACTGTCCCTCCTCTCACTGAGAATGCAGATTCCGAATTAATCTAAAATGGATGCTGTCCAGGAGGTGGAAGGGTCTGGGAGGGAGGGTCTGCTGCTGATTGGCTGGAATGTGTCTGCTGACTGGGAGGTACAGGGTCAAAGTTTACTCAATGATGATGTATAGGGGGCGGACCGATAATTACATATGTTCGCCCGCCGCGGCGAACGCGAACAAGCTATGTTCGCCGGGAACTGTTCGCCGGTGAACTAAGTAACCATGGCAGCCAGGACTGCAGTAGCGTCTTGGCTGCCATGGTAACCGATCGGAGCCCCAGCGATTAAACTGGAACTCTCCGCTGCCACCAATGATGGGGGGGAGAGGGGAGGCCGCACTGGCCACCAATGAATTTAATACTGGGGAGGGAGGGGGGTCTGCCCCCTGCTGCCTGGCAGCACCTGATCTCTTACAGGGGGCTATGATACGCACAATTAACACCTCAGGTGTGGCACTTGAGGGGTTAATTGTGGGGATCACAGCCCCCTGTAAAAGATTGGGTGCTGCCAGGCAGCAGGGGGCAGTTATGTACACAGTTCTTAGTATATTTTTAACTTGAAGCGTCCCCATCACCATGGGAACACCTCTGTGTTAGAATATACTGTCGGATCGGAGTTTCACGATCTAACTCAAATCCAATGGTATATTCTAACATAGAGGCATTCCCATGGTGATGGGAACGCTTCAAGTTAAAATATACCATCGGATTTGAGAAAACTCCGATCAATTGTTATATAATCGGCACACACTCACCCTGCTGTGTGTGGAGTGTGTGCTGATTGGTTTGTGCGCTGCGTGTGTGCTGATTGATTTGTCCGCTGCGCATGTGCTCTTCACTAATCGGCACACACGCACGGACAGGAGCCCTGAGCACGTACACAGGGCTTTTATTAGTATAGATGGCACAATATTCTAAATAGTGCCGATATTTGAATATTCGCGCTCAACACTACTCTTAACTATACAATGTTAATTTTCTAGACTGCCCCAATATTGCCAAAATGAAAGGTTTGGGAAAAAAAATGACTCATTGACCCACAAGCAAGAAGCAGGGAGAAATCATGTGTTCAGATGGGAAAAAATGCCGAATATTTGTCATTACGAATATATATATAGCACTATATTCTATAGTACTAGATATTAGAGTTGAGCAGACACCTGGATGTTCGGGTTCGACGGGTTTTCCCGAACTTCACAAAAAAGTTCGAGTTCGGGACCCGAACTTGACCCCGAACCCAAACCCCATTGAAGTCATTGGGGACCCGAACTTTTGAGCACTAAAATGGCTCTGAAAATGTCATGGAAATGGCTAGAGGGCTGCAAATGCCAGCAAATGTGGTTAAGGGCATGGCAAGTGCTCTGCAAACAAATGTGGATAGGGAAATGATTTAAAATAACATAAAATACATAAAAATAAAAAATAATAATCTTGATCTATGAGGACGAGGTCCATATGGAGTAGGAGGTTGAGGAGGCAATGGATATGGCGGTGTAGGTGGAAGCTGCGGTGGAGGAGGAGGATGTAGCCTACACTGCTTTTTGTAAATTTGGGTACACCCCAAAAGATTGGGAAATATAACCTGTGATAATCCCCCTCCAGTCGTGCTAAACATACATTCAGACAATACACTGGCTGATGGGCAGGCAAGCACCTCCAAGGCATAAACGGCAAGCTCAGGCCATGTGCCCAATTTGGAGACCCAGAAGTTGAAGGGGCAGACCCATCAGTCAGTACGTGTAGGCGTGTACACACATACTGCTCCACCATGTTGCTAAAAATGCTGCCTCCTGCTAAGACATTCCATATCAGCTGGTGGTGCTGGTTGTTGTGGCGTGCTGACAAAGATTTTCCACATTTCGGCCATGCTAACCCTGTCTTCTGAGGTGCTGGTGGTGCCCCAACTGCGTTGGCGACCTCTTCCTCATCCTCTGCCTTCGACTTGTGCTTCCACTGTGTCCCCGCTGTCAGGTGGGAATGCGACCAGCAGCGTGTCTACCAGCGTGCCCTTGTACTCGCGCATCTTACGATCACGCTCCAGTGATGGAATTAAGGATGGTACGTTGTCCTTGTAAGCGTCGCCACCCAGGAATCAGCACAAGTTTGATAGTGGGCAACTCGGCGGTCGTTGCGGAGACATTGCAGCATGTAATCTCTCATGTGTGCCAGGCTGCCCAGAGGCAACAAAAAGCTGTCCTCTGTGGGAGGTGTATCGTCTGTGTCCTCTGTATCCCCCCAGCCACGCACCAGTGATGGCCATGAGCTGGTTTGGGTGCCACCTGTTATGCAAGCGGGTGTGGACCCACTGCGCCACTTACTGGGTATACTCCGGAGGGGCGTAACTAAGCAGCTACCTGGTATTCACTAGAGTCCCTAATGGTGGGGATAGGCTTGGGCCGTAGGGTAGCTGCTAGGTGCCACTTCAGAGTAGTCCCCAAGTCAGTGGCAGCTAACCAGGGGGTCAGAGTGTTCGGTGCAAGCAGCGAGGGGACGTACGAGGCCTGGAGGTACGGGTCAGGACAGGTGGCAATCAAGATCCGAGGTCAGGGGCAGGCGGCAAACAGGCAAAGTCCATAAATGAAGTCCGAGGTCAGAGGCAGGCGGTAGAAAGCAAAGCCAGGAGTACAATAGCAGGATTCGGTACACAGGAAGGCAGACAAGATAAACACCTTTGCAAAGGGACTAGACAGGCTAGACACTGAGTTTGCTTAGGCAACCTCCTGTAGTAGGAAGTGCCTTTAAATACCTGCTGCAATCCAGCCATAGGCTGCTGTAACAGAGGGAGTGTGTGTGTTGCCTCTTAGGTGAAGAGAGACACACCCATGCAAGCTTCAACACTAATGCAAGTCTCCAGCAAGTCTTCAACACTAATGCAAGTCTCCGGCATGGAACATATGTAGCAGAGTTAAGTTAGTTGCTGCCCGTGTTTGTCAGCTGGGTGGCAGAAGGGAAGAGAGGGAGCCCGGTGCCATTGCCTGCTGATAGGGGCAACGGCACAGTCCGCTGGGCTAACACCACCCTGCTGTGAACATGGTTCCTCCTCCTCCTCCATCTCCTCCTCCTCATCCTCCACCTCCTCATCCTCCAGAACTGTGCCCTGGCTGGACAATTGTGTACGTGGCGTTTGTGGGTGCAGGAACCCACCCTTGGAACCACTTGTGAATGACTGGCCGGAAACCCTATGAAATGATCCCTCTTCCTCCTCCTGTGCAACATCCTCTTCCATCATCGCCAGCAGCGTTTTTTCAAGGAGGCATAGAAGTGGGATAGTAACGCTGAGAACGTCGTTATCGGCACTGGCCATGTTGGTGGAGTACTCGAAACAGCACAACAAGGAACACAGGTCTCGCATAGAGGTCCTCTCTCTGCAACAGGAGCTCCACCAGCAGCACCACGACCGGGGCCACATCTCTTATTTGACGCTCTCTTCATATTTCTCAAATTTAGGATCTTGCCCAAAATGGGTGTTTTTTTAATAACAGAATAGAACAACAGTATCTAACGAGTGTATCTCACAATGACAAATGCAGCAAGGGCTGCAATATTAAGTACTTTGCCCAAAATAAGTGTTTTATTTAAACCCAGAATATTATTGCTGTATTTCAAGATTGTATCTCACACTGACAGATGCAGACAAGGCCGCAAATTTAGTTTTTTGCCCAAAATGGGTGTTTTTTTTATAACAGAATAGCACAGCAGTATATAAAGTGTGTATCTCACAATGACAGATGCAGCAAGGGCTGTAAAATTGAGTATTTTGCCCAAAAAGGGTGTTTTTTAAAACTCAGAAAATTATTGCTGTATTTTTAGCTTATATTGCACAAAAATGGAGGGTATTGCAAAAAATTGCAGTTTTTTAAAACCCCGAAAATTATTGAAGTATTTCAAGCTTGTTTCAATCACAGATGCAGCAAAGGCTTTAATATTAAGTACTTTGCCCAAAAAGGGTGTTTTTTTAATAACAGAATATGACAGCAGTATATAGCGCTTGAATTTCACACTGAAAGATGCAGACAAGGCCGCAAATTAAGTATTTTGCCCAAAATGGGTGTTTTTTTAATATTGGAATATGACATATAGCACAGCAGTATCTAAAGCGTGTATCTTACAATGACAGATGCTGCAAGGGCTGTAAAATTTATTATTTTGCCCAAAAAGGTTGTTTTTTAAAACCCAGAAAATTATTGCTGTAATTCTAGCTTAAATTGCACACTGACTAATGCGGCAGAGGCCCAAGATGGAGGGTATTGCCAAAAATGGGTATTTTTTAAAACCCAGAAAATTATTGAAGTATTTCAAGCTTGTTTTTAACAATCACAGATGCAGCAAAGGCTGCAATAAGTACTTTGCCCAAAATGGGTGTTTTTTTACTAACAGAATATGACAGTAGTATATAACGTTTGAATTTCACACTGACAGATGCAGCAAGGGCTGTAAAATTGAATATTGGGTGATTTTTTTTTTAAACCCAGAATATAATTGCAGTAGTTCAAGCTTCTATTTGACTGTCACAAATGCACTTATGCTGTGCTGTTGCACAGAACTTGCTTAAAATGGCCGCCGCCGATGTCCACCTAACTAACACAAGATTAAAAGTTACTTTTCTGGGTCACTGGGCTCAGGGCAGGGTAAAAAGATTGTGCACTGCACCCACAAAACAAAATCTAGGTAGATCGCTGAGTTAACAAGCACTTCTGATTAAAGATTCTGTCCTATTCTCTCCCTCGCAGCAACAGAATCCTATACCTACTGTAAAGGGGGAATATTAATCACCAATATTTATGCAAATATCAATAATTAATATTCATAAATGGGAGGAGCCGTCTATTGATGACTCCGCCTATTTATACCTTTATATAACAATAATACAATACTTTGCCTTTACCTTACGCTAATCACTAAGCTAGCTGCATGCGCCTTACTAAACTAACTATTGCTAATAACCACACATTACACAGATAGTTATATATAAAACACAGTATTTATTATTACCAACAATACACTAAGCACGCAATACACTAACAATACAGTACTATAAATACAGCACTAAACTACACTACACGGTTCCCAAATTCCACCCACAAACTATCTATACAATACACACACACATTTATATTAGCAGCCCACCTACCTGGTTCTACTTACTGTCCCTATTGGGTATGACAAGGGAATTGGGGTGAGGTACAGTGGGGGGGTGATCAGGGCTTCAGGGATCGTTGGTGGGACAGGGTAGGTAAGGGTTAACAATGGGGGAGTTCAGGGCTGTATAGCAATGCAAGGGTTAATACCCTACAAGTGTACAGTGAGGCCCAGGGGTTATTCAGGTGAGTGGGGGTTTGGATATGTAGGGGTTAACCAGGGGGGAAATAGGGGTTAACCAGGGGGGGATCACTTACAACAATACAAGTCTAATTATACGCTATATCTATATATATTTATAGATCAATGGTTATAAATATATATACATATAGACGCACAAACCACAATACAAACCTAGCTACACTAGACAATTCCCAATTCCACCCCACACTCTAGCTGTACAATGCACATACATACATTCCTTAGCAGCACACCCAAAACACACACTCAGCTGCTACTGGGGTAAGCAGGCAGCAGTAAAGGGTGGATTACAGAGCAGCTACAGGGGTATGTTGGTGGCAGGGAAGGGGTGAATCAGGGCAGGTGTATTAGGGGTTTGGAGGGAAAGGGTTACTCAGCCATCCTCAGGGCCATGTGGCCTCTCTTCCTTCAGGGTGCAGCTCCCATGTGTCTCTCATTGCAGTCCAGGTATCCAAGAGACCGCACCTCTGCCCTGCTTGGGGTTTTATAGCACAAAAGCAGCCCCCTCCTCCTTCTTCAACAGGAGGGTGATGACATCATCGTGGGGTCGTGTGACGGAATGCTAGAACTGAAACAAAGGACTTCCTGCCCAAGCTGTAAGCCTCCCACGTCATAAACGAACCAGGCTGATCTATATATACAGGGAGTGCAGAATTATTAGGCAAGTTGTATTTTTGAGGATTAATTTTATTATTGAACAACAACCATGTTCTCAATGAACCCAAAAAACTCATTAATATCAAAGCTGAATATTTTTGGAAGTAGTTTTTAGTTTGTTTTTAGTTTTAGCTATTTTAGGGGGATATCTGTGTGTGCAGGTGACTATTACTGTGCATAATTATTAGGCAACTTAACAAAAAACAAATATATACCCATTTCAATTATTTATTTTTACTAGTGAAACCAATATAACATCTCAACATTCACAAATATACATTTCTGACATTCAAAAACAAAACAAAAACAAATCAGTGACCAATATAGCCACCTTTCTTTGCAAGGACACTCAAAAGCCTGCCATCCATGGATTCTGTCAGTGTTTTGATCTGTTCACCATCAACATTGCGTGCAGCAGCAACCACAGCCTCCCAGACACTGTTCAGAGAGGTGTACTGTTTTCCCTCCTTGTAAATCTCACATTGGATGATGGACCACAGGTTCTCAATGGGGTTCAGATCAGGTGAACAAGGAGGCCATGTCATTAGATTTTCTTCTTTTATACCCTTTCTTGCCAGCCACGCTGTGGAGTACTTGGACGCGTGTGATGGAGCATTGTCCTGCATGAAAATCATGTTTTTCTTGAAGGATGCAGACTTCTTCCTGTACCACTGCTTGAAGAAGGTGTGTTCCAGAAACTGGCAGTAGGACTGGGAGTTGAGCTTGACTCCATCCTCAACCCGAAAAGGCCCCACAAGCTCATCTTTGATGATACCAGCCCAAACCAGTACTCCACCTCCACCTTGCTGGCGTCTGAGTCGGACTGGAGCTCTCTGCCCTTTACCAATCCAGCCACGGGCCCATCCATCTGGCCCATCAAGACTCACTCTCATTTCATCAGTCCATAAAACCTTAGAAAAATCAGTCTTGAGATATTTCTTGGCCCAGTCTTGACGTTTCAGCTTGTGTGTCTTGTTCAGTGGTGGTCGTCTTTCAGCCTTTCTTACCTTGGCCGTGTCTCTGAGTATTGCACACCTTGTGCTTTTGGGCACTCCAGTGATGTTGCAGCTCTGAAATAGGGCCAAACTGGTGGCAAGTGGCATCTTGGCAGCTGCACGCTTGACTTTTCTCAGTTCATGGGCAGTTATTTTGCGCCTTGGTTTTTCCACACGCTTCTTGCGACCCTGTTGACTATTTTGAATGAAACGCTTGATTGTTCGATGATCACGCTTCATAAGCTTTGCAATTTTAAGAGTGCTGCATCCCTCTGCAAGATATCTCACTATTTTTGACTTTTCTGAGCCTGTCAAGTCCTTCTTTTGACCTATTTTGCCAAAGGAAAGGAAGTTGCCTAATAATTATGCACACCTTATATAGGGTGTTGATGTCATTAGACCACACCCCTTCTCATTACAGAGATGCACATCACCTAATATGCTTAATTGGTAGTAGGCTTTCGAGCCTATACAGCTTGGAGTAAGACAACATGCATAAAGAGGATGATGTGGTCAAAATACTCATTTGCCTAATAATTCTGCACGCAGTGTATATATATATATATATATATATATATGTACACATATACACACTACACAACCTGGGGATACTTAGGTATATACATCCATATAGATGTTTGGGGCACATCTACATGCATGTACATATACACAATATCATAAATGGGTAGTAATAAGCCCACCTGCATATGGATATATTATACATAGAGATGTATGCTGACAAGGGGGCATACATACATCTCCATGTATACACCCATACCACCTGGACCGGCCCATGCAAAAGGGCCAATATACATGCATATATGTAAGGGCATATATACATATATATTTAAATCCAACACGTCCCTCAACACCTACACTAATCAGAGCAGAGTGACGTGCAGCGCTACGTGACTCCAGCTTATATAGAGGCTGGGTCACATGCTGCACTGGCCAATCACAGCCATGCCATTAGTAGGTATGGCTGTGATGGTGTCACGAGTTGGAGGTCCCAGGAGAGACCACTGCGTCGTCAAGCAATAAACAAACGGAAATATGGTACAGACACATAAGAGTTTATTGCACAAACAAAAACCAGGGAAGGCAGCACAGACAAAACATGAGCTCTATGTACCGTCAGCACAGTGGGAGAAAACCCCCACTGCGCCACTGTCTAGTAATACTCCAGAGGGGCATGACTAAGCAACTCCTGGTATTCACTAGGGCCCCAGATGGTAGGGTTAGACTTTGCAGCAGGAAGTTGCCAGGGTCCACTCTGGAGCGTGAACTAGACAGTGACAGCAGGAACGAATGGACAACAGGTACCAGAAGGTACCGACGGCACATAGGCATACATAACAGACAGGCAATTACAAACAGGGCAACTAATAACACAAGCAGGAATACATAGCTAGGAAACAGGAGTGACAATGAGCAGAGAAGGACTTGCTCCACCAGTAGTAAACTGCATGGCCTTGCGCATGCCACTCTGCTGCAAAGAAAGGTGCAGCAAGGGCTTGCTGAACAGACACATGAATACACACAAGGTAACTAAAACATAACTGACAGAACAGATAACAGAAACACAGGAAAGAGGACATCAAAGAGGACGGGAATGAACAAGTAGGAAACCCACAGAGCACAGACAGACACGGATTCCATGGGTCAGCAGCATGGGAGAGTGAGTACAAACAGGAGCAGGACAAGACAGCACACACCAGGAGAGCTGACACAGAACTGAGGAAACCTCAGCCTTATATACAGGTTCCATGGGTGCAGCAGAGAAGCCACACCCATGGAGCAGACAGAGGATTAACTCCAAATAGGATCACAGGGGAGTTAACCCATACAGAACCACAAATAACACACAGAAACGAAACTTCAGCGAGGAGCGCCGAACAAGCAAGGACGGAAGGTCACAGCCAGAGATAGTGGCTGTGACAGATGGCTTCTAAGGGCACACGAGTTAAACGCTTGTTGATTGGCTTCTCTGCAGCCTTTCAAAAAGCGGCATAGAATAGCCGAACACGAACCGGAACTTTTACTGAAATGTTCAGGTTCGGATCCGGGTCCAAAAATCCTAAAGTTCGGTACGAACCCAAACGTTACAGTTCGGGTTCGCTCAACTCTACTAGGTATTCATTTTTGACCCACACCTGTATTGAGCGTACAATATTCGCATATTACGCTGTCATTACCTTGCCGATTTTCACGTTAAAAAAAAGAATGTAGAATATAACAAATATACGAATTCGCGAATATATGACGAATATTCAAAAAAATATTTGCTAAATATCACAAATTTGAATATGTCCCCTGCCGCTCATCACTAGATCAGAGTAGTATTTGTAAAATTCGGCAGCAAAATATGCGGTGTCATGTAAGGTTACACCATCTCTATAGTGTAGAGCAGAGATAAAAGCTTTTGCCTGTCTTTGCTTTATTTGTGAGATCATGCTTGGCGGGTTTCATTTTCATCTCAAAAGTACAATGTCATTGAAAATTGAAAATAAAATATTGTCATTCTGTATTAGTCAACACAAATCATAAGACCTCCTGTATAGATAAATTATCCATTGTCAGTTTACTGCTGGGAAGTTATCTAATGGGTGATCCTCATGATAATAGTAGGTTCAGAAAAAGTTTTGACAGTATATTTTCTTGATAGGCATATATAGATGTAGCCGAGCTAAAATTGACTCTATTAACTCAGATAACATGCCACAGCGTTATCATGTGCCATCCTATGACAAAAGCCATTGAAATACTTTGAAAGAGTTAGATTTGTGCCATTTTTACTTGATGCGTTAATCATCAAGTTTAGCTCTGCTGCATCTGTATAATGATACCCACTGAAGACCACTATATTGATTCATGTAATGAGTGATGATCTGCGATGCTAGAAGTCTGTGACTATTGTCCATTTCCTGTTGGGGGAAATACTTTTCCTGCAGCCTTCTCTAGCAGCTGCATGCACACACAGCAAATGATTGCAAGCCCTGGGCTATTTTAGACTCCTTTCCCTGTGGGACGGCGACTGTGCATTTGGGCTAAGCTTGTCTAGTCCTGTAAGTGTGCGTTATTATTAAATTCTGGTTTACCATTCCCATGCTCAATCTCATGCATGTTTAGCAGATTTAACCCAGTGCTTCCTCTCCTGACAACTGAGTGACACACAAATTGGCCCTATGCTTCCTGCCCTGATTTTTTGCATGAATACTAGATTACCTACTTGACCTCAACCTGTCCACTGACTTCACTGTAGCCTGTCCCCTTCATGCCAGACCCCATTGTCTCTTGACCCTGCTTGGTCAGCTGTCGCTGAACAGAGACAACTTAAAGAGATAGCAGCCTGGTCGTTCTTTTGGAGTGGAGTCCAGATCCCTTAACAGGGGTTAAAAAGTAAAGATTGGGATAGAGGGGGGAAATAAGACAAGGACATTAGAAGTAGCCCCAGCCGAATCTGTTCAATGACTCAGTAGGTCCACACCTGCTTAACCACCTCAGCCCCTATAGCTTAAACACCCTTAAAGACCAAGCCACTTTTTACACTTCTGACCTACCCTACTTTCACCGTTTATTGCTCAGTCATGCAACTTACCACCCAAATGAATTTTACCTCCTTTTCTTCTCACTAATAGAGCTTTCATTTGGTGGTATTTCATTGCTGCTGACATTTTTACTTTTTTTGTTATTAATCGAAATTTAACGATTGTTTTGCAAAAAAATGCCATTTTTCACTTTCAGTTGTAAAATTTTGCAAAAAAAACGACATCCATATATAATTTTGCTCTAAATTTATTGTTCTACATGTCTTTGATAAAAAAAAAATGTTTAAGTAAAAAAAAAATGGTTTCGGTAAAAGTTATAGCGTTTACAAACTATGGTACAAAAATGTGAATTTCCGCTTTTTGAAGCAGCTCTGACTTTCTGAGCACCTGTCATGTTTCCTGAGAATCTACAATGCCCAGACAGTACAAACACCCCACAAATTACCCCATTTTGGAAAGTAAACACCCTAAGGTATTCGCTGATGGGCATAGTGAGTTCATAGAACTTTTTATTTTTTGTCACAAGTTAGCGGAAAATGATGATTTTTTTTTTTTCCTACAAAGTCTCGTATTCCACTAACTTGTGACAAAAAATAAAAAGTTCTATGAACTCACTATGCCCATCAGCGAATACCTTGGGGTGTCTTCTTTCCAAAATGGGGTCACTTGTGGGATAGTTATACTGCCCTGGCATTCTAGGGGCCAAAATGTGTGGTAAGGAGTTTGAAATCAAATTCTGTAAAAAATGGCCGGTGAAATCCGAAAGGTGCTCTTTGGAATGTGGGCCCCTTTGCCCACCTAGGCTGCAAAAAAGTGTCACACATGTGGTATCTCCGTACTCAGGAGAAGTTGGGGAATGTGTTTTTGGGTGTCATTTTACATATACCCATGCTGGGTGAGAGAAATATCTTGGCAAATGTCAACTTTTCCCATTTTTTTATACAAAGTTGGCATTTGACCAAGATATTTCTCTCAATCGATGTGAATGAATAAATCATTGCCGGGATTTAATTATATTTTTTATATTCAAAGTGTTTGCCAAAGTATATGAACACCGCCACCTCCTCAGCTCATATGCCAAACGTATCTTTTACTGCAGAGGAGAAATCTCGTCTTGCAGCGCCGCATATACCGACTTGTGTGTAATCTGACAGCAGCGCAATGCTTCTGTCTGAATGCACGTCAGTGCTGCAGCTAGTCGATCGGTTGGTCCACCTGGAAGGTAAAAAAAAACAAAACAAAAAAGAAAAAACCAGGCCGCAACGCAATAAATTTATTAACTTTATAATAACTTTTGAACATAACATATAAATTTTATTGAACTGAACGTTAACTTTTATACTTACCGGTGATTTTTTTTTTTTTTTACCTTTATAGAACAAACCTCTCCTTCCCCATGGGACAATGTGCAAAGCGCAAATCGCCCAAAGATGTGGCGAAGTACGTTATGCACTTTATCCCAGGTGAAAGGAGAGGTTTGCAGCAGCTGTGAGAGAAAGGGCCCTAATAGCCCTGTGTGCCTATCCTGTGAGATTCAATCCCTATGCTAAGTGTACCTGTGTGTGGTACTTCCGGAAACACTCTCCTAAGCATAGGGCAGGGTGGTCAGGACAGTCAGGACAGAAATAGCGGGTGTCACGCCTTATTCCACTCCTGCTACAGACACAACATCTTTTTCGGGGTGGCGGTTGGGTTGAGGTACCAGGAACGACACTGGGGAAATGTCGCTCGTGTAGACGGCTAACTACACTGGTGGTTGGGGCCACGGAACCTCCTTGATACAGGAGGTTCTCGATGATCTCTTCCTGGAATTTGAGGAAGGATCGTGTTCTCCCAGCCTTACTGTAGAGAACAAAACTATTATACAGAGCCAATTGAATTAAATATACAGACACCTTCTTATACCAGCGTCTGGTGCGTCGGGAAACTAAATAGGGAGCCAACATCTGGTCATTGAAGTCCACCCCTCCCATGAGCGCATTATAGTCGTGGACTGAGAGGGGCTTTTCAATGACACGGGTTGCCCTTTCAATTTGGATTGTCGTGTCTGCGTGAATGGAGGAGAGCATGTAAACGTCACGCTTGTCTCTCCATTTCACCGCGAGCAGTTCTTCGTTACACAAGGCAGCCCTCTCCCCCCTTGCAAGACGGGTGGTAACGAGCCATTGAGGGAAGCCCACACGACTAGTTCGCGCGGTGCCACAGGCGCAAATCTGTTCTAGAAACAAATTCCTAAAGAGGGCCACACTTGTGTAAAAATTGTCCACATAAAGATGGTACCCCTTGCCGAATAAGGGTGACACCAAGTCCCAGACTGTCTTCCCACTGCTCCCCAGGTAGTCAGGGCAACCGACCGGCTCCAGGGTCTGATCTTTTCCCTCATAGATCTTAAATTTGTGGGTATAGCCTTTGGCCCTTTCACAGAGCTTATACAATTTGACCCCATACCGGGCACGCTTGCTTGGGATGTATTGTTTGAAGACAAGGCGCCAGGCAAAATGTATTAAGCACTCGTCTACGCAGATGTTTTGCTCTGGTATATACAAATCTGCAAATTTCTGGTTGAAATGGTCTATGAGGGGCCGAATTTTTCGGAGCCGGTCAAAAGCTGGGTGGCCTCTGGGACGGGAGGTGGTGTTGTCGCTAAAATGCAGGAAACGCAGGATGGTCTCAAATCGTGTCCTGGACATAGCAGCAGAGAACATGGGCATGTGATGAATTGGGTTCGTGGACCAATATGACCGCAATTCATGCTTTTTAGTTAGACCCATGTTGAGGAGAAGGCCCAGAAAAATTTTAAGTTCGGAAACTTGGACTGGTTTCCACCGGAAAGGCTGGGCATAATAGCTTCCCGGGTTTGCGGTTATAAATTGAGTGGCATACCGATTTGTTTCTGCCACGACTAAGTCCAAGAGCTCCGCAGTCAAGAACAGCTTAAAAAATCCCAGGGCCGAACCGATCTGAGCTGTCTCAACCCGAACTCCAGACTGGGCGGTGAAAGGGGGAACTACAGGTGCGGCTGAAGTTGGTGACTGCCAATCAGGGTTTGCCAGCACCTCAGGGACTCTAGGGGCTCTACGGGCCTGTCTGTGCGGTGGCTGCGACGGGGTAACTACTGCACGTGCCACCGTACCAGCTTCAACTGCCCTTCTGGTGCTCGCTACTTCACCATGTTGTACGGCAGTGCTGGTACTAGGTCCAGGAAGGGCTGCGCTGCTGGTGTATGCCTCACCACGTGATCCGGCAGCGACAGCCCCACTCTGCTGCTCTTGAAGCGGATCCTGCGCAACCTGTGGTCTAGCGACACGGGGCCGGGTACGCCTGGTTCTATCAGGGACCTCCACCTCCTCATCCGAACTTTGGGTCAGAGAGCCACTGCTTTCTACAGGTTCATATTCTGACCCGCTAGATTCATCAGATGAGGGTTCCCACTCCTCATCCGACTGGGTCAGAATCCTGTAGGCCTCTTCAGAAGAATACCCCCTGTTTGACATTTGGGCAACTAAATTTAGGGGTATTCCCTGAGACTACCCAAGAAAAAAGGCAAGCCTGTCTTACAAAGGGGAGGCTAGCAAAGTACCGGAGGCCGCTGCGGTTGATAAAAAATATCAAAACTGATTTTTTTATCGCCGCAGTGCGTGTAAAGTGAATGTGCAGTGATAAAAAATAAATAGAATTTTTGGCACTCCGGTGGGGCGGGCGTGGGTGAACGCACGTGTGGGCGACCGATCAGGCCTGATCGGGCAAACACTGCGTTTTGGGTGGAGGGCGAGCTAAGGTGACACTAATACAATTATAGATCTGACCGTGATCAGTTTTGATCACTTACAGATACTATAAAAGTACAAATGCTGATTAGCGATACGCTAATCAGCGAATAAGGGACTGTGGTGCGGTGGGCTGGGCGCTAACTGATCCCTAAACTACCTAACCAAGGGGCCTAAACTAATCCTAAAACCTAACAGCCAATACTAGTGAAAAAAAAAGTGACAGTTTACACTGATCACTTTTTGTCTTTCACTAAGTGATTGACAGGGGGCGATCAAGGGGTTAATTTGGATGATGGGGGTGATGGAAGGTGATCTGGGGCTAAGGACAGTGTTTGGTGTGTACTCACAGTTCAGTCTGCTCCTCTGCTGGATCCAACCGACGAAAAGGACCAGCAGAGGAGCAGAGAAGCCATATAACAGATCATATTTACTAATATGATCTGTTATATGGCTTGTGATTCGGTTTTTTAAAAATCAGCAACCTGCCAGCGACGATCATTGGCTGGCAGGTTGCTGATGCAATACTCCTCAAACTTTTGCCGGCCCGCGATGCGCATGCGCGGGCCGGCTGTGACCGAAATCTCGCGAGAGGACGCGCCGGCGCGTCCAGGCGGAATGAATCAACCACCTCCAGGACGCGTCGCTGCGTTCGGCGGTCCGGAGGTGGTTAATGATGTACTCTAATTGAGTCACTAACCCACACCTTTCCTCTCTGGCTGCAGTGATGGTCTGACTGAAAATGTTTTAAATAAAGTAAAATACATGGAATTAATAAAAAAATTAGATCCAGAAAACATCCACCTATTTTTTTTATTTCATAGAATACCCACAAATAGGCTGGTAATATGTGATAATAAAATATTGATTTAAGTGTCACTTTGAGGAGGAGAGCATATAAGGTATCATCAGATTTCCTTAAATATGTGTTCCTACAAACTTCCCTAGATGCTATCTATCAAGTTAGCATGTTAACATATGTAACCAAATTAAAATATATATTGGCACAATATGTAAGTGGTACAGAGGTGCACAAATATATAAATACATTACATGGAAAATAGCATTGAGGCACTTATGTATTGTACCTACAGAAGCTGTTATGACTTAAAACCCATTCTAAATCTATAGGCATTAATATGGAAATCATTTTGCCTATTCATCCAGATGAGTATTTTGATGTTAGAAAATGATGTTGGACAAGAAAGCCTGGTTCAATACTCTGTTCTAGTTTGTGCCAAAGGTGTTTAATTGGATTGAGGTCAGAGCTGTGTGCGTGCCAGTCAAGTGCTTCAACACCAAATTCACCCAAGCATGCCTTACGTAATGCATCTTGCTTTGTGCACTGCAGCACAGGCATTCTAGTACAGAAAAGAGCCTTCCTCAAACTGTTCCCATACAATTGTCTAAAATGTCTTCTAGGTCACCTAACCAATATTGACCATAAAGCTTTTTAAATAATAAATCATAAGTGCTGTTGATTTGAGCAAATTGAAGTTGACAAATGTTAATTTAATCCGAATTTCAAGAAAAATTTAATTTGTCACAAATCCGAATTTCCTGGCAATTCGTGATAATGAATTTCAGAATTAAAAAAAAAAATGGCTGCTACACATGTTGCAAAGTGAAAGTAAGAAGCCTGTGTAAGGAGATGTGGAGTGATTCCTGCCCATTTGCTCAGGATGAGGGGTAGTTGGGCAGAGGAAATCGGGCTCCCCTGGTGGCCCTGCCTCACAGAAGATCAAGTGTTCACATTTCACACTCTGATCAGCCAAACTGGAAGCAAGCCCCTCTGCCAGGAAACCCCTGCCTGTGTGTGTGTGGTGTGTGTGTGTGTGGGGGTGGGGGTAAGGCAGCAGAGATATAATCACTGAACACATACAGAACAATAGAACTACCTAGACATCATGGAATCGGGAGTTCATAAGAAATGATGAACTAACCACACGTCTCCAAAAAAAAAACGTTTACGTCTCTGCAACCCTGGAACCGAGTCTTCTGGTCTTCATTTGCTTGTGGGACAATGGGTTTGTAGTTTTTTGGCTACCAGGACCAGGGAGAGGGGTGGGATCTTCCAAGGGGGAGGGAGGGGCATGGCCGACTAAAGGTTAAAGTGCCCATGCAAGGTACATTTGTCACGAGACGCCGGGCGCTCGCTTTCCTCAGCGCCGTTGGGGCCCCGTTTCTGTGCAGGAGCGAGGACGCGCACAGTGTCCTCGTCTTCTTGGTGATAGGGGGCGGGACGGACCGGCCGCGCATGTCTCCTCCGCTTGGCCAGCGTCCCCAGTTCCCCCAGCAACTAGGCAAGGTCTGAGCACCGAGCTGGGCACTCGGTGCTCAGCTGTACTTCCTGGTGCGGGTCATGTGACGCTGGCCATGTCACATGACCCCAGCTAACTAGTATTTAACAGGCAGCCTGCTGGCCACAGGTTGCCTGTTAATTTAGATTCCTGGCGATTTGTTGGATACCTGTATACTTACCTGATCCTGTTCCCTGACGATCCTTTGCCTGCTCCTCCTGTACTGCGCATCCCTCCTGGTATTTTGACCTCGGCTTCCATCTGACTATTCTTTGCGGACTCCTGTTGTACTTCTCTACTCTCCTAGTATTTGATCACGGCTTCTCCTGACCATTCTTTTCTTATCCCTCTGTACTGCGTTGCCCTCTTGGTTTTGACCCGGTCCGTTCACTAACCGTTATTTGTCTTGTCTGTCCTTCCGCACGTATCCTAAGTTAGGGACTGCGGTCCAGTTGTCCCCTTTCATCAGGACTCGTGTGGCAAGTAGGCAGGGCCAGGGGTGAGGGTGGAGCGCAGTGGTCACTATCCTCCCCCATGTGTGTGTGTGTGGACGTGACCGTTACAGATTAACAGGCCCAATAACCACTGTATAATAAATCCTCTGGTGACCCTGACTGATCATGTCTCTAACCTGACGCAGATGGTGCACGAGCTAGGGGAGAAACTCCGTTCTTTTGAGCTAGGACAAGGTTCTTCCACTCCTCAGGCCTCCAGTCCGCATTTTGAGCCCCAGATTAAGCTCCCAGAACCCTTTTCTGGAGACCGGAAAAAGTTTCTCTTTACCTGCTGGCACCAGTTGTTTAACTTCTGTGGAGGTTTTTTTTCAGGCCCTGGGTACCCTCTATGATGAACCAGACAGGGCTCTGGTAGCCGAGACGTCTCTAAAGGCACTGGTTCAGGGCAATCTACCTGTGCAGGAGTATTGCACCCAATTCAGAAGGTGGTGTGTCCCCTCAGGATGGAACGAACTAGCCCTTAAGAGTCAGTTTAGGTCTGGTCTGTCTGATAACTTAAAGGATCTTCTGGTCAGTTATCAACTTCCAGAGACCTTTTTTCTAAATGTAAGCTTTTGGTACCCATAACGATTTCTCTGGGGGTAAATAAATGGCCGGGCAAGGCCTTTATTGATTCTGGCTCAGCGGCCAGCTTTATTGACTCTGAGTACGCTATTAAATTGGGTATTCCAATGTTTGCTTTACCAACTCCTATTCATGTCATGGCTATTGATGCTACTCCCCTAATTGGTGATTATTACAATTAGGTTACACAGAACATAGACATACACATAAACAGTAATTAAATATACTATGTTAAATAAACCCGGAAACAGTAAGTAAAAACCCACTCAGTGTACATGAATACACCAACCAACAAGAATAAACTGAGATTAAACGGGTATATCATCAAAAATAAATTTATTGAATAAATGACACATAAACGAGACATGAGACAACAGATAAAAAATTGGCTACATCTGAGGAGACATGTTAACACAAATGAGACATGTGGAGGGGGCCTTTTGGAGTATGCAATGTACAAAAGGCAGTAGAAAAAAGGAGTGCAGTACCTCACGGATTTCTGTATGTATAACTGTAACCACAGATATGAAAATGCTAAAGTGCAAATGCTGAGTGGCAAAACACCATATCAAAAAAGTGGTTGCAGATTACACCGCGGCATATGGATGTCTGATGGTTTCAAATTATGGGACATAACATATTTGTTATTGTCTATCTTGACGGCGCAGGAGCAGTCCTTTCACAAGGTCCTGCTAGCCTCACTAACCTGAGACCGTGTGCCTTGTTCTCCAGGAAATTCTCTCCCACGGAGAGAAACTATGACATAGGGAATAGGTAGCTGCAGCCATTAAATGGGCATTTGAGGAGTGGAGGCATTTTCTGGAGGGGGCAAGGCATTGTGTAACTGTTGTCACTGACCATAAAAACTTTGTTTCTCGAGTCTGCTAAGAGGTTGAATCCCCATCAAGCCAGATGGGCTCTGTTTTTTACTCCTTTTGATTTTTCCATTACGTTCAGGCCGGGAAGTAAAAATGTGAAGGCGGACGCATTATCTCGGAGCTTCCATGCTTTTCAACCTACTGAGGTACCACCTGAATCCATCCTACCAGCAAATATATTCATAGCAGCTCTAACCCAGGATATCTCGGCTCGCATTAAGGCTGAACAACATCCTGCACCGGTATCCACCCCAACAGATAAGTTGTTGGTTCCCGTACAATTTAGTCTCCAGCTGTTGGGTGAGTGTCACGATTCTACCTTTTGTGGACATCCGGGTTTTGAGGGCACTAAGGATCTGGTTTCTAGATCTTATTGGTGGCCCACTCTAACTAGGGATGTCAAGTCCTACGTGTCAGCCTGTGAGGTTTGTGCCAGGTCCAAGACACCTAGGACTCGCCCTGCTGGTAACCTACGACCCCTACCCATTCCCAGTAGACCCTGGTGCCATATCTCGATGGACTTTATAACTGACCTACCGCCGGCGGAGGGTAAGACTGTGGTTTGGGTAGTGGTCGATAGGTTTAGCAAGATGGTCCATTTCATTCCCCTGTCTAAACTCCCGAATGCCAAAACCCTGGCGTCTATTTTTGTGAAAGAAATTGTTTGATTACATGGTATCCCGGAAAATAATGTTTCTGACAGGGGAGTGCAGTTTGTGTCCAAATTCTGGAGGGCCTTCTGTCAAAAATGTCAAATTTCATAGTCTTTTTCCTCCGCCTACCACCCTGAGAGTAATGGGCAGACTGAACAGCTAAATCAGTCTGTGGAACAATTCTTGAGGTTGTATGTTGCTGATGACCAGCAATTATGGGTTAAATGTCTTCCATTGGCTGAATTTGCTTTGAATAACCGTGTTAATTCTTCTGCTGGGGTTTCACCTTTCTTTTGTAACCATGGTTTCCATCCCCGTTTTCATTCTGGGTCATCCGTTTCCTCCTCTAACCCTGAGGCGGATAGGCTCTCCACTGAACTGTGCACAGTTTGGGACCGAGTTCAATCGAAGCTAGAAAAGGCTCAAAGTTCTCAGAAACTCAAGGCCGATAGGAGACGTTCAAGGGGGGTGAATTTTCAGGTTGGGGATAAGGTATGGTTGTCCTCCAAGAATCTCTCTCTCAAGGTAGATTCTAAAAAGTTTGCTCATTGTTTTATTGGACCATATAAGATCACTGAGGTGGTTAACCCGGTATCGTTTAGGTTGGAGCTGCCCGAGTCATTTCACATTCATAATGTGTTCCATAAATCTCTACTTAAAAAATATTTTGAACCGGTAGTACCATCGAAAGCCTCGCCTCCGCCGGTTCTGGTTAATGATGCTGTCGAGTATGTGGTGTCTAAAAAAGTGGATGTCAGGAAGGTGCGTAATTCCTTGCAGCACCTGATTCACTGGAAGGAGTATGGACCTGAAGAGAGATCTTGGATACCTGCTAGGGAGGTTCATGCTCCTAGACTTGTTCGAAATTTTTATTTAGAACACCCTGAAAGGCTGTCGCCTGAAGTCTTGGGACCGGTGGCCCCGCATAAAAGGAGGGGCACCGTCACGAGACGCCGGGGCGCTCGCTCTCCTCAGCACCGCCGGCGTCCTGTTTCTGTGCAGGAGCGAGAACGCGCACAGCGTACTAGTCTCCTTGGTGAAAGGGGACAGGACGGACTGGCCGCGCATGTCTCCTCCGCGCGGCCGGCGTCCCCAGTTCCCCCAGCAACCAGGCGAGGTCTGAGCACCGAGCTGGGCACTCGGTGCTCAGCTGTACTTCCTGGTGCGGGGCATGTGACGCTGGCCCTGCTGTAGCGGTCAGAGGAGGGAGAGACCGCAAAGCAGGATTCAAGTACAGTACAGCGGACAAGGGGACTGAAGCAAAAACCGGCTTTATTAAAGAACCAGATGTAACTGCCGGAAAATCGGATTAACAGTATAAACAGGTTTACACAGATTACATGAACACGAGTTAGAATAAATGCGTTCCACAGTATACACATCAGAGTCCAGGTTACACTCAGCTAGTATACTCCTATCTAGCCCTAATACCCAGGGGACGCTTCTGCAGCGCACTGACTAAGTCCCTGACTCTATAACCCATCACAGATAACACCGGTGCCACTCACAGTTCTGCAGATTCTCCTGGATCCCATAAGATGCAGTCTGGCTCCAGGTCCGGTCGCTTGCTTGTCTGTCTTTCTCTCTCTGGTTACAGCAGATGCAATTCTTTAGCTCTGGCAGGAAGAATCCGGCTGGTCTCTATACACGGTCCCACTCCTATGGAACATACAGTGAAGTCCTCTGTGTGCAGCTCCACAGCTGTCAGGAAAATCTCAGCTAATATAGCCTCCTGCTGCTACAGTCTTTTTCTGTTATCTCTCAGCAGTCCATCTCTCCCTGTTATATCAGCAAGGTCCCAGCAACTTCTGGAACAGCCCGGGAAACTTCTTAACTCTTTCTTAGCCTCTGGCCAGCACTACTCAGGTTCCTGTTTAGTCACAGTGGCCTCTGGTGGCCGGAGGGAAACATGACAGTCTGCATAGATATAAGTGCTGGAAATGCTGCTAGTTGATTCAGGGCTGCCTCTTACACTGTCACATTACCCCAGCTAACTAGTATTTAACAGGCAGCCTGCTGGCCACAGGTTGCCTATTAATTTAGGTTCCTGGCGATTTGTTGGATACCTGTATACTTACCTGATCCTGTTCCCTGACGATCCTTTGCCTGCTACTCCTGTACTGCACATCCCTCCTGGTATTTTGACCTCGGCTTCCACCTGACTATTCTTTGCGGACTCCTGTTGTACTTCTCTACTCTCCTGGTATTTTACCCCAGCTTCTCCTGACCATTCTTTGCTTATCCCTCTGTACTGCGTTGCCCTCTTGGTTTTGACCCGGTCCGTTCACTATCCGTTATTTGTCTTGTCTGTCCTTCCGCACGTATCCTAAGTTATGGACTGACGTCCAGTTTTCCCCTGTCATCAGGACTCGTGTGGCAAGTAGGCAGGGCCAGGGGTGAGGGTGGAGCGCAGTGGTCACTATCCTCCCCCTGTGTGTGTGTGTGTGTGTGTGGACGTGACCATTACAACATGCCATTGTCTTTCTCTGAAAGGGGTCACATCATGTAACGTGTTTAGAGGCACTGTCGGACTGGGGTACCTCAGGCCCACCAGTTAAATTTATTTTGGGGGCCCATCCATATGGATACATTCAAATGTAATACATAATCTAATAAGTTTTTATATGAACATAGGCTGGTTGAGGCGCTGTACATTGAATATATATATATATATATGTAGTGCAGTAAGTCTACTGTGTTATGTGCCACTTGTGCATGGGGTGGGAGACTAGGGGCTCCCCTTGGTCAGGGGCCCAGCGAGGAATTTCCCTGTACCCCTGTGGGGAAGTCTGAGCCTGTTTAGAGGGACCTTGGAATACCTGCTCATGTCACTGCCTCCCGTGTGACTGTAGCATACGATAATTTGTGAAATGATGTCACATGATATGTCATTACATATACACACCTTTTTTGAAAGGCCCCAGAGGCTGTAACACCTAAGCAAGAGGCATCACTAACCAAACACTGCCATGAAGACCAAGTAACTTTCCTCCAAACAAGTAATGGACAATGTTGTTGAGAAGTACAAGTCAGGGTTAGGTTATAATAAAATATCCAAATCTTTGATGATCCCGAGGAGCACCATCAGATCTATCATAACCAAATGGAAAGAACATGGCACAACAGCAAACCTGCCAAGAGACGGCCGCCCACCAAAACTCACAGACAGGGCAAGGAGGGTATTAATCAGAGAATCAGCACAGAGACCTGAGGTAACCCTGGAGGAGCTGCAGAGTTCCACAGCAGAGACTGGAGTATCTGTATATAGGACGTACAATCCATAGAGTTGGGCTTTATGGCAGAGTGGCCATAAGAAAGCCATTACTTTCAGCTAAAAACAAAAAGGCACGTTGTGAGTTTGCGAAAAGGCATGTGGGAGACTCCCAAAATGTATGGAGGAAGGTGCTCTGGTCTGATGAGACTAAAATTTTACTTTTCTACCATCAAAGAAAACGCTATGTCTGGCGCAAACCCAACACATCACATCACCAAAGAACACCATCCCCACATGGTGGTGGCAGCATCATGCTGTGGGGATGTTTTTCAGCATCCGGGAAAGATGAATGGTGCTAAATACAGGGATATTCTTGAGTAAAACCTGTAACACTCTGTGCATGATTTGAGGCTAGGACGGAGGTTCACCTTCCAGCAGGTCAATGACCCCAAACACACTGCTAAAGCAACACTTGAGTGGTTTAAGGGGAAACATGTGAATGTGTTGGAATGGCCTAGTCAAAGCCCAGATCTCAATTCAATAGAAAATCTGTGGTCAGACTTAAAGATTGGTGTTCACAAGCGCAAACCATCCAACTTGAAGGAGCTGGAGCAGTTTTGCAAGAAGGAATGGGCAAAAATCCCAGTGGTAAGATGTGGCAGGCTCATAGAGATTTATCCAAAGCGACTTGGAACTGTGATTGTCACAAAAGGTGGCTCTACAAAGTATTGCCTTAAAGGGGGTGAATTGTTATGCACATTGACATTTTCTGTTATTTTGCCCTATTTGTTGTTTGCTTCACAATAAAAAAATAAAAAACATCTCCCAAAGTTGTGGGCATGTTCTATAAATTAAATGATGCAAATCCTCAAATAATCCATGATAATTCCAGGTTATGAGGCACCAAAATATGAAAAAAGTCAAGGGAGGTGAATACTTTTGCAAGGCACTGTAAATGCTAGGGAAAGTGATTAGGAAAGACTCATTTGAAAAAAATATTAGGTTTCAACAGTTCAGGGACAGCACTGAGATAGTGTAGGGAGACTTTATCCACATTATAGGGAGAGTGCAGGGGCCAATTGAAGAGTGTAAAGCTCGGCTAATAGAGAAGCTATTCTATTACACCTTGCGGCACTAATTGGGTTAAAAAGCGTTCTAATCTAATCTAATCTACTGATTTAAGGTTGTTCACATTCTTTTATGACTAAGTAATTACATTAATCCTTGATTCTGTAATTGGGGTGATATAGCAGTCTGATACAACTGATTTTGGGGTGTTTACATTGTTATTTTACATAAGTAATTCAGTTAATCCTTGATGCTGTAATTGGGGTGAGATTGCGGCCTGATACTACTGATTTTGGTGTGTTCACATTCTTTTATTCATAAGTAATCCTTTATTAATCTTTGATTCTGGGGTGAAATTGCGGCCTGATACTATTGATTTTGGTGTGTTCACGTTCTTTTATATATATAAGTAAATTTGTTAATCCTTTTTTTAAATGTATTCTTTATTTTTATTGAGAAAATCTTAACATATAATAACACAATAATTGGTTACATAATCTTGATACACTTCACATAAACCAAAGGAAATCAAACAAGGCCTTTATAGGTACACCCATCTCAAGGGTTATAAAAGCTTACATGCCTAGCTATTGTGTGCCCAATAGGTTGTGTTATCTCAAGGTAACAAGAAACATATCAGTTAAAGAAAACCATAATAGAAATAAAAAAAAGGAAAAATGAATATACAAGAATCAGCTGAGAGTTTAGTACTAAGACACAAATAAACATGTGTTTGTAAATCCATATCTTATTGTCATCTCTTGATTGATAGTGGTATATGATAGCGCCTACAAAATCTATGATAGAATCTAGAATGTAGAGAGATAAACTAAAGCAGTCTCAAGTATACTCAGTTGCGCCTACAATAAATAACAGTAAAGAAATCAGTAAACCCAAGTTGCATGGAATATATACTTAGTGTTATCCAGTGTTATAAAGTGGAGGTGGATACCAGAGAAGGGCCTAACCCATATACTATACATGATTACAACTTTCAGATACACAGGGACTGCCTATGATAGTCTAACCATGGTTGCCATATTATCATGACACCTCCAGCGCTGATCAGATGATATAGAGCTTAGAAATGGGGGTCATTCTAAATAAAAGTGGTACAATACCGACTAGTTAATGGAAGCTCTTAGCACACATATTTGATCAAACGTGTGTCGGGCCCATCTACCAGGCGTCAAGAATGACCCCCATTTCTTACCTCTATTGTTTGTATCTATAATGGTGTGCAGCCATTTTATTTTATAATCATGTTTGCTTCATGGATATGCACCTGTGATTCTGAAGGTTCTAGTCTAAATTTTCTTGTAGTATATATTGAGGGTAGCGCCTCTTTTAGACTGAACATGCTCAGGGATTCTGAGCAGAGTACGTATGTAGCTGGTTACTACACTGCCCTGAATATTGTAGGCTTAGGTAAGTCCAAAGAGAGGCAGTATACTAGTGTTAGGGACCCATCTGCGGAAGCCACCTTGTTGACGCCTGGTAGATGGGCCCGACACACGTTTGATCAAATATGTGCGCTAAGAGCTTCCATTAACTCATTTATAGTCTGCATTGTACCACTTTTATTTAGAATGACCCCCATTTCTTAGCTCTATTGTTTGTATGTAGAATGGTGTGCAGCCATTTTATTTTTTATAGTCATGTTTGCTTCATGGATATGCACCTGTGATTCTGAATGTTCTAGTCTAAATTCTCTTATAGCATTGACATTATCTACGGGATATCTCCTGTGTGACGTTTCCACATCTCAAATACCTTTTTAAATTTGTTTGTGCATACACTTCCAAATTCTACGCTACTGTACGTGTGACATACTTTTAAGCATATATCACATTTCAAATGAAGAAGGCAAGCAGTAAGGGAAGGGGAAATGGCCCTGATGCTAATGGTGCATGCAGAGGCCGTGGCGAAGGGCGCATTGAAACTGTGCCTGCTGCCAGAGCACAAGAAAAACAGTCATCCACGATGCTTAACTTCATGTCCCAGTTTGCAGAGCGGTGCAGGACACCACTCTTAAAATCAGACCAGTGCGACCAGGTGGTCAGTTGGCTTGCAGCAGATAATGCTTCCAGTCGGTTAAGCACCACCCTGTATTCCGCAAAGTCCAGTCTTTATACTCCTTCTTCCCACCATGGAGAGTCTGGCTAAACAAGTATTCCCACACTCGGATATTACAAGGACCTCTTTTCCTCGCTATTCCTTGCTTTGGCCTTCTCGCCAAGCACGCTTGAAGAGGGACAGATATTGTGCCCTGATTCCCAAACTCTTGAGCATCCATAGTCACAAGAAGATTACGGTGGGGAACGGCAATTACCGTTTAATAAGGTGGATGATGATGAGACAGTTGCCAATAACTCAACAGCAATTACTGTCTCAAGAGGTTGAGGAAGAGGATGAGACACAGTTGTCAATCACTGAGCTTGTGGTTAGGTCAACAAGTCAGGAGGATGAGCAGAGTGAGGAAGTGGAAGAGTAGGTGGTGAACGATAAAGTCACTGTCCCAACCTGGGAAGGTGGAAAGCCGAGCGAGGACAGCAGTACAGAAGGGGAGGGATCTGCAGCACCGCAACAGCCTGGAAGAGGCAGTGGGGTGGCAAAAAGGAGAAAGTGTGTCACACCAAACAGGCCTGCAACTGTTCCACGGAGCACACCCGTGCAGAAATCTCCCTTGCCAAGGGGTAGGTGTTCTGCAGTCTGGCGCTTTTTTGAGGAAAGTGCAGATGACAAAAGAATTGTAATTTGCAACCTATGACATACAAAAATGAGCAGGGGCGTGAACACTAGCAACCTCACCACCACCAGCATGATCCGCCACATGGCATCAAAGCACCATAATAGGTAGGACGAACGCCTGGGTCCACAATCTGTGTCTGAGGGTCACAACACTGCCTCCTCTTCCCGTGTGTTACGTGCTGGCCAATCCCCTTTCCAAGACGCATGCCCAGATGCATCCCGTCCTGCACCTGGACCTTCGCAAGCACTATCAGTGACCACATCCACTTCCGTGTTCGAGCACAGCGTAAAAATGTCTTTACCCCAGGCATTTGAACGCAAGAGCATATACCCAGCCACCCACTCACAGGCCATGGCACTAAATGCGCAGCTTTCTAAATTACCGGCCATGGAAATGTTGCCATTTAGGCTTATAGACACTGAGGCCTTCCGCGCTACGCAGTTCCCAGCCGCCACTATTTTTCAAGGTGTGCCGTGCCCTCCTTACACCAACATGTGTCCTGTAACATCACACGTGCCCTGACCAACGCAGTTACTGTATGCAAAAAATGTATAAGATTATCAAAGATATAGCAACAAATGCCTAAAATCTGTTAGCTGTGGTCAAATACAGTCCAGCTTGTTTGTCCAGCACGCCGGTTTTCACCGGCGCCTTCACTCGCGCTCGGACCATGCACCAAGGAGAATCCAGGTAATCCTACGTGCACCCTCCCTATTCCCTCCTTCTTTTATTGTTGTATGTATTTGACCACAGCTATAATCGATAATTGATTAATTAAATAGGCTATATAATCTTGAAACGCTAATGCATATTCACATGGACCTCTGAGGAAGCTAGGATATGCTCTAGCGATACGCGTGAGGGTTTTCTTCCCCCCCCCCCTGTGGGTCTACACTCCCCATGTGCCACCACTGTGTTTCTGATGAGTATATTATTGAACAGATTTTAGGCATTTGTTGCTATATCTTTGATAATCTTATACTTATATTGATTGGTCCATGGTGGTACTGGATGTAATTTTGTACATGATTTTACCCACTAGTGGGGAATGCTTCATGAATTGTTGTTTTTAATGAGTATGTTTTAATTAATTATGTTTTATTTTTGGAGGTGCGGTCTAGTTGTCGTATTTTTTTACTTGGTTTAGTACATGTTTGTTTTTTTATACAAAGGCCTGCACTCCTTTATTATACTTATAGGTGTGCCCCCTGCTGTTTGTTTCAGACAAATTAGTGAAATGACATAAAATAAAATAAAATATGTACAAATTAAAAAAAATAATCTTGTATGAGGTGGAGGTCCATGTGGAGTAGGAGGTTAAGGAGGCGGTGGACGTAGCGGTGTAGGTGGAATCGGCGGTGGAGGAGGACTAGGTAGCCAACACTGGTTTTTGGTTTTATAAATTTTTTTATATTTTTTTATTTAGGGTACACTCCAAAAGAGTGGGAAATATCAAAAATACAACAATGAGCAATTGCGCTGTAGTATAACAATGGCTGGGTAAGGCCGGTATACATGTCTATTCTGCACAAGGTACGGACAAGTCCTGTGGGATCTATGCCTGGTTCATTTTAATGAATGTGAGCTTGTCCATATTGGCTGTGGACAGGCGGCTGCGCTTGTCTGTAAAAACGCCCCCTGCCGTTCTAAACACAAGTTCAGGCAATACACTGGCTGCAGGGCAGACCGGCACCTCCAAGGCGTAAAGGGCAAGCTCAGGCCATGTGCCAAATTTGGAGACCCAGAAGTTGAAGGGGGCAGACCCGTCATTCAGTACGTGTAGGCGTGTGCACACATATTGCTCCACCATGTTGCTGAAATGCTGCCTCCTGCTAAGACGTTCCATATCAGCTGGTGGTGCTGGTTGTTGTGGCGTGCTGACAAAGCTTTTCCACATTTCGGCCATGCTAACCCTGTCTTCTGAGGTGCTGGTGGTGCCCTAGCTGCGTTGGCGACCTCTTCCTCTGCCTTCACCTTGTGCTTCCACTGTGCCCCCGCTGTCAGGTGAAAATGCCACCAGCAGCGCGTCTACCAGCCTTGCGCTTGTACTCGCGCATCTTACGATCACACTCCAGTGACGGAATTAAGGATGGTACGTTGTCATTGGATCCAGCATCGTGGCCACCGAGTAATCAAGGAGGCATAGAAGTGGGATAATAAAGCTGAGAATGGTGTCATCTGCACTGGCCATGTTGGTGGAGTACTCAAAACAGCGCAACAAGGCACACAATTCTCGAATGGAGGCCCAGTCATTGGTGGTGAAGTGGTGCTGTTCCGCAGAGCAACTCACCCGTGCGTGCTGCAGCTGAAACTCCACTATCGCCTGCTGCTTCTCGCACAATCTGGCCAGCATGTGCAAGGTGGAGTTCCACCTTGTGGGCACGTCGCATTTGAGGCGGTGAGTGGGAAGGCCGAAGTTACACTGCAGCTCTGACAGGCGAGCAGCAGCAGGGTGAGAACGCCGAAAGCTCGCACAGATGGACCGCACTTTCTGCGGCAGCTCTGACATATCGGGGTAATTTTTATGGAACCTCTGCACCACCAAATTCAGCACATGCGCACCGGCTAGTCCCAGAGATGCTAAGAGATTTCGCCCATTTTCGCACACCACCAGGCCGGGCTTGAGGCTCACTGGCACCAACCACTCATCGGTCTGTTGTTCAAGGCCCGTCCACAGCTTTTGCGCGGTATGGGGTTTGTCCCCCAAACAGATAAGTTTGCATTTACCCAGTGTGCTGTTAGGGAGATATAATGTCCCTGACCGTGCTTACTGGTCAATGTATCCGTAGTTAGGTGGACCTTGTCACAGATGGCGTTGCGCAGTGCACACCTGATTTTGTCCCCCACTTGGTTGTGCAGGGAAGGGATGGCTCGCCTCGACAAGTAGTGGCGGCTGGGTATGACGTACTGTGGGACAGCCACCACCATAAGGCTTTTAAAACTCTCCGTTTCCACCAGACGGAATGGCAGCATTTAAAGGCCAGTAATTTTGAAATTCTGGCATTCAGGGCTAGGGATCGTGGGTGGGTAAGGGGGGTACTTCCTCTTCCACTCCAGTGTTTGAAAGATAGAGTGTTGAAGTCTTCCATGGGACATTGTTGAGATGCACTTAGATGCCTGGTCATGCAGGTTGTGCTCAGGTTGAGAACGTTTATGCCTCGCTTCAGGCTCTGATTGCACAGCGTGCAAACCACTAGTTTCTTGTCGTCAGCACATTGTCTGAAGAACTGCCACTCCAGGGAACACCTTGGAGCTGGCTTTGGTGTGCTCGGTCCCTTGCTGCGTTGGGCAGTAGCAGGCGTACTGTCTAGGGGACAGCCACTCCGCTTTTGCACCCTGCTCCCTCTTTTGCTGTGCTGGTGGCTCTTTGCGACCACCGCCTCTTCCTCCAGGGTACTCTGTAGCCGAAACGTCATACTTTGTTTGTGTGTGCACTCAAGGCTTCCAATAAATGACGCACTGGATATGCTGCTGTGACTACCATCTTTCATTCCAAACTACAGAGATCACTCGCATGACCTTGATTCCATGTGGAGTCGAGGACCTCATCGTCCTCCACATCATCTTCCACCCAGTCTTCACCCCTGCCTTCCTTGTCGGTCTGCACACTGCAGAAAGCCACAGCACCTGTGTTTCATCATCATCCGAGACGTGCTGCAGTGGTTCTATAAATGTACTTATCTTGAAACATAAGTGCCTGAACATCGGTGCACTCAATCTCTTCCACTTCTGGGGCAGGGCTATGTGGATGGCCCAGGGAAACCCTGCTAGCAGAGTCATCAAAAAGCAGAAGGATCTGCTGCATGACTTTGGGCTCAGACTGCTTGGCTGATTTGCAAGGGGGTGAGGTGAAAGACTGATGGACATCGGCTGCAGGTGCCAACTTTGATCTTTCTGCAGGAGTTTGGGTGGGAGACAATGTGAAGGAACTAGAGGCACTGTCAGCAACCCAATCTACTATCGCCTGTACTTGTTTTGGCCTCACCATTCGTAGAGCCGCATTAGGCCCGACCAAATAATGCTGAAGGTTTTGTCGCCTACTTGCACCTAAGGAAGGTGTTTCACTTGTGCGTGTAGCTGGCACAGATCGACCACATCCTCTCCCTGCAACAGGAGCTCCACCAGCAGCCCCACAACCAGGACCACGTCCCTTATTTGACGCTCTCCTCATTCTCTGCAATCTTTAGGATCTTGCCCAAAATGGGTGTTTTTTTTTAATAACTTAATATAACAGCAGTATCTAGCTCTTGTATTTCACACTGACAAATACAGCAAAGGCCGCTAATTTAGTATTTTGCCCAAAATGGGTGTTTTTTTAAATAACAGAATATTATTGCAGTATTTCAAGCTTGTATTTCACACTGCCAGATGCAGCAAAGGACGCAGATGTAAGGTATTGACAAAAATGGGTGTTTTTTTAAACACAGAATATTATTGCAGTATTTCAAATTTGTATTTCACACTGACAGATGCAGCAAAGGCCACCTATTTAGTATTTTGCCCAAAATGGGTGATCTTTTAAAAACAGAACATTATTGCAGTATTTCAAGCTTGTATTTCACACTGACAGATGCAGCAAATGCCGCAGATGTAGGGTATTGCAGAAAATGGGTGTTTTTTTTAAACCCAGAATATTATGGCAGTATTTCAAGCTTGTGTTTCACACTGACAGAAAAGGCCGCAAATTTAGTATTTTGGCCAAAATGGCCAAAATGGGTGTTTTTTAAAAATAACAGAATATAAAAGCAGTATCTAACGCGTGTTTTTCACACTGACAGATGCAGCAAAGGCCACAAATTTTGAATTTTGCCCAAAATGGGTGTTTTTTTAATAACAGAATATTATTGCAGTATTTCAAGCTTGTATTTTACATTGACCGATGCAGCAAAGGCCTCAGCTGTGGGGTATTGCCAAAAATGGGTGTTTTTTTTAAACCCAGAATAATATTGCAGTATTTCAAGCTTGTAATTAATAACAGAATATAAAAGCAGTATCTAACGCGTGTTTTTCACACTGACAGATGCAGCAAAGGCCGCAAATTTAGTATTTTGCCCAAAATGTTTTTTAAAATTTTATAACAGAATATTATTGCAGTATATCAAGCTTGTATTTCACACTGACAAATGCAGCAAAGGCCACCAATTTAGTATTTTGCCCAAAATGAAAAATTGGTGTTTTTGTAAGCCCAGAATATTAAAGCAGTATTTCAAGCTTGTATTTCACGCTAACAGATGCAGTAAAGGCCGCAAATTTAGTATTTTGCCCAAAATGGGTGTTTTTTTCTAATAACAGAATATTATGGCAGTGTTTCAAGCTTGTATTTCACCCTGACAAATGCAGCAAATGCCGCTAATTTAGAATTTTGCCCAAAATGGGTGTTTTTTTAATAACAGAATATTATTGCAGTATCTAACACATGTATTTCACACTAACAAATGCAGCAAAGGGCCGCTAATTTAGTATTTTGCCCAAAATGGGTGTTTTTTTAATAACAGAATATAACAGCAGTATCTAACGCTTGTATTTCGCACTGACAAATGCTGCAAAGGCCGCTAATTTAGTATTTGGCCCAAAATAGGTGTTTTTTATAACAATATTATTGCAGTATTTCAAGCTTGTATTTCACACTGACAGATGCAGCAAAGGCTGCAGAAGTAGGGTATTGCCAAAAATGGTGTTTTTTTTTAACCCGAGATATTATGGCAGTATTTCAAGCTTGCATTTCACACTGACAAATGCAGCAAAAGCCGCCAATTTAATATTTTGCCCAAAATGGGTGTTTTTTTTAATAACAGAATATAACAGCAGTATCTAAAGCTTGTATTTCACACTGACAAATGCAGCAAAAGCCGCTAATTTAGAATTTTGCCCAAAATGGGTGTTTTTTTTAATAACAGAATATTATTGCAGTATTTCAAGCTTGTATTTCACACTGACAAATGCACCAAAGGCTGCCAATTTAGTATTTTGACCAAAATGGGTGTTTTTTTTTAAATAACAGAAGTATCTAACACTTGTATTTTACACTGACAGATGCAGCAAAGGCCGCTAATTTAGTATTTTGCCCAAAATGGGTGTTTTTTTTAATAACAGAAGTATCTAACACTTGTATTTCACACTGACAAATGCAGCAAAGGACCCAGATGTAGGGAATTGGAAAAAATGGTTGATTTTTTTAATCCCAGAATTTAATTGCAGTATTTCAAGCTTGTATTTGACTGTCAGAAAAGCACATATGCTGTGCTGGTGCACTGAACTTGCATAAAATGGCCACCAACACCCACCTTACTAACAGATGGATAAAAGTTATTTTTCTGTGTCACTGCGCTCAGGGCAGGGTAAAAAAATTGTGCACTGCACAACCAAAATAAAATCGCTGTACATTGCTGAGTTAAAAAAGCACTTCTGATAAAAGATTCTTTCCTATTCTCTCCCTCACAGCAGCAGCATCCTATCCCTGCACTAATAAGAGCAGAGTGATGTGCAGCGCTGCGTGACTCCAGCTTATATAGAGGCTGGGTCACATGCTGCACTGGCCAATCACAGCCATGCCATTAGTAGGCATGACTGTGATGGCTTCTAAGGGCACACGAGTTAAACACTTGTTGATTGGCTGCCCTGCAGCCTTTCAAAAAGCATCATTAACTCGCCGAACACCAAACCCGAACTTTTACTGAAAAGTTTAGTCACAAAAAAAGTCGCAATATCACACCAGGAGGAGGGTGGAGTAGGAAATCCGGAGTAGTTTTAAAGACAAAAGTGTTAGTTTTAATGATAAGACTAATTTTGCAAACCTGTGACAATTGATAAATGTGGCATAAAGTACGCCAACACAGACTCAAGCAAAACTGACTGCAAATAATTCCCTCATGATAAATTCCCCACTATACTTTTGTCTGGGTTAGTGATCTTTCAAAATGCCAAAGTGCCCAAATGAACGTCACCAATGGTTCAGGGCGCCAAACATGCCTCTCCCCAGAACCTAAGCACACCTCTTACCCCAAGAGCCCAAGTCCGCCCCTTCAGCACTACATAGCATTGCCATTGGTTTCATACAGTAAACATAAATGGTGCTGTCACGGTGGGGAGTGGGGGAAACCCCCCACCATACAATGTAAGAAGGATAATGGTAACAACTTGGCCAGTATGCCGGGATCAGGTCACCTCCTAGTGCATCCCTAATCCTCTCCCTAACTCCTAACCGTATAAGCGGACCCTGATGGTGGGACGGCTCATACCCTGATACCTAATATCCTGAGTTGCCCTGGAAATCCCTCACTTAGGAGCAGGGGAGAGATGACCTGTTCATCCACAACACGGAGGAACAGGAGTCTCTAAAAGGCCTAGAAGCAGGGAAAGGGAAACGCATACAGCTTAAGGAGATGGCAGGTAAGCAAAACCAATAACACACTTACCTGCCACAGACACACTGACTGGAACCCGTGCACAAGTGCTGCTGTCCACACCAACATTAAAGGACACAGCACACTTCTCAAAACCACACAGGAACCCAGAATACCCATAGCTGCAATAAACATGAGACAGGGGAATGTCTAGCAAACATGACACCAAACACCACCAGACATGTAACACCAAACTAGACATACAAACACCCTGAACATAACCCACTCCATACAAATAGACAGGAAGGGAAGGAGACACCGGGATAACATTGAGGATAGAATGGGAAGACATCGCTGGAGACATCAATGTCCCACTAGGTGGCCCTCACACTGGAAGATGGAACAACCAGACAAGGAGCATAACTCCAATACTCCAGCACACACCAAGACTGAAGTACAAGGTATAAGAAGCACCTAGTAACCACACCCAATCAGGGGGTTAACCCTTACAGCACCAGACAGGGGAAGGCTACAACTTAAAGGGGAAGTGCACACACCAGCCACCACGTTGCCACAGGCAACAGCATGCGTGGCAACCATGTCACGGCACACACAGCCGAAGCCAAGACACTGCCACCACATGCCATAACAGCAACACATTGCCACCGGCAACCGCAAGCATGGCACAAGTGTCACGGCACACACAGCAAAGGCCGTGACAGGTGCCATCAGAAAGTACAACTTATCTTTGAAAAAATAAATAAAGGAGTTATATATCATTAAAAAATAAAAATTTTATGGCTCTGGGAAGGCAGTAAAAAACTAAAATACAAAAACGGAAAACCACCTCGTCCTGAAGGGGTTAAGCTCATAAGAATATACATTGATGCTGTTTATCACCAAGGATTTTGCTTTTTCTGGGGCTATAATATGCATAAAGAATTTGGTTTACAGTTAGAGTTGAGCGAACACCTGGATGTTCGGGTTCGAGAAGTTCGGCCGAACTTCCCGGAAATGTTCGGGTTCGGGATCCGAACCCGACCCGAACTTCGTCCCGAACCCGAACCCCATTGAAGTCAATGGGGACCCGAACTTTTCGGCACTAAAAAGGCTGTAAAACAGCCCAGGAAAGAGCTAGAGGGCTGCAAAAGGCAGCAACATGTAGGTAAATCCCCTGCAAACAAATGTGGATAGGGAAATAAATTAAAATAAAAAAAAAAATTAAAAAAATTAACCAATATCAATTGGACAGAGGTCCCATAGCAGAGAATCTGGCTTCACGTCAGCAGAGAATCAGTCTCTTCATGCCATAGCAAAGAATCTGTCTTCATGTCAGCAGAGAATCAGTCTCTTCATGCCATAGCAGAGAATCTGGCTTCATGTCAGCACAGAATCAGTCTTCATGTCATAGCAGAGAATCAGGCTTCACGTCACCCACCACTGGAACAGGCCACTGTCACACATTTAGGCCCCGGCACCCAGACAGAGGAGAGAGGTCCCGTAAAAGAGAATCTGGCCTTATGTCAGCGCAGAATCAGTCTTCATGTCATAGCAGAGAATCAGGCTTCACGTCACGCACCACTGGAACAGGCCACTGTCACACATTTAGGCCCCGGCACCCAGACAGAGGAGAGAGGTCCCGTAACAGAGAATCTGGCCTTATGTCAGCGCAGAATCAGTCTTCATGTCATAGCAGAGAATCAGGCTTCACGTCACCCACCACTGGAACAGGCCACTGTCACATATTTAGGCCCCGGCACCCAGACAGAGGTGAGAGGTCCCGTAACAGAGAATCTGGCCTTATGTCAGCACAGAATCTGTCTTCATGTAATAGCAGAGAATCAGGCTTCACGTCACCCACCACTGGAACAGGCCACTGTCACACATTTAGGCCCAGGCACCCAGGCAGAGGAGAGCGGTCCCGTAACAGAGAATCTGGCCTTATGTCAGCGCAGAATCTGTATTCATGTCATAGCAGAGAATCAGGCTTCACGTCACCCACCACTGGAACAGGCCACTGTCACACATTTAGGCCCCGGCACCCAGACAGAGGAGAGCGGTCCCGTAACAGAGAATCTGGCCTTATGTCAGCGCAGAATCTGTCTTCATGTCATAGCAGAGAATCAGGCTTCACGTCAGCCACCACTGGAACAGGCCACTGTCACACATTTAGGCCCAGGCACCCAGGCAGAGGAGAGAGGTCCCGTAACAGAGAATCTGGCCTTATGTCAGCGCAGAATCTGTATTCATGTCATAGCAGAGAATCAGGCTTCACGTCACCCACCACTGGAACAGGCCACTGTCACACATTTAGGCCCTGGCACCCAGACAGAGGAGAGCGGTCCCGTAACAGAGAATCTGGCCTTATGTCAGCGCAGAATCTGTCTTCATGTCATAGCAGAGAATCAGGCTTCACGTCACCCACCACTGGAACAGGCCACTGTCACACATTTTGGCCCAGGCACCCAGGCAGAGGAGAGCGGTCCCGTAACAGAGAATCTGGCCTTATGTCAGCGCAGAATCTGTCTTCATGTCATAGCAGAGAATCAGGCTTCACGTCACCCACCACTGGAACAGGCCACTGTCACACATTTAGGCCCCGGCACCCAGACAGAGGAGAGCGGTCCCGTAACAGAGAATCTGGCCTTATGTCAGCGCAGAATCTGTCTTCATGTCATAGCAGAGAATCAGGCTTCACGTCACCCACCACTGGAACAGGCCACTGTCACACATTTAGGCCCCGGCACCCAGGCAGAGGAGAGAGGTCCCGTAACAGAGAATCTGGCCTTATGTCAGCGCAGAATCTGTCTTCATGTCATAGCAGAGAATCAGGCTTCACGTCACCCACCACTGGAACAGGCCACTGTCACACATTTAGGCCCCGGCACCCAGACAGAGGAGAGATGTCCCGTAACAGAGAATCTGGCCTTATGTCAGCGCAGAATCAGTCTTCATGTCATAGCAGAGAATCAGGCTTCACGTCACCCACCACTGGAACAGGCCACTGTCACATATTTAGGCCCCGGCACCGAGACAGAGGTGAGAGGTCCCGTAAAAGAGAATCTGGCCTTATGTCAGCGCAGAATCAGTCTTCATGTCATAGCAGAGAATCAGGCTTCACGTCACCCACCACTGGAACAGGCCACTGTCACACATTTAGGCCCCGGCACCCAGACAGAGGAGAGAGGTCCCGTAAAAGAGAATCTGGCCTTATGTCAGCGCAGAATCAGTCTTCATGTCATAGCAGAGAATCAGGCTTCACGTCACGCACCACTGGAACAGGCCACTGTCACACATTTAGGCCCCGGCACCCAGACAGAGGAGAGAGGTCCCGTAACAGAGAATCTGGCCTTATGTCAGCGCAGAATCAGTCTTCATGTCATAGCAGAGAATCAGGCTTCACGTCACCCACCACTGGAACAGGCCACTGTCACATATTTAGGCCCCGGCACCCAGACAGAGGTGAGAGGTCCCGTAACAGAGAATCTGGCCTTATGTCAGCACAGAATCTGTCTTCATGTAATAGCAGAGAATCAGGCTTCACGTCACCCACCACTGGAACAGGCCACTGTCACACATTTAGGCCCAGGCACCCAGGCAGAGGAGAGCGGTCCCGTAACAGAGAATCTGGCCTTATGTCAGCACAGAATCTGTATTCATGTCATAGCAGAGAATCAGGCTTCACGTCACCCACCACTGGAACAGGCCACTGTCACACATTTAGGCCCCGGCACCCAGACAGAGGAGAGCGGTCCCGTAACAGAGAATCTGGCCTTATGTCAGCGCAGAATCTGTCTTCATGTCATAGCAGAGAATCAGGCTTCACGTCAGCCACCACTGGAACAGGCCACTGTCACACATTTAGGCCCAGGCACCCAGGCAGAGGAGAGAGGTCCCGTAACAGAGAATCTGGCCTTATGTCAGCGCAGAATCTGTATTCATGTCATAGCAGAGAATCAGGCTTCACGTCACCCACCACTGGAACAGGCCACTGTCACACATTTAGGCCCTGGCACCCAGACAGAGGAGAGCGGTCCCGTAACAGAGAATCTGGCCTTATGTCAGCGCAGAATCTGTCTTCATGTCATAGCAGAGAATCAGGCTTCACGTCACCCACCACTGGAACAGGCCACTGTCACACATTTTGGCCCAGGCACCCAGGCAGAGGAGAGCGGTCCCGTAACAGAGAATCTGGCCTTATGTCAGCGCAGAATCTGTCTTCATGTCATAGCAGAGAATCAGGCTTCACGTCACCCACCACTGGAACAGGCCACTGTCACACATTTAGGCCCCGGCACCCAGACAGAGAAGAGCGGTCCCGTAACAGAGAATCTGGCCTTATGTCAGCGCAGAATCTGTCTTCATGTCATAGCAGAGAATCAGGCTTCACGTCACCCACCACTGGAACAGGCCACTGTCACACATTTAGGCCCCGGCACCCAGGCAGAGGAGAGAGGTCCCGTAACAGAGAATCTGGCCTTATGTCAGCGCAGAATCTGTCTTCATGTCATAGCAGAGAATCAGGCTTCACGTCACCCACCACTGGAACAGGCCACTGTCACATATTTAGGCCCCGGCACCGAGACAGAGGTGAGAGGTCCCGTAACAGAGAATCTGGCCTTATGTCAGCACAGAATCTGTCTTCATGTCATAGCAGAGAATCAGGCTTCACGTCACCCACCACTGGAACAGGCCACTGTCACACATTTAGGCCCAGGCACCCAGGCAGAGGAGAGCGGTCCCGTATCAGAGAATCTGGCCTTATGTCAGCGCAGAATCTGTATTCATGTCATAGCAGAGAATCAGGCTTCACGTCACCCACCACTGGAACAGGCCACTGTCACACATTTAGGCCCCGGCACCCAGACAGAGGAGAGCGGTCCCGTAACAGAGAATCTGGCCTTATGTCAGCGCAGAATCTGTCTTCATGTCATAGCAGAGAATCAGGCTTCACGTCAGCCACCACTGGAACAGGCCACTGTCACACATTTAGGCCCAGGCACCCAGGCAGAGGAGAGCGGTCCCGTAACAGAGAATCTGGCCTTATGTCAGCGCAGAATCTGTATTCATGTCATAGCAGAGAATCAGGCTTCACGTCACCCACCACTGGAACAGGTTACTGTCACACATTTAGGCCCCGGCACCCAGACAGAGGAGAGCGGTCCCGTAACAGAGAATCTGGCCTTATGTCAGCGCAGAATCTGTCTTCATGTCATAGCAGAGAATCAGGCTTCACGTCAGCCACCACTGGAACAGGCCACTGTCACACATTTAGGCCCAGGCACCCAGGCAGAGGAGAGAGGTCCCGTAACAGAGAATCTGGCCTTAAGTCAGCGCAGAATCTGTATTCATGTCATAGCAGAGAATCAGGCTTCACGTCACCCACCACTTGAACAGGCCACCATCACACATTTAGGCCCCGGCACCCAGACAGAGGAGAGCGGTCCCGTAACAGAGAATCTGGCCTTATGTCAGCGCAGAATCTGTCTTCATGTCATAGCAGAGAATCAGGCTTCACGTCACCCACCACTGGAACAGGCCACTGTCACACATTTAGGCCCCGGCACCCAGACAGAGGAGAGAGGTCCCGTAACAGAGAATCTGGCCTTATGACAGCGCAGAATCAGTCTTCATGTCATAGCAGAGAATCAGGCTTCACGTCACCCACCACTGGAACAGGCCACTGTCACACATTTAGGCCCCGGCACCCAGACAGAGGAGAGCGGTCCCGTAACAGAGAATCTGGCCTTATGTCAGCGCAGAATCTGTCTTCATGTCATAGCAGAGAATCAGGCTTCACGTCAGCCACCACTGGAACAGGCCACAGTCACAGATTTAGGCCCATGCACCCAGGCAGAGGAGAGCGGTCCCGTAACAGAGAATCTGGCCTTATGTCAGCGCAGAATCTGTATTCATGTCATAGCAGAGAATCAGGCTTCACGTCACCCACCACTGGAACAGGCCACTGTCACACATTTAGGCCCAGGCACCCAGACAGAGGAGAGCGGTCCCATAACAGAGAATCTGGCCTTATGTCAGCGCAGAATCTGTCTTCATGTCATAGCAGAGAATCAGGCTTCACGTCACCCACCACTGGAACAGGCCACTGTCACACATTTAGGCCCTGGCACCCAGGCAGAGGAGAGAGGTCCCGTAACAGAGAATCTGGCCTTATGTCAGCGCAGAATCTGTCTTCATGTCATAGCAGAGAATCAGGCTTCACGTCACCCACCACTGGAACAGGTTACTGTCACACATTTAGGCCCCGGCACCCAGACAGAGGAGAGCGGTCCCGTAACAGAGAATCTGGCCTTATGTCAGCGCAGAATCTGTCTTCATGTCATAGCAGAGAATCAGGCTTCACGTCAGCCACAACTGGAACAGGCCACTGTCACACATTTTGGCCCAGGCACCCAGGCAGAGGAGAGCGGTCCCGTAACAGAGAATCTGGCCTTATGTCAGCGCAGAATCTGTATTCATGTCATAGCAGAGAATCAGGCTTCACGTCACCCACCACTGGAACAGGCCACTGTCACACATTTAGGCCCCGGCACCCAGACAGAGGAGAGCGGTCCCGTAACAGAGAATCTGGCCTTATGTCAGCGCAGAATCTGTCTTCATGTCATAGCAGAGAATCAGGCTTCACGTCACCCACCACTGGAACAGGCCACTGTCACACATTTAGGCCCAGGCACCCAGGCAGAGGAGAGAGGTCCCGTAACAGAGAATCTGGCCTTATGTCAGCACAGAATCTGTCTTCATGTCATAGCAGAGAATCAGGCTTCACGTCACCCACCACTGGAACAGGCCACTGTCACACATTTAGGCCCCGGCACCCAGACAGAGGAGAGATGTCCCGTAACAGAGAATCTGGCCTTATGTCAGCGCAGAATCAGTCTTCATGTCATAGCAGAGAATCAGGCTTCACGTCACCCACCACTGGAACAGGCCACTGTCACATATTTAGGCCCCGGCACCGAGACAGAGGTGAGAGGTCCCGTAACAGAGAATCTGGCCTTATGTCAGCGCAGAATCTGTCTTCATGTCATAGCAGAGAATCAGGCTTCACGTCACCCACCACTGGAACAGGCCACTGTCACACATTTAGGCCCAGGCACCCAGGCAGAGGAGAGCGGTCCCGTATCAGAGAATCTGGCCTTATGTCAGCGCAGAATCTGTATTCATCTCATAGCAGAGAATCAGGCTTCACGTCACCCACCACTGGAACAGGCCACTGTCACACATTTAGGCCCCGGCACCCAGACAGAGGAGAGCGGTCCCGTAACAGAGAATCTGGCCTTATGTCAGCGCAGAATCTGTCTTCATGTCATAGCAGAGAATCAGGCTTCACGTCACCCACCACTGGAACAGGCCACTGTCACACATTTAGGCCCAGGCACCCAGGCAGAGGAGAGAGGTCCCGTAACAGAGAATCTGGCCTTATGTCAGCGCAGAATCTGTATTCATGTCATAGCAGAGAATCAGGCTTCACGTCACCCACCACTGGAACAGGTTACTGTCACACATTTAGGCCCCGGGACCCAGACAGAGGAGAGCGGTCCCGTAACAGAGAATCTGGCCTTATGTCAGCGCAGAATCTGTCTTCATGTCATAGCAGAGAATCAGGCTTCACGTCACCCACCACTGGAACAGGCCACTGTCACACATTTAGGCCCCGGCACCCAGACAGAGGAGAGCGGTCCCGTAACAGAGAATCTGGCCTTATGTCAGCGCAGAATCTGTCTTCATGTCATAGCAGAGAATCAGGCTTCACGTCAGCCACCACTGGAACAGGCCACTGTCACACATTTAGGCCCAGGAACCCAGGCAGAGGAGAGAGGTCCCGTAACAGAGAATCTGGCCTTATGTCAGCGCAGAATCTGTCTTCATGTCATAGCAGAGAATCAGGCTTCACGTCACCCACCACTGGAACAGGTTACTGTCACACATTTAGGCCCCGGCACCCAGACAGAGGAGAGCGGTCCCGTAACAGAGAATCTGGCCTTATGTCAGCGCAGAATCTGTCTTCATGTCATAGCAGAGAATCAGGCTTCACGTCACCCACCACTGGAACAGGCCACTGTCACACATTTAGGCCCTGGCACCCAGACAGAGGAGAGCGGTCCCGTAACAGAGAATCTGGCCTTATGTCAGCGCAGAATCTGTCTTCATGTCATAGCAGAGAATCAGGCTTCACGTCACCCACCACTGGAACAGGCCACTGTCACACATTTTGGCCCAGGCACCCAGGCAGAGGAGAGCGGTCCCGTAACAGAGAATCTGGCCTTATGTCAGCGCAGAATCTGTCTTCATGTCATAGCAGAGAATCAGGCTTCACGTCACCCACCACTGGAACAGGCCACTGTCACACATTTAGGCCCCGGCACCCAGACAGAGAAGAGCGGTCCCGTAACAGAGAATCTGGCCTTATGTCAGCGCAGAATCTGTCTTCATGTCATAGCAGAGAATCAGGCTTCACGTCACCCACCACTGGAACAGGCCACTGTCACACATTTAGGCCCCGGCACCCAGGCAGAGGAGAGAGGTCCCGTAACAGAGAATCTGGCCTTATGTCAGCGCAGAATCTGTCTTCATGTCATAGCAGAGAATCAGGCTTCACGTCACCCACCACTGGAACAGGCCACTGTCACACATTTAGGCCCCGGCACCCAGACAGAGGAGAGATGTCCCGTAACAGAGAATCTGGCCTTATGTCAGCGCAGAATCAGTCTTCATGTCATAGCAGAGAATCAGGCTTCACGTCACCCACCACTGGAACAGGCCACTGTCACATATTTAGGCCCCGGCACCGAGACAGAGGTGAGAGGTCCCGTAACAGAGAATCTGGCCTTATGTCAGCACAGAATCTGTCTTCATGTCATAGCAGAGAATCAGGCTTAACGTCACCCACCACTGGAACAGGCCACTGTCACACATTTAGGCCCAGGCACCCAGGCAGAGGAGAGCGGTCCCGTATCAGAGAATCTGGCCTTATGTCAGCGCAGAATCTGTATTCATGTCATAGCAGAGAATCAGGCTTCACGTCACCCACCACTGGAACAGGCCACTGTCACACATTTAGGCCCAGGCACCCAGGCAGAGGAGAGAGGTCCCGTAACAGAGAATCTGGCCTTATGTCAGCACAGAATCTGTCTTCATGTCATAGCAGAGAATCAGGCTTCACGTCACCCACCACTGGAACAGGTTACTGTCACACATTTAGGCCCGGGACCCAGACAGAGGAGAGCGGTCCCGTAACAGAGAATCTGGCCTTATGTCAGCGCAGAATCTGTCTTCATGTCATAGCAGAGAATCAGGCTTCACGTCACCCACCACTGGAACAGGCCACTGTCACACATTTAGGCCCCGGCACCCAGACAGAGGAGAGCGGTCCCGTAACAGAGAATCTGGCCTTATGTCAGCGCAGAATCTGTCTTCATGTCATAGCAGAGAATCAGGCTTCACGTCAGCCACCACTGGAACAGGCCACTGTCACACATTTAGGCCCAGGAACCCAGGCAGAGGAGAGAGGTCCCGTAACAGAGAATCTGGCCTTATGTCAGCGCAGAATCTGTATTCATGTCATAGCAGAGAATCAGGCTTCACGTCACCCACCACTTGAACAGGCCACCATCACACATTTAGGCCCCGGCACCCAGACAGAGGAGAGCGGTCCCGTAACAGAGAATCTGGCCTTATGTCAGCGCAGAATCTGTCTTCATGTCATAGCAGAGAATCAGGCTTCACGTCACCCACCACTGGAACAGGCCACTGTCACACATTTAGGCCCCGACACCCAGACAGAGGAGAGAGGTCCCGTAACAGAGAATCTGGCCTTATGACAGCGCAGAATCAGTCTTCATGTCATAGCAGAGAATCAGGCTTCACGTCACCCACCACTGGAACAGGCCACTGTCACACATTTAGGCCCCGGCACCCAGACAGAGGAGAGCGGTCCCGTAACAGAGAATCTGGCCTTATGTCAGCGCAGAATCTGTCTTCATGTCATAGCAGAGAATCAGGCTTCACGTCAGCCACCACTGGAACAGGCCACTGTCACAGATTTAGGCCCATGCACCCAGGCAGAGGAGAGCGGTCCCGTAACAGAGAATCTGGCCTTATGTCAGCGCAGAATCTGTATTCATGTCTGTCACGGAACCATGAACCAGACGTACAACAAGAGATAAATGAAAATAAGAAGGCTTTATTGAAAATAAAGCTGTAAAGCAAAAAGTCCAAACGGATGGTGAAACCGAGCAGAGTCTTTGCGAAGCCAGAGGTCAGGAACCAGAAGGGTAGTCAGACGAAGCCAGGATCAGGAACCAGCAGGGTAGTCAGACGAAGCCAGGATCAGGAACCAGCAGGGTAGTCAGACGAAGCCAGGATCAGGAACCAGCAGGGTAGTCAGACGAAGCCAGGATCAGGAACCAGAAGCAGCAGCAGTCTTAGAAGCATGTGAACACAAGAGGACCAAGCAAGGAACTGAAGCCACAGACCTCCTATATATATGAGCTAGGCATCCAGCTCCTCCCAGGGGAAGGAGGAGCCGCAGGGTGGAAGGCTACAAGAAACCCAGGACCCAAGATGGCCGCCAGCACATGTCAAACGAAGGAGAGCAGCAAGCAGGTAAGACCATGACAGTACCTCCCCCTCAAGGGCCCCTCCTCCGCGGAGCACAAAACGGTTTCTGAGGGAAGCGTGCGTGGAAGGCTCGGAGCAAGGCAGGAGCATGGACATCTGCGGAGGGAACCCAGGAACGCTCCTCTGGACCATAACCACGCCAATGGACCAAAAACTGCAACCGACCGCGGACCAGGCGTGAGTCCAGGATATTGCTCACCTCATATTCCTCACGATTGCCCACTTGGACCGGACGAGGCCGAGGAACCGAGGAAGTGAAACGATTACACACCAGTGGCTTCAACAGGGAGACATGAAACACGTTGGAGATCCGCATGCCAGGAGGAAGCGCAAGGGCATAGGCTACCGGGTTTACCCTGCGAAGCACTCGGAAGGGACCAACAAAGCGAGGCGCCAGCTTGGGAGTGGGCACTCGAAGGTTGAGGTTGCGGGTGGACAACCATACACGGTCTCCGACCTGGTAGGAAGGAGCAGGCGCTCGTCTGCGATCAGCCTGGAATCTCTGGCGCTGCGCAGAGACCTCAAGGGACTTCTGGATCTGTACCCAAGAAGCACGTAGGACGGAAAGGTGATCCTCCACAGCCGGAATATCCTGGGGAGAGAATACCTCCGGTAACACGGCAGGTTGGAACCCATAATTGGCCATGAAGGGAGACGTCCCAGAGGAAGAGTTCACCGCCGTGTTCCTGGCAAACTCAGCCCAAGGCAGGAGGTCAACCCAATTGTCTTGGTGATCGGAGACATAGCAACGAAGGAATTGCTCCAAGGCCTGATTGGATCGTTCTGCGGCCCCATTGGACTGAGGGTGGTAGGCCGAGGAGAAGGAGAGATGAATCCCCAACTGGGAGCAAAAGGCGCGCCAGAACCTGGACACAAACTGACTCCCCCGATCCGACACAATCTCCTTAGGCAAACCGTGCAACCGGAAGACCTCCCTGGCAAAAATCGTGGCCAACTCTTGTGCAGAGGGTAACTTCTTGAGAGGAACACAGTGGCACATTTTGGAAAACCGATCCACAATCATGAGAATGACCGTATGGCCTCGGGATGCAGGGAGGTCCACAATGAAATCCATCCCCAGGTGTGACCATGGGCGCTCCCCGGTGGCTATGGGTTGCAGAAGGCCCAACGGAAGGTGCCGAGGGGACTTACTCTGGGCACAAACGGAGCATGCCGCTACATATGCGGCGATGTCGGAACGTAGGGAAGGCCACCAGAACAGACGTGAAACAGCCCAGGACAGCTGATTCTTTCCAGGATGCCCCGCGGTCTTGGAGTTATGGTAGGTTCGCAACAACCGAGTGCGCAACTCCTCAGGCACAAAACATCTGCCGTTGGGTCTCCCAGAGGGAGCACCAGATTGAGCCGCCAAAATCTGCTCACCCAGGGGAGAGGTCAGGCTGGTGCGAATGGCGGCCAGGATCTGATTCGGAGGTATGACCGAAGTCGGAATCGACTCCTCCCTGGACAGCTCGGAGTACTGCCGTGATAAGGCATCCGCCCTGATGTTCTTGGAACCGGGTAGGTAGGAGACCACGTAATTAAAACGTGACAAGAACAGAGCCCATCTGGCCTGACGTGGTGTCAATCTCTTGGCCTCAGAAAGGTAGGTCAGATTCTTGTGGTCCGTCAGGATGAGAACCGGAACCACCGAACCCTCGAGCAAGTGCCTCCATTCTTTAAGGGCCTGCACGATGGCCAATAACTCCCTGTCACCAATCTGATAGTTGCACTCCGCGGAAGACAGTTTCCGGGAGTAAAACCCACAAGGAAGCAGAGGACCCTCTGGTGTTCTACGCTGAGACAGAAGGGCGCCTACTCCCGTCTCAGACGCGTCCACCTCGAGGACAAAGGGCAACCCAGGGTTGGGATGCGACAGAATCGGAGCCGACACAAAGGCGGACTTTAGGGCCTCAAAAGCTCGGATGGCCTCGAGCGGCCAGACCTGGGAATTACTGCCCTTCCTGGTCAGATCCGTGAGAGGCTTGGCCAGCATGGAAAAGTCCCTGATGAACTTCCGATAATAATTGGCGAAGCCCAAAAAGCGCTGCAGGGAACGAAGACCACTGGGCTGGGGCCACTGTAAGACAGCCGAAACCTTCTCAGGATCCATGGAGAACCCCTCAGCGGAAATGATGTAACCTAAGAAGGTTACCTGGGATCGGTGAAATTCGCATTTCTCAAGCTTACCGAACAGCTTGTTCTCTCGTAACCGTTGCAACACTCGTCTGACATCCAGAATGTGGGCCTCCATGGATTCAGAATATACCAAGATGTCATCCAAATAGACTACCACACACTGCTGCAACAGGTCACGGAAAACATCGTTGATGAATTCCTGAAAGACTGCGGGCGCATTGCACAACCCAAAGGGCATAACCAAGGATTCGTAATGACCGGTCCTGGTGTTAAACGCGGTCTTCCACTCATCGCCCGCCTTGATCCTTACCAGGTTATATGCCGCCCTCAGGTCGAGTTTGGTAAAGACCGTGGCCCCTTTAAGGCGATCGAACAGCTCGGAAATCAAGGGTATCGGGTAAGCGTTCTTGATCGTGATGCGATTGAGACCCCTGTAATCGATGCAAGGCCTCAACTCACCGCCCTTCTTTTTCACAAAGAAAAATCCAGCCCCTGCCGGGGACGAAGATTTGCGAATGTGTCCGCGTGAAAGCGCCTCCCTCACGTACTCCTCCATGGCCTCATTCTCCGCTACCGACAGTGGATAGACTTTGCCACGAGGAGGAACGGCACCAGATTGTAACTCTATGGCACAATCGTATGGGCGGTGCGGAGGTAGGGCAACCGCGCGCACCTTATCGAATACATCCCGGTACTCCTCGTATTCAGGAGGCAACAGAGAGTCCGAGGAAGTACACAGCAACTTGACAGACCCATGGATGCAACTAGCCCCACACTGCGGTGACCACGAGAGGATCTCGACCGATCTCCAATCGAAAGTCGGATTATGCTTCTGGAGCCAGGGGTACCCCAAGACCACCGAGTAGTGTGGAGACGAAATAACCTGGAGGCAGACCGACTCTCTGTGAACGGCACCAATGGCTATCCCCACTGGAAGGGTCTCATGAGTCACGTGTGGCGGCAGAAGGGGTCTGCCGTCTATCGCCTCAAGAGCCAGTGGGGAACCTCGAGCCTGCAGAGGAATGGAATTGGCGGCAGCGAACACACTATCAATGAACAAACCACCAGCACCAGAGTCCACCAACGCCTGGGTCGTCACCGAGCCCCCGACCCAGGAGAGGACAACAGTGATCAGTGGTTTGTCAACGCGGGAAACCGGGGACGAGGAGACTCCACCCAAGATCTGCCCCCGACAGGATCTCAGGGTACGAGCGTTTCCCGGACGGTTCGGACATGCCAACCGAAAATGCCCACCGAGACCACAGTACATGCATCTGCCCTCGCGTCTCCGGAGTGCCCTCTCCCCCTCGGACAGGCGAGCAAACCCCAGCTGCATGGGTTCACCCCCAGACAAGTCATCCCCAGGAGGCGTGGGAGGAGAGGGAGGCACGGGTGGGACAGCAAACGTAGGCACCAATCTGTTAGAAGACCTCCGCAGGTTCTCCTTAAAGGAAGGTCTCTCCCTGAGTCTGGTGTCAATCAAAATCAGGAAAGAAATAAGAGACTCGAGCTCAACTGGTAGGTCCTTAGCTGCAACCTCATCCTTCAAGGCATCCGAGAGACCATGAGAGAAAGCAGCGACCAGAGCCTCATTATTCCAGCCCACCTCTGCTGCCAGGGTACGAAACTCAATGGCGTATTCAGCTACGGATCGTGAACCCTGTCTGATGGACATAAGGAGCTTCGCAGCAGAGGCAGCACGAGCCGGCACATCGAATACCTTCCGAAGAGAAGCAACAAAACCGGAAAACTCGGCAACCACCGGATTGTTGTTCTCCCATAAAGGGCTGGCCCAGGCCAAGGCCTTGTCCGAGAGCAGCGAGATCAAGAAGCCCACCTTTGATCTCTCAGTAGGAAAGGCATGTGGCAGCAACTCGAAATAAATGCCCACCTGGTTAAGGAAACCTCGGCACTGAGTTGGCTCTCCCCCAAAGCGCTGTGGAAGAGGGGCAGAACCGGTCATACCCCGAAACACCGCAGGCGCAACAACAGGTGTCGGGGTAGACTCTGGCGCAACAACCGGAGCGGCAGTAGGAGCGAGCCCAGGAGCGACAACCGACCCATCGGCAACGGGAGCGAAATGAGCCGTGCGTTCAAGCAGGGTTTGCAACGCCACAGCGAACCGACCCAACAGGTGATCCTGCTGATCAAGTCTGGCAACCAGCGTGGGTAGCGAGGATGGCCCTGTACCGTCAGAATTCATGGCTTGGTCCTAATGTCACGGAACCATGAACCAGACGTACAACAAGAGATAAATGAAAATAAGAAGGCTTTATTGAAAATAAAGCTGTAAAGCAAAAAGTCCAAACGGATGGTGAAACCGAGCAGAGTCTTTGCGAAGCCAGAGGTCAGGAACCAGAAGGGTAGTCAGACGAAGCCAGGATCAGGAACCAGCAGGGTAGTCAGACGAAGCCAGGATCAGGAACCAGCAGGGTAGTCAGACGAAGCCAGGATCAGGAACCAGCAGGGTAGTCAGACGAAGCCAGGATCAGGAACCAGAAGCAGCAGCAGTCTTAGAAGCATGTGAACACAAGAGGACCAAGCAAGGAACTGAAGCCACAGACCTCCTATATATATGAGCTAGGCATCCAGCTCCTCCCAGGGGAAGGAGGAGCCGCAGGGTGGAAGGCTACAAGAAACCCAGGACCCAAGATGGCCGCCAGCACATGTCAAACGAAGGAGAGCAGCAAGCAGGTAAGACCATGACAATGTCATAGCAGAGAATCAGGCTTCACGTCACCCACCACTGGAACAGGCCACTGTCACACATTTAGGCCCCGGCACCCAGACAGAGGAGAGCGGTCCCGTAACAGAGAATCTGGCCTTATGTCAGCGCAGAATCTGTCTTCATGTCATAGCAGAGAATCAGGCTTCACGTCACCCACCACTGGAACAGGCCACTGTCACACATTTAGGCCCAGGCACCCAGGCAGAGGAGAGAGGTCCCGTAACAGAGAATCTGGCCTTATGTCAGCGCAGAATCTGTCTTCATGTCATAGCAGAGAATCAGGCTTCACGTCACCCACCACTGGAACAGGTTACTGTCACACATTTAGGCCCCGGCACCCAGACAGAGGAGAGCGGTCCCGTAACAGAGAATCTGGCCTTATGTCAGCGCAGAATCTGTCTTCATGTCATAGCAGAGAATCAGGCTTCACGTCACCCACCACTGGAACAGGCCACTGTCACACATTTAGGCCCTGGCACCCAGACAGAGGAGAGCGGTCCCGTAACAGAGAATCTGGCCTTATGTCAGCGCAGAATCTGTCTTCATGTCATAGCAGAGAATCAGGCTTCACGTCACCCACCACTGGAACAGGCCACTGTCACACATTTTGGCCCAGGCACCCAGGCAGAGGAGAGCGGTCCCGTAACAGAGAATCTGGCCTTATGTCAGCGCAGAATCTGTCTTCATGTCATAGCAGAGAATCAGGCTTCACGTCACCCACCACTGGAACAGGCCACTGTCACACATTTAGGCCCCGGCACCCAGACAGAGAAGAGCGGTCCCGTAACAGAGAATCTGGCCGTATGTCAGCGCAGAATCTGTCTTCATGTCATAGCAGAGAATCAGGCTTCACGTCACCCACCACTGGAACAGGCCACTGTCACACATTTAGGCCCCGGCACCCAGGCAGAGGAGAGAGGTCCCGTAACAGAGAATCTGGCCTTATGTCAGCGCAGAATCTGTCTTCATGTCATAGCAGAGAATCAGGCTTCACGTCACCCACCACTGGAACAGGCCACTGTCACACATTTAGGCCCCGGCACCCAGACAGAGGAGAGATGTCCCGTAACAGACAATCTGGCCTTATGTCAGCGCAGAATCAGTCTTCATGTCATAGCAGAGAATCAGGCTTCACGTCACCCACCACTGGAACAGGCCACTGTCACATATTTAGGCCCCGGCACCGAGACAGAGGTGAGAGGTCCCGTAACAGAGAATCTGGCCTTATGTCAGCACAGAATCTGTCTTCATGTCATAGCAGAGAATCAGGCTTCACGTCACCCACCACTGGAACAGGCCACTGTCACACATTTAGGCCCAGGCACCCAGGCAGAGGAGAGCGGTCCCGTATCAGAGAATCTGGCCTTATGTCAGCGCAGAATCTGTATTCATGTCATAGCAGAGAATCAGGCTTCACGTCACCCACCACTGGAACAGGCCACTGTCACACATTTAGGCCCCGGCACCCAGACAGAGGAGAGCGGTCCCGTAACAGAGAATCTGGCCTTATGTCAGCGCAGAATCTGTATTCATGTCATAGCAGAGAATCAGGCTTCACGTCAGCCACCACTGGAACAGGCCACTGTCACACATTTAGGCCCAGGCACCCAGGCAGAGGAGAGAGGTCCCGTAACAGAGAATCTGGCCTTATGTCAGCGCAGAATCTGTATTCATGTCATAGCAGAGAATCAGGCTTCACGTCACCCACCACTGGAACAGGTTACTGTCACACATTTAGGCCCCGGCACCCAGACAGAGGAGAGCGGTCCCGTAACAGAGAATCTGGCCTTATGTCAGCGCAGAATCTGTCTTCATGTCATAGCAGAGAATCAGGCTTCACGTCAGCCACCACTGGAACAGGCCACTGTCACACATTTAGGCCCAGGCACCCAGGCAGAGGAGAGAGGTCCCGTAACAGAGAATCTGGCCTTAAGTCAGCGCAGAATCTGTATTCATGTCATAGCAGAGAATCAGGCTTCACGTCACCCACCACTTGAACAGGCCACCATCACACATTTAGGCCCCGGCACCCAGACAGAGGAGAGCGGTCCCGTAACAGAGAATCTGGCCTTATGTCAGCGCAGAATCTGTCTTCATGTCATAGCAGAGAATCAGGCTTCACGTCACCCACCACTGGAACAGGCCACTGTCACACATTTAGGCCCCGGCACCCAGACAGAGGAGAGAGGTCCCGTAACAGAGAATCTGGCCTTATGACAGCGCAGAATCAGTCTTCATGTCATAGCAGAGAATCAGGCTTCACGTCACCCACCACTGGAACAGGCCACTGTCACACATTTAGGCCCCGGCACCCAGACAGAGGAGAGCGGTCCCGTAACAGAGAATCTGGCCTTATGTCAGCGCAGAATCTGTCTTCATGTCATAGCAGAGAATCAGGCTTCACGTCAGCCACCACTGGAACAGGCCACTGTCACAGATTTAGGCCCATGCACCCAGGCAGAGGAGAGCGGTCCCGTAACAGAGAATCTGGCCTTATGTCAGCGCAGAATCTGTATTCATGTCATAGCAGAGAATCAGGCTTCACGTCACCCACCACTGGAACAGGCCACTGTCACACATTTAGGCCCCGGCACCCAGACAGAGGAGAGCGGTCCCATAACAGAGAATCTGGCCTTATGTCAGCGCAGAATCTGTCTTCATGTCATAGCAGAGAATCAGGCTTCACGTCACCCACCACTGGAACAGGCCACTGTCACACATTTAGGCCCTGGCACCCAGGCAGAGGAGAGAGGTCCCGTAACAGAGAATCTGGCCTTATGTCAGCGCAGAATCTGTCTTCATGTCATAGCAGAGAATCAGGCTTCACGTCACCCACCACTGGAACAGGTTACTGTCACACATTTAGGCCCCGGCACCCAGACAGAGGAGAGCGGTCCCGTAACAGAGAATCTGGCCTTATGTCAGCGCAGAATCTGTCTTCATGTCATAGCAGAGAATCAGGCTTCACGTCAGCCACAACTGGAACAGGCCACTGTCACACATTTTGGCCCAGGCACCCAGGCAGAGGAGAGCGGTCCCGTAACAGAGAATCTGGCCTTATGTCAGCGCAGAATCTGTATTCATGTCATAGCAGAGAATCAGGCTTCACGTCACCCACCACTGGAACAGGCCACTGTCACACATTTAGGCCCCGGCACCCAGACAGAGGAGAGCGGTCCCGTAACAGAGAATCTGGCCTTATGTCAGCGCAGAATCTGTCTTCATGTCATAGCAGAGAATCAGGCTTCACGTCACCCACCACTGGAACAGGCCACTGTCACACATTTAGGCCCAGGCACCCAGGCAGAGGAGAGAGGTCCCGTAACAGAGAATCTGGCCTTATGTCAGCACAGAATCTGTCTTCATGTCATAGCAGAGAATCAGGCTTCACGTCACCCACCACTGGAACAGGCCACTGTCACACATTTAGGCCCCGGCACCCAGACAGAGGAGAGATGTCCCGTAACAGAGAATCTGGCCTTATGTCAGCGCAGAATCAGTCTTCATGTCATAGCAGAGAATCAGGCTTCACGTCACCCACCACTGGAACAGGCCACTGTCACATATTTAGGCCCCGGCACCGAGACAGAGGTGAGAGGTCCCGTAACAGAGAATCTGGCCTTATGTCAGCACAGAATCTGTCTTCATGTCATAGCAGAGAATCAGGCTTCACGTCACCCACCACTGGAACAGGCCACTGTCACACATTTAGGCCCAGGCACCCAGGCAGAGGAGAGCGGTCCCGTATCAGAGAATCTGGCCTTATGTCAGCGCAGAATCTGTATTCATCTCATAGCAGAGAATCAGGCTTCACGTCACCCACCACTGGAACAGGCCACTGTCACACATTTAGGCCCCGGCACCCAGACAGAGGAGAGCGGTCCCGTAACAGAGAATCTGGCCTTATGTCAGCGCAGAATCTGTCTTCATGTCATAGCAGAGAATCAGGCTTCACGTCACCCACCACTGGAACAGGCCACTGTCACACATTTAGGCCCAGGCACCCAGGCAGAGGAGAGCGGTCCCGTAACAGAGAATCTGGCCTTATGTCAGCGCAGAATCTGTATTCATGTCATAGCAGAGAATCAGGCTTCACGTCACCCACCACTGGAACAGGTTACTGTCACACATTTAGGCCCCGGGACCCAGACAGAGGAGAGCGGTCCCGTAACAGAGAATCTGGCCTTATGTCAGCGCAGAATCTGTCTTCATGTCATAGCAGAGAATCAGGCTTCACGTCACCCACCACTGGAACAGGCCACTGTCACACATTTAGGCCCCGGCACCCAGACAGAGGAGAGCGGTCCCGTAACAGAGAATCTGGCCTTATGTCAGCGCAGAATCTGTCTTCATGTCATAGCAGAGAATCAGGCTTCACGTCAGCCACCACTGGAACAGGCCACTGTCACACATTTAGGCCCAGGCACCCAGGCAGAGGAGAGAGGTCCCGTAACAGAGAATCTGGCCTTATGTCAGCGCAGAATCTGTATTCATGTCATAGCAGAGAATCAGGCTTCACGTCACCCACCACTTGAACAGGCCACCATCACACATTTAGGCCCCGGCACCCAGACAGAGGAGAGCGGTCCCGTAACAGAGAATCTGGCCTTATGTCAGCGCAGAATCTGTCTTCATGTCATAGCAGAGAATCAGGCTTCACGTCACCCACCACTGGAACAGGCCACTGTCACACATTTAGGCCCCGACACCCAGACAGAGGAGAGAGGTCCCGTAACAGAGAATCTGGCCTTATGTCAGCGCAGAATCAGTCTTCATGTCATAGCAGAGAATCAGGCTTCACGTCACCCACCACTGGAACAGGCCACTGTCACACATTTAGGCCCCGGCACCCAGACAGAGGAGAGCGGTCCCGTAACAGAGAATCTGGCCTTATGTCAGCGCAGAATCTGTCTTCATGTCATAGCAGAGAATCAGGCTTCACGTCAGCCACCACTGGAACAGGCCACTGTCACAGATTTAGGCCCATGCACCCAGGCAGAGGAGAGCGGTCCCGTAACAGAGAATCTGGCCTTATGTCAGCGCAGAATCTGTATTCATGTCATAGCAGAGAATCAGGCTTCACGTCACCCACCACTGGAACAGGCCACTGTCACACATTTAGGCCCCGGCACCCAGACAGAGGAGAGCGGTCCCGTAACAGAGAATCTGGCCTTATGTCAGCGCAGAATCTGTCTTCATGTCATAGCAGAGAATCAGGCTTCACGTCACCCACCACTGGAACAGGCCACTGTCACACATTTAGGCCCAGGCACCCAGGCAGAGGAGAGAGGTCCCGTAACAGAGAATCTGGCCTTATGTCAGCGCAGAATCTGTCTTCATGTCATAGCAGAGAATCAGGCTTCACGTCACCCACCACTGGAACAGGTTACTGTCACACATTTAGGCCCCGGCACCCAGACAGAGGAGAGCGGTCCCGTAACAGAGAATCTGGCCTTATGTCAGCGCAGAATCTGTCTTCATGTCATAGCAGAGAATCAGGCTTCACGTCACCCACCACTGGAACAGGCCACTGTCACACATTTAGGCCCCGGCACCCAGACAGAGGAGAGCGGTCCCGTAACAGAGAATCTGGCCTTATGTCAGCGCAGAATCTGTCTTTATGTCATAGCAGAGAATCAGGCTTCACGTCAGCCACCACTAGAACAGGCCACTGTCACACATTTAGGCCCAGGCACCCAGGCAGAGGAGAGAGGTCCCGTAACAGAGAATCTGGCCTTATGTCAGCGCAGAATCTGTATTCATGTCATAGCAGAGAATCAGGCTTCACGTCACCCACCACTTGAACAGGCCACCATCACTCATTTAGGCCCCGGCACCCAGACAGAGGAGAGCGGTCCCGTAACAGAGAATCTGGCCTTATGTCAGCGCAGAATCTGTCTTCATGTCATAGCAGAGAATCAGGCTTCACGTCACCCACCACTGGAACAGGCCACTGTCACACATTTAGGCCCCGGCACCCAGACAGAGGAGAGAGGTCCCGTAACAGAGAATCTGGCCTTATGACAGCGCAGAATCAGTCTTCATGTCATAGCAGAGAATCAGGCTTCACGTCACCCACCACTGGAACAGGCCACTGTCACACATTTAGGCCCCGTCACCCAGACGAGAGCGGTCCCGTAACAGAGAATCTGGCCTTATGTCAGCGCAGAATCTGTCTTCATGTCATAGCAGAGAATCAGGCTTCACGTCAGCCACCACTGGAACAGGCCACTGTCACAGATTTAGGCCCATGCACCCAGGCAGAGGAGAGCGGTCCCGTAACAGAGAATCTGGCCTTATGTCAGCGCAGAATCTGTATTCATGTCATAGCAGAGAATCAGGCTTCACGTCACCCACCACTGGAACAGGCCACTGTCACACATTTAGGCCCCGGCACCCAGACAGAGGAGAGCGGTCCCGTAACAGAGAATCTGGCCTTATGTCAGCGCAGAATCTGTCTTCATGTCATAGCAGAGAATCAGGCTTCACGTCACCCACCACTGGAACAGGCCACTGTCACACATTTAGGCCCAGGCACTTAGGCAGAGGAGAGAGGTCCCGTAACAGAGAATCTGGCCTTATGTCAGCGCAGAATCTGTCTTCATGTCATAGCAGAGAATCAGGCTTCACGTCACCCACCACTGGAACAGGCCACTGTCACACATTTAGGCCCAGGCACCCAGGCAGAGGAGAGCGGTCCCGTAACAGAGAATCTGGCCTTATGTCAGCGCAGAATCTGTATTCATGTCATAGCAGAGAATCAGGCTTCACGTCACCCACCACTGGAACAGGCCACTGTCACACATTTAGGCCCCGGCACCCAGACAGAGGAAAGCGGTCCCGTAACAGAGAATCTGGCCTTATGTCAGCGCAGAATCTGTCTTCATGTCATAGCAGAGAATCAGGCTTCACGTCACCCACCACTGGAACAGGCCACTGTCACACATTTAGGCCCAGGCACCCAGGCAGAGGAGAGAGGTCCCGTAACAGAGAATCTGGCCTTATGTCAGCGCAGAATCTGTATTCATGTCATAGCAGAGAATCAGGCTTCACGTCACCCACCACTGGAACAGGCCACTGTCACACATTTAGGCCCCGGCACCCAGACAGAGGAAAGCGGTCCCGTAACAGAGAATCTGGCCTTATGTCAGCGCAGAATCTGTATTCATGTCATAGCAGAGAATCAGGCTTCACGTCACCCACCACTTGAACAGGCCACCATCACACATTTAGGCCCCGGCACCCAGACAGAGGAGAGCGGTCCCGTAACAGAGAATCTGGCCTTATGTCAGCGCAGAATCTGTCTTCATGTCATACCAGAGAATCAGGCTTCACGTCACCCACCATTGGAACAGGCCACTGTCACACATTTAGGCCCCGGCACCCAGACAGAGGAGAGAGGTCCCGTAACAGAGAATCTGGCCTTATGACAGCGCAGAATCAGTCTTCATGTCATAGCAGAGAATCAGGCTTCACGTCACCCACCACTGGAACAGGCCACTGTCACACATTTAGGCCCCGGCACCCAGACAGAGGAGAGCGGTCCCGTAACAGAGAATCTGGCCTTATGTCAGCGCAGAATCTGTCTTCATGTCATAGCAGAGAATCAGGCTTCACGTCAGCCACCACTGGAACAGGCCACTGTCACAGATTTAGGCCCATGCACCCAGGCAGAGGAGAGCAGTCCCGTAACAGAGAATCTGGCCTTATGTCAGCGCAGAATCTGTATTCATGTCATAGCAGAGAATCAGGCTTCACGTCACCCACCACTGGAACAGGCCACTGTCACACATTTAGGCCCCGGCACCCAGACAGAGGAGAGCGGTCCCGTAACAGAGAATCTGGCCTTATGTCAGCGCAGAATCTGTCTTCATGTCATAGCAGAGAATCAGGCTTCACGTCACCCACCACTGGAACAGGCCACTGTCACACATTTAGGCCCAGGCACCCAGGCAGAGGAGAGAGGTCCCGTAACAGAGAATCTGGCCTTATGTCAGCGCAGAATCTGTCTTCATGTCATAGCAGAGAATCAGGCTTCACGTCACCCACCACTGGAACAGGCCACTGTCACACATTTAGGCCCAGGCACCCAGGCAGAGGAGAGCGGTCCCGTAACAGAGAATCTGGCCTTATGTCAGCGCAGAATCTGTCTTCATGTCATAGCAGAGAATCAGGCTTCACGTCACCCACCACTGGAACAGGCCACTATCACACATTTAGGCTCCGGCACCCAGACAGAGGAAAGCGGTCCCGTAACAGAGAATCTGGCCTTATGTCAGCGCAGAATCTGTCTTCATGTCATAGCAGAGAATCAGGCTTCACGTCACCCACCACTGGAACAGGCCACTGTCACACATTTAGGCCCAGGCACCCAGGCAGAGGAGAGAGGTCCCGTAACAGAGAATCTGGCCTTATGTCAGCGCAGAATCTGTATTCATGTCATAGCAGAGAATCAGGCTTCACGTCACCCACCACTGGAACAGGCCACTGTCACACATTTAGGCCCCGGCACCCAGACAGAGGAGAGCGGTCCCGTAACAGAGAATCTGGCCTTATGTCAGCGCAGAATCTGTCTTCATGTCATAGCAGAGAATCAGGCTTCACGTCAGCCACCACTGGAACAGGCCACTGTCACACATTTAGGCCCAGGCACCCAGGCAGAGGAGAGGTTCATTCAACTTTGGGTTGCCCCGCAATATAATGGTAAAATGAAATTAAAAATAGTATTGAATGAGGAAGTGCCCTGGAGTAGAATAATATATTGTTAAGGGGAGGTAGTTAATATCTAATCTGCACAAGGGATGGACAGGTCCTGTGGGATCCATGCCTGGTTCATTTTTATGAACGTCAGCTTGTCCACATTGGCTGTAGACAGGCGGCTGCGTTTGTCTGTAATGACGCCCCCTGCCGTGCTGAATACACGTTCAGACAAAACGCTGGCCGCCGGGCAGGCCAGCACCTCCAAGGCATAAAAGGCTAGCTCTGGCCACGTGGACAATTTGGAGACCCAGAAGTTGAATGGGGCCGAACCATCAGTCAGTACGTGGAGGGGCGTGCACAGGTACTGTTTCACCATGTTAGTGAAATGTTGCCTCCTGCTAACACGTTCCGTATCAGGTGGTGGTGCACTTAGCTGTGGCGTGTTAACATAACTTTTCCACATCTCTGCCATGCTAACCCTGCCCTCAGAGGAGCTGGGCGTGACACAGCTGCGTTGGCGACCTCTTGCTCCTCCTCTGCCTTCGCCTTGGGCTTCCACTGGTTCCCCTGTGACATTTGGGAATGCTCTCAGTAGCGCGTCTACCAACGTGCGCTTGTACTCGCGCATCTTCCTATCACGCTCCAGTGTAGGAAGTAAGGTGGGCACATTGTCTTTGTACCGGGGATCCAGCAGGGTGGCAACCCAGTAGTCTGCACACGTTAAAATGTGGGCAAGTCTGCTGTCGTTGCGCAGGCACTGCAGCATGTAGTCGCTCATGTGTGCCAGGCTGCCCAGAGGTAAGGACAAGCTGTCCTCTGTGGGAGGCGTATCGTCATCGTCCTGTGTTTCCCCCCAGCCACGCACCAGTGATGGGCCCGAGCTGCTTTGGGTGCCACCCCGCTGTGAACATGCTTCATCCTCCTCCACCTCCTCCTCATCCTCGTCCTCCTCGTCCTCCAGTAGTGGGCCCTGTCTGGCCACATTTGTACCTGGCCTCTGGTGTTGCAAAAAACCACCCTCTGAGTCACTTTGAAGAGACTGGCCTGAAAGTGCTAAAAATGACCCCTCTTCCTCCTCTTCCTCCTGGGCCACCTCCTCTTCCATCATCGCCCTAAGTGTTTTCTCAAGGAGACATAGAAGTGGTATTGTAACGCTGATAACGGCGTCATCGCCACTGGCCATGTTGGTGGAGTACTTGAAACAGCGCAACAGGGCACACAGGTCTCGCATGGAGGCCCAGTCATTGGTGGTGAAGTGGGTCTGATCCGCATTGCGACTGACCCGTGTGTGCTGCAGCGGAAACTCCACTATGGCCTGCTGCTGCTCGCACAGTCTGTCCAGCATATGCAAGGTGGAGTTCCACCTGGTGGGCACGTCGCATATGAGGCGGTGAGCGGGTAGGCCGAAGTTACGCTGTAGCGCAGACAGGCGAGCAGCGGCACGGTGTGAACGCCGGTAGCGCGAACAGACGGCCCGCACTTTATGCAGCAGCTCTGACATGTCGGGGTAGTTGCGAATGAACTTCTGCACCACCAAATTCAGCACATGCGCCAGGCAAGGGATGTGCGTCAAACCGGCTAGTCCCAGAGCTGCAACGAGATTTCGCCCATTATCGCACACCACCATGCCGGGCTTGAGGCTCACCGGCAGCAACCACTCGTCGGTCTGTTGTTCTATACCCCACCACAACTCCTGTGCGGTGTGGGGCCTGTCCCCCAAACATATGAGTTTCAGAATGGCCTGCTGACGTTTACCCCGTGCTGTGCTGAAGTTGGTGGTGAAGGTGTGTGGCTGACTGGATGAGCAGGTGGAAGAAGAGGAGGAGGAAGCTGAGTAGGAGGAGGAGGAGACAGGAGGCAAAGAATGTTGCCCTGTGATCCTTGGCGGCGGAAGGACGTGCGCCAAATAGCTCTCCGCCTGGGGCCCAGCCGCCACTACATTTACCCAGTGTGCAGTTAGGGAGATATAGCGTCCCTGGCCGTGCTTACTGGTCCACGTATCTGTGGTTAGGTGGACCTTGCCACAGATGGCGTTGCGCAGTGCACACTTGATTTTATCGGACACTTGTTTGTGCAGGGAAGGCACGGCTCTCTTAGAGAAGTAGTGGCGTCTGGGAACAACATACTGTGGGACAGCAAGTGACATGAGCTGTTTGAAGCTGTGTGTGTCCACCAGCCTAAATGACAGCATTTCATAGGCCAGTAGTTTAGAAATGCTGGCATTCAGGGCCAGGGATCGAGGGTGGCTAGGTGAGAATTTACGCTTTCTCTCAAATGTTTGTGAGATGGAGAGCTGAACGCTGCCGTGTGACATGGTTGAGATGCTTGGTGACGCAGGTGGTGGTGTTGGTGGTACATCCCATGTTTGCTGGGCGGCAGGTGCCAACGTTCCTCCAGAGGCGGAGGAAGAGGCCGAGGCGGCGGCAGCAGCAGCAGCAGCAGAAGAGGCCGAGGCGGCAGCAGCAGAAGATGTAGCAGGGGGAGCCTGAGTGACTTCCTTGTTTTTAAGGTGTTTACTCCACTGCAGTTCATGCTTTGCATGCAGGTGCCTGGTCATGCAGGTTGTGCTAAGGTTCAGAACGTTAATGCCTCGCTTCAGGCTCTGATGGCACAGCGTGCAAACCACTCGGGTCTTGTCGTCAGCACATTGTTTGAAGAAGTGCCATGCCAGGGAACTCCTTGAAGCTGCCTTTGGGGTGCTCGGTCCCAGATGGCGGCGGTCAGTAGCAGGTGGAGTCTCTTGGCGGCGGGTGTTCTGATTTTTCCCACTGCTCCCTCTTTTGCTACGCTGTTGGCTCGGTCTCACCACTGCCTCTTCCTCCGAAATGTGAAAGTCAGTGGCACGACCTTCATTCCATGTGGGGTCTAGGACCTCATCGTCCCCTGCATCGTCTTCCACCCAGTCTTGATCCCTGACCTCCTGTTCAGTCTGCACACTGCAGAAAGACGCAGCAGTTGGCACCTGTGTTTCGTCATCATCAGAGACGTGCTGAGGTGGTATTCCCATGTCCTCATCATCAGGAAAAATAAGTGGTTGTGCGTTAGTGCATTCTATCTCTTCCATCCCTGGGGAAGGGCTAGGTGGATGCCCTTGGGAAACCCTGGCAGCAGAGTCTTCAAACAGCATAAGAGACTGCTGCATAACTTGAGGCTCAGACAGTTTCCCTGATATGCATGGGGGTGATGTGACAGACCGATGGGCTTGGTTTTCATGCGCCATCTGTGCGCTTTCTGCAGAAGACTGGGTGGGAGATAATGTGAACGTGCTGGATCCACTGTCGGCCACCCAATTGACTAATGCCTGTACCTGCTCAGGCCTTACCATCCTTAGAACGGCATTGGGCCCCACCAAATATCGCTGTCAATTCTGCTGGCTACTGGGACCTGAGGTAGTTGGTTCACTAGGACGTGTGGCTGTGGCAGAACGGCCACGTCCTCTCCCAGCACCAGAGGGTCCACTAACACCACCACGACCATGTCCACGTCCGCGTCCCTTATTAGATGTTTTCCTCATTGTTCCCGTTCACCACAATTTTGAGAATGGCAAATTTGGGAATGCTTTTTCAACCCAGAACAAAAAGTCTGCTTTTACGGTCACTACAAAAAACTTGACCAGCTAAAACTGTGCAGATTTGGTTGAATAGAGATGTAAGACCTGTTTTTTTTTGCGCTGTGTGACAGTTATAGGTTTAATCACAGAATGACACTTCTATCAGCACGCTAGCGTGTGTCTTAGGTTTTTCTGAATGACACTATCAATACCTTCAATGTAAGATTTTCTTTTTGGGATAGATTTCAAGTAGGCCTCAAATACCACAAACTAGTTATTTTGAGAATGGCAAATTTGGGAATGCTTTTTCAACCCAGAACAAAAAGTCTGCTTTTACGGTCACTACAAATAATTTGACCAGCTAAAACTGTGCAGATTTGGTTGAATAGAGATGTGAGACCTATTTTTTTTTGCGCTGTGTGACAGTTATAGGTTTAATCACAGAATGACACTTCTATCAGCACGCTAGCGTGTGTCTTAGGTTTTTCTGAATGACACTATCAATACCTTCAATGTAAGTTTTTCTTTTTGGGATAGATTTCAAGTAGGCCTCAAATACCACAAACTAGTTATTTTCAGAATGGCAAATTTGGGAATGCTTTTTCAAAACAGAACAAAAAGTCTGCTTTTACGGTCACTACAAATAACTTGACCAGCTAAAACTGTGCAGATTTGGTTGAATAGAGATGTGAGACCTGTTTTTTTTTGCGCTGTGTGACAGTTATAGGTTTAATCACAGAATGACACTTCTATCAGCACGCTAGCGTGTGTCTTAGGTTTTTCTGAATGACACTATCAATACCTTCAATGTAAGATTTTCTTTTTGGGATAGATTTCAAGTAGGCCTCAAATACCACAAACTATTTATTTTGAGAATGGCAAATTTGGGAATGCTTTTTCAACCCAGAACAAAAAGTCTGCTTTTACGGTCACTACAAATAACTTGACCAGCTAAAACTGTGCAGATTTGGTTGAATAGAGATGTGAGACCTGTTTTTTTTTTGCGCTGTGTGACAGTTATAGGTTTAATCACAGAATGACACTTCTATCAGCACGCTAGCGTGTTTCTTAGGTTTTTCTGAATGACACTATCAATACCTTCAATGTAAGATTTTCTTTTTGGGATAGATTTCAAGTAGGCCTCAAATACCACAAACTAGTTATTTTCAGAATGGCAAATTTGGGAATGCTTTTTCAACCCAGAACAAAAAGTCTGCTTTTACGGTCACTACAAATAACTTGACCAGCTAAAACTGTGCAGATTTGGTTGAATAGAGATGTGAGACCTGTTTTTTTTTTGCGCTGTGTGACAGTTATAGGTTTAATCACAGAATGACACTTCTATCAGCACGCTAGCGTGTGTCTTAGGTTTTTCTGAATGACACTATCAATACCTTCAATGTAAGATTTTCTTTTTGGGATAGATTTCAAGTAGGCCTCAAATACCACAAACTAGTTATTTTGAGAATGGCAAATTTGGGAATGCTTTTTCAACCCAGAACAAAAAGTCTGCTTTTACGGTCACTACAAATAACTTGACCAGCTAAAACTGTGCAGATTTGGTTGAATAGAGATGTGAGACCTGTTTTTTTTTTGCGCTGTGTGACAGTTATAGGTTTAATCACAGAATGACACTTCTATCAGCACGCTAGCGTGTGTCTTAGGTTTTTCTGAATGACACTATCAATACCTTCAATGTAAGATTTTCTTTTTGGGATAGATTTCAAGTAGGCCTCAAATACCACAAACTAGTTATTTTGAGAATGGCAAATTTGGGAATGCTTTTTCAACCCAGAACAAAAAGTCTGCTTTTACGGTCACTACAAATAACTTGACCAGCTAAAACTGTGCAGATTTGGTTGAATAGAAATGTCAGGTCTATTTTTTAGGCGCTGGGTGACAGGCTCAACTTGCCCCTGATGTAATATATGGCCAAAAAATAACCACACTGTTGATGGTTAAATGCACTTGGGTGACACAGGCTCAGCCTGCACCAGATGTAGTATACGGCCAAAAAATAACCAGACTGTTGATGGTTAAATGCACTTCTTTGACACAGGCTCAGCCTGCAGATGATGTAGGATATAGCACAAAATAACCACACTATCGATGGTTAAATACACTTGGTGATAGCTCGTGCTGGCGCACCACAAGTCACAAAATGGCCGCCGATCACCCCAGAAAAAAAGTGATCTAAAAACGCTCTGGGCAGCCTCAAAAAAGTGAGCAAGTCAATAATAGCACTTCAATGATCCACAGCTGCAGATCGATCACAGAATGAAGTCTTTTGGAGGAGTTAATCTGCCTAATCTCGCCCTAACGTCGCAGCTGCAACCTCTCCCTATACTTATCATAGCAGAGTGAAGTGCGGCGCTACGTGACTCCAGCTTAAATAGAGGCTGGGTCACATGGAGCACTGGCCAATCACAGCCATGCCAATGGTAGGCATGGCTGTGATGGCCTCTTGGGCCAAGTAGTATGACGCTTGTTGATTGGCTGCTTTGCAGCCTTTCAAAAAGCGCCAAGAAAGCGCCGAACACCGAACCCGAACCCGGACTTTTACGAAAATGTTCGGGTCCGTGTCACGGACACCCCAAAATTCGGTACGAACCCGAACTATACAGTTCGGGTTCGCTTATCCCTATTTACAGTGTTTACAGTTTTAATTTTTTTTCTTAAACTTGATTCTATTATGCATTTAATATACACAACCTTGTTTCCTTCGGTAAGGGTAAGGGATGGAACATTTGACAGTCTCTTACACGTTGTTTACCAAGGGCCCTATTCAATACATCACAAATAATTTGATGTGATTCATTTAATTTTATTCATTTAGCATAACATTCACACTTCATTCATATGCTTTATGTTATCTTACATAGCCCCACTGGACATCTTATCACTGTTCCGGAAGAGTATATTTTGCATGAACTAATTAGAGAGTCATTTCGCTGTCTGTGTTATTTTTTTTGAACTGATGGTTGGTAAAACATATTGTGTACAAGAAAAAGAAGTGTAAGGAAAATGTATGACTTATATATTTAAGTTCATATTGAGACAAGATTTTTAACACAATATTTTTGTGGTCATTTGCAGAAGGTATCTGTGGCACTCACCACTCTTAACAATATCCAGTGTATTTTAACATGGTCTTGGAACATAAAGTGATGCAGGTGATGCCAAGAGCGAGAATATACTGTTGAAGAAAAAAGAGTTATTATGTAGCGAAGGCTATGCACCAGTTGAAGGATAGTCTGGTATACAATGATTTAAAGGCAGAACCGACTATTACTTATCTAATTGCTTTTAAATCAGTACTGAGACATGAAGTACAAAATGGAATTTTATCACAGGGTTTTGTAGAAAAATGAGTACCAGTAGTTAGGGTTGAGCGAATCGAAGTGGACTTTGATCCGAATTTAAGGAAAAATTTGATTCTCCAAGAAGCAAAATTTCTTTGTGCTTTGTGGTAATGAATCAATTTTCCATGAAAAGACGGTAAAAAAAAAACTCATCTCATCCATTTTAGTGCGAAGAGGCTGCCACAGCCATCTTGATTGAAGATCCCTTGCAAAATCTCATATGCAGTGACGTATGACATCACCACGCCGGCCAGAGTGATCACATCATCTTCAATCAATATGGCCGTGGCGACATCACCACGCCGGCCAGAGTGATCACACCATCTTCAATCAATATGGCCATGGCGGCCTCTTCGCACTCAAATGGATAAGGTGAGTATTTTTTTTCCCGTTTTTTCATGGAAAGCCCTCACTATTATTCTCAGATGCCGGGATCGGCGATGAACACGGCACCTGAGGAGTTCAATGATGGGGGCTGTGCAATCGCCGTTCCCCATCATTGTGCCCACCACTTATAAAGAAATGTGCTTCATGACAAAGTAATTTGTTACAAAGTGAATGTATGTGTGAAATTCGCAGAAGCAGCCGAATATAATTTTTCTATACTTCGCTCAACACTACCCGTAGTCCAAAAAGCCATATTTGTGCTAGAGCTAAACAAATCAATTCTAAGGCGTAGTTCACACTTCAGTGATTTGGTCAGTGATTTCCATCATTGATTGTGAGCCAAAACTAGAAGTGGAGCCTTTACAAAGGTATAATGGAAAGATTTGCACCTGTTTTGTGTTTCTGACCCGCAGCTGGTTTTGGCTCACAGTGATGAAATCACTGACAAATCACTGAAGTGTGAACTAGGCCTGAATGAATCAGATTCATTACATATTTCACAAAAATTATATTTGATGCACATCTGAAGTTTTGGCTTTGCTTCTGATGTATATAGCACCCACTATTTTCCATTTACTATTCAGTACTCTAGTGAGGTACAGGACAGGGATAATGAAGACAGAGGAGCACATAACAGTAGATGGAGCCCTGGTCAGTGGGCTTGCCTACTATGCTTTGCAGTCAACCTGACAGTCAATTAGGAGGGAGGATATTGGTTGGTCTATCAGGATCTATGCTAGCTCAGAAGCACAGATACCATCTTTAGCTCAGGCACTGGTGTTGCAGGACATGTCTTCCATACCTCTGAAAGACACCAATTAGACACACAAGTCAGCCATTTTTGGTTCTTGCAGAGACAGTGTAGCGATTCTGAGAAAAATATATTTAGTTAGGTAAATTGAATTAACGGTAGATTGATTTTATCATTAGGGACAAGATAAGTGCAGTTAGTGTACAGTGTTCCTTGAGCCAGGGCTCCAGCTGTTCATAACTTTATGTGTTGCACTACAGAAGACACATAAGCTTTTAAAGAGACAATACTTTTTTTTGTGTGCAGGAGCCAGCCGTTTGTCCAAAAACCTGTCCTAAAGTTTATGCAGTTCATAAGTGTGCAATAGGCACATTTCCCTATACATGCGCCGCAATTGCACCTTTTTCTTCAAAAAAAATCTGTTGCACTGCTTCTACAGTTTATACATGAGCAATTTTAGTGTGCAAACAGCAGTGTACCAGGCATTTGTCCCTGATAAGGAACAATTTTTGGATTGTTAATAAAAAAATAAAAAAAATCCAACATTACATTTTTTTTTTTTTAAACAAGCTGTTTGCTAACACTGTCAACCATGCATTTACCATAGCATATATGTCAGTGTCACTATGATATTTACTATTGCTGACTTTGTGTTAAATAACTTGAAAGGGGAAAAAAAAATACAGTAATTTTCAGGCCGATTGGGACTCTTTCAATTCAGGTAGAACCGATTCAGACTAGAATCAAATGTTCTCACAAATATATTAGAATCATATCCAAAATAAATTTCTATAAATTCAGTCATTTCAATTTTTTTTACCAAAAATTAACTCAGTAGAGAGACAAACAGGACACCCATCAGTGGCGGGAGGAGGTTCTATGATGGATCACATTTCCCGCTATTTGGATTGGTTATTAAGAGCATTGCTAAATAAGATTCCATCACATTTACACAGTAACAAGGGGATTTCGTGTCTATTTTATCAGATTTTGGATAGCATCCTATGCAGAGCATTATGACGTTTTGATATTTAATATACTTTTGCATATCATATATTTTCTTGCATATATAGAATGTTTAACAGTCTTTTGCATGCAGAGTCTATGTAACACAAGAAAGACTGTAATGTAATTTTGGTGGTTGTGGGTCACATTGCTAATAGGTCTCCTCCTACATAGTTGCCCAGATTTCCCATTTGTATGGTCTGTCCATGTTTGCTTTTAATGTTAACAACTATAAATAGTTTGTAAAAAGCAAAGAAAAAAATGCATTTGAATAAAAATAGTTTTTCTCACAAAATGAACAGTAAACTGAGTCAAACATACACTCCACATATAGCCATATTTTTTTTTATGTAACTCCACCTCCAATTTCAATATGGAGTTATATAGAGTTTTTCCATTTATTGCCATCTGACAGAAACATTATGTGGCCAGCTTATTAGGATGCCATACTACAGAGGTATTGTCATCTACAACTACTGTATGGAAGAATTGCTATTTCTGTTCAGATGTGGAGTATGTAGGCAGTATAAGTTGGTACAATGGCCATGGTATTGCCACGTACATGTTAACTTTGTAAATGACCATGGTGAAAAAATGAAAGTTCAAATCCATCTCCATATATAAGTAGGAAGAACTTGTTTTCTACCAACTAAATTCTCCCACAAATTACCAGACTAAAGATCTTCCTGAATGGAGAAGGGAACACATTCTAAGTTGTAGATAAAAGAGGAATCAATCTGCCAAGATGAGCTCAAGCACGTTTCTCCTCCCATCCAGTGCTGCATTATCTATCACAATATATTGTCTTAACAGCATATACATGCAGCTTATTTTATTATGTTTTGACAGATCTTGACTTGTTCTGAATGTGGGTGTAATGCATGAACACTAAAATAACTTTGTCAGATATCAGCTTTCATGTCTTATATTTTTATTTACTTGCTATACAAAAGAACATTTTATGTCCAAATAGAATTTTTTCCCCATTGATATTGTAAGTGCAGAAGCTTCATACAGCTGTACAACACAGTGTAAAGTAATTTGTTATATGGTACGTGTTGTCCAGTCTAGGGACGGATCTGTTAAACTAGGTTGATCAAAGGGTTGTGCAGGTTTTGCCACCATGCTCCAGGGAGTTTCTGATCTTTCAGATACCTGGCAAATGTATAAGCATCTGACTTTTTCTAAAGTGACAGCTCCAACGCTTTAAAAATAGAAATAGCCTTGAAACCATACAAGATATTAGCCTGTTGACTTAAAAGGCATCACTTTTGCTTTTCTAATATTAAGATGATAAAACATTTATTTCATTATAAAGAAAGAAATCTGTCTATTGCGTGTCTGGCTTTTTTAGGCCTATAATATACCGTACACTGTACATGAAAATTCTTGTAAAGGGCCCAAACCTAAATAAGCTACACTAGAATAATAATAATAATAATAATAACAATAGTATTAATCGTGCTTATTTACATAGCATCACCATATTCCTCAGTGCTTTACAATTCAGAGGGTACATGTACAAATCAAAATAGACATCACAAAAATTTCAGGCTAAATGGGGAAGAGTCAGTTTAGCGAACACGATAAGCCTTCCTGAAAATATGAATTGTTTAGGCTCAATTTAGGGTACTTTAACACTTGTGTTGTGAAGATCTGGCAGGCAGTTCCATTGGCGAAACTGCCTGCCGGATCCGGTAAACCGTTTGCAAACAGATAGCATTTTTAGACGGATCCGGATGCGGATACGTCTAACAAATGCATTGAAACACCGGATCTGTCTCTCAGATGTCATCCGGAAAAACGAATTCAGTATTTTTATTTTTTTTGCATTTTTAACCCCTTTGGGACACGGCCTTATTTCACCTTAAGGACCAGGCCATTTTTTGCAAATCTGACCAGTGTCATTTTAAGTGGTGATAACTTTAAAACGCTTTGACTTATCCAGGTCATTCTGAGATAGTTTTTTCGTCACATATTGTACTTCATGAAACTGGTAAAATGAAGTAAGAAAAAATAATTTTTATTTATAAAAAAATACAAAATTTACCAAAAATTTGTAAAAAATGGCAAATTTCCAAGTTTCAATTTCTCTACTTCTATAATAGATAGTAATACCTCCAAAAATTGTTATTACTTTACATTCCCCATATGTCTACTTCATGTTTGAATCATTTTGGGAATGATATTTTATTTTTTGGGGATGTTACAAGGCTTAGAAGTTTAGAAGCAAATCTTGATATTTTTCCAAAATTTTCAAAAACCCAATTTTTAGGGACCAGTTCAGGTCTGAAGTCACTTTGCAAGGCTTACATAATAGAAACCACCCAAAAATGACCCCACTCTAGAAACTACACCCCTCAAGGTATTCAAAACTGATTTTACAAACTTTGTTAACCCTTTAGGTGTTCCACAAGAATTAATGGAAAATAGAGATCCAATTTCAAAATTTCACATTTTTGGCAGATTTTCCATTTTAATAATTTTTTTCCAGTTACAAAGCAAGGGTTAACAGCCAAACCAAACTCAATATTTATGGCCTGGATTCTGTAGTTTACAGAAACACCCCATATGTGGTCGTAAACTGCTGTACGGGCACACGGCAGGGTGCCGAAGGAAAGGAATGCCATATGGTTTTTGGAAGGCAGGTTTTGCTGGACTGTTTTTTTTTAAACCATGTCCCATTTGAAGCCCCCCTGATGCACCCCTAGAGTAGAAACTCCATAAAAGTAACCCCATCTAAGAAACTACACCCCTCAAGGTATTCAAAACAGATTTTACAAACGTTGTTAACCCTTTAGGTGTTCCACAAGAGTTATTGGCAAATGGAGAAGAAATTTCAGAATTTCAATTTTTGGGCAAATTTTCCATTTTAATCCATTTTTCCCAGTAACAAAGCAAGGGTTAACAGCCAAACAAAACTCAATATTTATTGCCCGGATTCTGTAGTTTATAGAAACACCTCATATGTGGTCGTAGTAGGGCGCAGAAGGAAAGGAATGCCATACGGTTTTTGGAAGGCAGATTTTGCTGGACTGTTTTTTTTGACACCATGTCCCATTTGAAGCCCCCCTGATGCACCCCTAGAGTAGAAACTCCATAAAAGTGAACCCATCTAAGAAACTACACCCCTCAAGGTATTCAAAACTGATTTTAAAAACATCATTAACCATTTGGCTGAGTTCACACGGGCGAGATTTCCGCGCGGGTGCAATACGGGAGGTGAACGTATTGCACCCGCACTGAATCCGGACCCATTCATTTGTATGGGGCTGTGCACATGAGCTGTGATTTTCACGCATCACTTGTGCATTGCGTGAAAATTGCAGCATGCTCTATATTGTGCGTTTATCACGCAACGCAGGCCCCATAGAAGTGAATGGGGCTGAGTGAAAATCGCAAGCATCCGCAAGCAAGTGCGGATGCGGTGCGATTTTCACGCACGGTTGCTAGGAGACGATCGGGATGGAGACCCGATCATTATTATTTTCCCTTATAACATGGTTATAAGGGAAAATAATAGCATTCTTAATCCAGAATGCATAGTACAATAGCGCTGGAGGGGTTAAAAGAATAAAAAATAATTTAACTCACCTTAATCCACTTGCTCGCGCAGCCGGCATCTCTTCTGTCTTCTTTGCTGTGTACAGGAATAGGACCTGTGGTGATGTCACTCCAGTCATCACATGATCCATCACATGATCCATCACCATTTTTGGAAGGCAGATTTTGCTGGACTGTTTTTTTTTGACACCATGTCCCATTTGAAGCCCCCCTGATGCACCCCTAGAGTAGAAACTCCAAAAAAGTGACCCCATTTTAGAAACTATGGAATAGGGTGGCAGTATTGTTGGTACTAGTTTAGGGTACATATGATTTTTGGTTGCTCTATATTACACTTTTTGTGAGGCAAGGTAACAAGAAATACTTGTTTTGGCACCGTTTTTATTTTTTGTTATTTACAACATTCTTCTGACAGGTTAGCTCATGTGATATTTTTATAGACCATGTCACGGATGCGGCGATATCTAATATGTATACTTTTTTTTTATTTATGTAAGTTGTACACAATGATTTTTTTTTTAAACAAAAATAATCATGTTTTAGTGTTTCCAATGTCTGAGAGCCATAATTTTTTAAGTTTTTGGGCGATTACCTTGGGTAGGGTATGAATTTTGCAGGATGAGATTATGGTTTTATTGGCACTATTTTGGTGTGTGTGTGACTTTTTGATCGCTTGCTATTACACTTTTTGTGATGTAAGGTAAAAAAAAAAAGGCTTTTTTTACACCGTTTTTATTTTTATTTTTTTACGGTATTTACCTGAGGGGTTAGTCATGTGATATTTTTATAGAGCAAGTTATTACGGACGCTGCAATACCTAATATGTATACTTTTTTTTAATTTATGTAAGTTTTACACAATGATTTCATTTTTGAAGCAAAAAAAATCATGTTTTAGTGTTTCCATAGTCTGAGAGCCATAATTTTTTCAGTTTTTGGGCGATTACCTTGGGTAGAGTATGGTTATAAGGGAAAATAATAGCATTCTTTAATACAGAATGCTTAGTAGAAGCTCAATTGAGGGTTAAAAAATAAAATGAAAATTAACTTACCTCCTCCAATTGATCGCGTAGCTGCCGGTCTCCTGTTCTTTCTTCAGGACCTGTCAAAGGACCTGTGGTGATGTCACGGAGCTCATCACATGGTCCAATCACATGGTCCATCACCACGGTGATGGACCATGTGATTGGACCATGTGATGTGACGTCACCACAGGTCCTTTAGCCGACAGCTCATGATTAAAGAAGTAAGAAAAGATCGGCAACTACGCGATCAAGAGAAGGAGGTGAGTTAATTTTTATTTATTTTTTTAACCCTCAATTGACCTTCTACTAAGCATTCTGTATTAAAGAATGCTATTATTTTCCCTTATAACCATGTTATAAGGGAAAATAACAATGAATAGACTGTCATCTTAGCAACCATGGGTGAAAATCGCACCGCATCCGCACTTGCTTGCGGATGCTTGCGATTTTCACGCAACAACATTCACTTCTATGGCGCCTGTGTTGCCTGAGAAACGCACGATATAGAGCTTGCTGCGATTTTCACGCAACGCACAAGTGATGCGTGAAAATCACCGCTCATGTGCACAGCCCCATAGAAGTGAATGGGTCCGGATTCAGTGTGGGTGCAGAGTTCACCTCACGCATTGCACCCGTGCGGAAATCTCGCCCGTGTGAACCCAGCCTTAATGCAAAGTCACTCCAGCAAATTCTGTTTATCTTGTAGACAATGTTTTTTTTTTAATTCTTTATTTATTATAAGCAATAAATAACTTCCGCTTTATGTGTGAATGCGAATTACAAAGGAAATACATTAGACATTGGTACATGTAGCCCAAATAATATACACTGCTCAAAAAAATAAAGGGAACACAAAAATAACACATCCTAGATCTAAGTTAATTAAATATTCTTCTGAAATACTTTGTTCTTTACATAGTTGAATGTGCTGACAACAAAATCACACAAAAAAAAAATGGAAATCAAATTTTTCAACACATGGAGGTCTGGATTTGGAGTCACACTCAAAATTAAAGTGGAAAAACACACTACAGGCTGATCCAACTTTGATGTAATGTCCTTAAAACAAGTCAAAATGAGGCTCAGTAATGTGTGTGGCCTCCTCGTGCCTGTATGACCTCCCTACAACGCCTGTGCATGCTCCTAATGAGGTGGCGGACGGTCTCCTGAGGGATCTCCTCCCAGACCTGGACTAAAGCATCTTCCAACTCCTGGACAGTCTGTGGTGCAATGTGACGTTGGTGGATAGAGCGAGACATGATGTCCCAGATGTGCTCAATTGGATTCAGGTCTGGGGAATGGGCGGGCCAGTCCATAGCATCAATGCCTTCGTCTTGCAGGAACTGCTGACACACTCCAGCCACATGAGCTCTAGCATTGTCTTGCATTAGGAGGAACCCAGGGCCAACCGCACCAGCATATGGTCTCACAAGGGGTCTGAGGATCTCATCTCGATACCTAATGGCAGTCAGGCTACCTCTGGCGAGCACATGGAGGGAGGGCTGTGCGGCCCTCCAAAGAAATGCCACCCCACACCATTACTGACCCAATGCCAAACCGTTCATGCTGGAGGATGTTGCAGGCAGCAGAACGTTCTCCACGGCGTCTCCAGACTCTGTCACGTCTGTCACATGTGCTCAGTGTGAACCTGCTTTCATCTGTGAAGAGCACAGGGCGCCAGTGGCGAATTTGCCAATCTTGGTGTTCTCTGGCAAATGCCAAACGTCCTGCACGGTATTGGGCTGTAAGCACAACCCCCACCTGTGGACGTCAGGCCCTCATATCACCCTCATGGAGTCTGTTTCTGACCGTTTGAGCAGACACATGCACATTTGTGGCCTGCTGGAGGTCATTTTGCAGGGCTCTGGCAGTGCTCCTCCTGTTCCTCCTTGCACAAAGGCGAAGGGAGCGGTCCTGCTGCTGGGTTGTTGCCCCTCCACGTCTCCTGATGTACTGGCCTGTCTCCTGGTAGCGCCTCCATGCTCTGGACACTACGCTGACAGACACAGCAAACCTTCTTGCCACAGCTCGCATTTATGTGCCATCCTGAATAAGCTGCACTACCTGAGCCACTTGTGTGGGTTGTAGACTCCGTCTCATGCTACCACTAGAGTGAAAGCACCGCCAGCATTCAAAAGTGACCAAAACATCAGCCAGGAAGCATAGGAACTGAGAAGTGGTCTGTGGTCACCACCTGCAGAACCACTCCTTTATTGGGGGTGTCTTGCTAATTGCCTATAATTTCCACCTGTTGTCTATCCCATTTGCACAACAGCATGTGAAATTGATTGTGAAATTGATTGTCACTCAGTGTTGCTTCCTAAGTGGACAGTTTGATTTCACAAAAGTGTGATTGACTTGGAGTTACATTGTGTTTTGTTATTAATTGAAATTTAACGATTTTTTTGAAAAAAGTGACATTTTTCACTTTCAGTTGTAAAATTTTGTAAAAAAAACGACATCCATATATACATTTTTCTCTAAATTTATTTTTCTACATGTCTTTGTAAAAAAAAAAATGTTTGGGTAAAAAAAAATGGTTTGGGTAAAAGTTATAGCGTTTACAAACTATGGTACAAAAATGTGAATTTCCGCTTTTTGAAGCAGCTCTGACTTTCTGAGCACCTGTCATGTTTCCTGAGGTTCTACAATGGCCAGACAGTACAAACACCCCACAAATGACCCCATTTCGGAAAGTAGACACCCTAAGGTATTCGCTGATGGGCATAGTGAGTTCATAGAACTTTTTATTTTTTGTCACAAGTTAGCGGAAAATGATGATTTTTTTTATTTTTATTTTTTTCTTACAAAGTCTCATATTCCACTAACTTGTGACAAAAAGTAAAAACTTCCATGAACTCACCAAGAGCACCTTTAGGATTTCACCGGCCATTTTTTACAGATTCTGATTTCAAACTACTTACCACACATTAGGGCCCCTAGAATGCCAGGGCAGTATAACTACCCCACAAGTGACCCCATTTTGGAAATAAGACACCCCAAGGTATTCCGTGAGGGGCATGGCGAGTTCCAAGAATTTTTTATTTTTTGTCACAAGTTTGCGGAAAATGATGATTTTTTTTTTCTTACAAAGTCTCATATTCCACTAACTTTTGCCAAAAAAAAAATAATAACTTCCATGAACTCACTATGCCCATCACGAAATACCTTGGAATGTCTTCTTTCCAAAATGGGGTCACTTGTGGGGTAGTTATACTGCCCTGGCATTCTAGGGGCCCTAATGCGTGGTAAGTAGTTTGAAATCAGAATCTGTAAAAAAATGGCCGGTGAAATCCTATAGGTGCCCTTTGGAATGTGGGCCCCTTTGCCCACCTATGCTGCAAAAAAATGTCACACATGTGGTATCGCCATACTCAGGAGAAGTTGGGCAATGTGTTTTGGGGTGTCATTTTACATATACCCATGCTGGGTGAGAGAAATATCTTGGCAAAAGACAACTTTTCCCATTTTTTTATACAAAGTTGGCATTTGACCAAGATATTTATCTCACCCAGCATGGGTATATGTAAAATGACACCCCAAAACACATTTCCCAACTTCTCCTGAGTACGGCAATACCACATGTGTGACACTTTTTTGCAGCCTAGATGCGCAAAGGTGCCCAAATTCCTTTTAGGAGGGCATCTTTTGACATTTGGATCCCAGACTTCGTCTCACGCTTTAGGGCCCCTAAAAAGCCAGGCCAGTATAAATACCCCACATGTGACCCCATTTTGGAAAGAAGACACCCCAAGGTATTCAATGAGGGGCATGGCGAGTTCATAGAAAAAATAAATTTTGGCCACAAGTTAGCGGAAATTGATTTTTTTTGTTTTCTTCTCACAAAGTCTCCCATTCCGCTAACTTGAGACAAAAATTTCAATCTTTCATGGACTCAATATGCCCCTCAGCGAATACCTTGGGGTGTCTTATTTCCAAAATGGTGTTATTTGTGGGGTGTTTGTACTGCCCTGGCATTTGAGGGTCTCCGCAATCATTACATGTATGGCCAGCATTAGGAGTTTCTGCTATTCTCCTTATATTGAGCATACGGGTAATGAGATTTTTTTTTTCCGTTCAGCCTCTGGGCTGAAAGAAAAAATGAATGGCACAGATTTCTTCATTCGCATCGATCAATGTGGATGAAAAAATCTCTGCCCAAAAAATAAAGGAGGGGAAAGGCGTCTGCCAGGACAAAGGAGCTCCGCCCAACATCCATACCCACTTAGCCCGTATGCCCTGGCAAACCAGATTTCTCCATTCACATCAATCGATGTGGATGAATAAATCATTGCCGGGATTTTTTTTTTTTTTTTTATATATACAAAGTGTTTGCCAAAGCATATGAACACTACCGCCTCCTCAGCTTATATGCCTCGGCAAACGTATCTTTTACTGCAGAGGAGAAATCTCGTCTTGCAGCGCCACATACACTGACTTGTGTGTAATCTGACAGCAGCGCAATGCTTCTGTCAGAATGCACATCAGTGCTGCAGCTAGTCGATCGGTTGGTCCACCTGGAAGGTAAAAAAAAAAAAGAAAAAACCAGGCTGCAACGCAATAAATTTTATTAACTTTATAATAACTTTTGAACAGAACATATAAACTTTTTTAAACTTTTTGAACTGAAAGTTAACTTTTTTGCTTACTGGTGTTTTTTTTTTTTTTACCTTTTATAGGACAAACCTCTCCTTCCCCATGGGACAATGTGCAAAGCGCAAATCGCCCAAAGATGTGGGGAAGTACATTATGCACTTTATACCAGGGGAAAGGAGAGGTTTGCAGCAGCTGTGAGAGAAAGGGCCCTAATAGCCCTGTGTGCCTGTCCTGTGAGATGCAATCCCTATGCTAAGTGTACCTGTGTGTGGTACTTCCGGAAACACTCTTCAAAGCATAGGGCAGGGTGGTCAGGGCAGTCAGGACAGAAATAGCGGGTGTCACGCCTTTTTCCACTCCTGCTACAGACACAACATCTTTTTCGGGGTGACGGTTGGGTTGAGGTACCAGGAACGACACTGGGGAAATGTCGCTCGTGTAGACGGCTAACTACACTGATGGATGGGGCCACGGAACCTTCTGGATACAGAAGGTTCTCGATGATCTCTTTCTGAAATTTGAGGAAGGATCATGTTCTCCCAGCCTTACTGTAGAGAACAAAACTATTATATGCAGCCAATTGAATTAAATATACAGACACCTTCTTATACCATCGTCTTGTGCGTCGGGAAACTAAATACGGAGACAACATCTGGTCATTGAAGTCCACCCCTCCCATGAGCAAATTATAGTCGTGGACACAGAGGGGCTTTTTTATGACACGGGTTGCTCGCTCAATTTGTATTGTCGTGTCTGCGTGAATGGAGGAGAGCATGTAAACGTCACGCTTGTCTCTCCATTTCACCGCGAGCAGTTCTTCGTTACACAAGGCAGCCCTCTCCTCCCTTGCAAGACGGGTGGCAACGAGCCGTTGGGGGAAGCCCACACGACTAGTTCGCGTGGTGCCACAGCAGCCAATCTGTTCTAGGAACAAATGCCTGAAGAGGGGCACACTTGTGTAGAAATTGTCCACATAAAGATGGTACCCCTTGCCAAATAAGGGTGACACCAAGTCACAGACTGTCTTCTTACTGCTCCTCAGGTAGTCAGGGCAACCGACCGGCTCCAGGGTCTGATCTTTTCCCTCATAGATCCGAAATTTGTGGGTATAGCCTGTGGCCCTTTCACAGAGCTTATACAATTTGACCCCATACCAGGCGCGCTTGCTTGGGATGTATTGTTTGAAGCCAAGGCGCCCGGTAAAATGTATTAGGGACTCGTCTACGCAGATGTTTTGCTCTGGGGTATACAAATCTGCAAATTTCTGGTTGAAGTGGTCTATGAGGGGCCGAATTTTGTGGAGCCGGTCAAAAGCTGGGTGGCCTCTGGGACGGGAGGTGGTGTTGTCGCTAAAGTGCAGGAAACGCAGGATGGCCTCAAATCGTGCCCTGGACATAGCAGCAGAGAACATGGGCATGTGATGAATCGGGTTCGTGGACCAATATGACCGCAATTCATGCTTTTTGGTTAGACTCATGTTGAGGAGAAGGCCCAGAAAAATTTTAATTTCGGAAACTTGGACTGGTTTCCACCGGAAAGGCTGGGCATAAAAGCTTCCCGGGTTGGCGGATATAAATTGAGTGGCATACCGATTTCTTTCTGCCACGACTAAGTCCAAGAGCTCCACAGTCAAGAACAGCTCAAAAAATCCCAGGGCCGAACCGATCTGAGCTGTCTCAACCCGAACTCCAGACTGGGCGGTGAAAGGGGGAACTAATGGTGCGGCTGAAGTTGTTGACTGCCAATCAGGATTAGCCAGCACCTCAGGGACTCTAGGGGGTCTACGGGCCTGTCTGTGCGGTGGCTGCGACGGGGTAACTACTGCACGTTCCACCCTACCAGCTTTAACTGCCCTTCTGGTGCTCGCCACTTCACCATGTTGTACGGCAGTGCTGGTACTAGGTCCAGGGAGGGCTGCGCTGCTGGTGTATGCCTCACCACGTGATCCGACAGCGCCAGCCCCACTCTGCTGCTCTTGAAGCGGATCCTGATATCAGGGACCTCAACCTCCTCGTCCGAACTTTGGGTCAGACTGCCACTGCTTTCTACAGGTTCATATTCTGACCCGCTAGATTCGTCAGATGAGGGTTCCCATTCCTCATCCGACTGGGTCAGAATCCTGTAGGCCTCTTCAGAAGAATACCCCCTGTTTGACATTTGGACTACTAAATTTAGGGGTATTCCCTGAGACTACCCAAGAAAAAAAGCAAGCCTGTCTTACAAAGGGGAGGCTAGTGAAGTACCGGAGGCCGCTGCGATTGATAAAAAATATCAAAACTGATTTTTTTATCGCCGCAGCGCTTGGAAAGTGATTGTGCAGTGATAAAAAAAATATTTATTTTTTGTCACTGCGGCGGGGCGGGTGTGGGTGAACGCACGTGTGGGCGACCGATCAGGCCTGATCGGGCAAACACTGCGTTTTGGGTGGAGGGCGAGCTAAGGTGACACTAATACAATTATAGATCTGACTGTGATCAGTTTTGATCACTTACAGATACTATAAAAGTACAAATGCTGATTAGCGATACGCTAATCAGTGAATCAGTGACTCCGGTGCGGTGGGCTGGGCGCTAACTGACGCTAAACTACCTAACCAAGGGGCCTAAACTATCCTAAAACCTATCAGTCAATACCAGTGAAAAAAAAAAGTGACAGTTTACACTGATCACTTTTTTCCTTTCACTAGGTGATTGACAGGGGCGATCAAGGGGTGATCAAGGGGTTAATTGGGGTGATGGGGGGTGATCTGGGGCTAAGTGTAGTGTTTGGTGGCTACTCACTGTGATGTCTGCTCCTCTGCTGGAACCAACCGACGAAAAGGACCAGCAGAGGAGCAGACAAGCCATTTAACACATCATATTTACAAATATAATGTGTTATCTGGCTTGTGATTAGATTTTTTGAAAATCGCCAGCCTGCCAGCCACGATCATTGGTTGGCAGGCTGGTGACGAAATACTTCTTTAACTTTTGCCGGCCCGCGATGCGCGGGCCGGCTTTGAGCGAAATCTCGCGTCTCGCGAAATGACGCATTTATGCGTGACTGTGCGCAGGGCTGCCGCCTCCGGAACGCGGTCCTGCGTTAGGCTGTCCGGAGGCGGTTAAACATAAACTTCAAAACACCCTGGCGAGGGACTATATGAACCTAGTAAAGGATTGGCTAGCTAAGTTGTTCTTTGTATATATATATATATGTGTGAGATAGGGATTACTTGGGTACTTTTAGGAATACAATGGGGATTAATCACCCCTTTCAGATCGATTATTGGCCTCTATACGTCAATTCCGTTTTTATATTAATAATCCTCTTAACCATACACCATGAGCACATACTTGGAAAGGTAAGTTAAACGTATTTTGTCAGAGGGTAGATATTTGTGTCCTCTTTGCGTGGAAATCTAACCAGGGTTGCCAAGTCTTAAGAAATAACATCCTTTTCCCCAAATTCCAACCCACCAGTTCCTCCATTAAACAGATGTGATGAACTTCCTCCAACCATTCTTCTACCCCTGGTGGCTCCCTCTCCCTCCATCTCTTTGGAACCAGGATTTTTGCAGCTGCTATTAAGTGTGTGTGAAGGCTATCAGTGGAGGGTGTTAAATCCAACTGGGGTTTCCACAATACTAATTCCGGGGAAAGTATAATATGCGTGCGGCAAATTGTGTTAATATGTTGCTCAATTTCTTTCCAGAAATGGTTTAGGGAGGGGCATGTCCACCAAATGTTAGAGATCGTTCCCCTACCATCCTGACATCTCCAACACTTATCATCGGGGAGTAAGTTTATTTTATGTAAAAAGTCTGGCGTCCTGTACCACCTTGTGAGGATTTTAAAATAATTCTCTTGTAAGTGAATACTTCTTGAGAAGCCATGTGAGTGAGCCAAAATAGCCTTGACTTCTGAGTCTGGGATATTTATCCCTAGCTCCCTTTCCCACGCCCTCAAATACAGAGTCTTCTCACAAGGTGGCACAAGGAGCAATTGTGTGTAGAAATAGGATATGATTTTCGGCGGGGACCTATTGGAAGACAGCGAGAGGTTTTCTAACCATGTAGGGTCCAAAGGTTCAATAGCGAGTTTCCTCTTATAATCCTTGCAGGTGATGGTCAGATCTCTTATTGCTAGTGAATTCCTATAGGGCCTCGGGATTTTCTCTGTTAAACTCCTTCATAAAAGACATAAGTTGTGAGTTTTGCACAAGTTTGAGATTCTCATCTCTGAGAGGTTATACCAGTATTGTTAATTTGCGCTACATTTACCTCTCATAAAATAAGGCAGAACAGATAGTGGGGCTAGTGGGGAAAGTTTATTATGGTGCATCAGGAGGCCTGTTGTCCTCTGACAATAAGAGAGCATAGTGTTAGACATTTCAGACAGGAACAAATGCTTCTTTCTATCCCTGTAAGCTACCCACATGTATCTAATGGCATTTGTACCCATAAGGCTACGCTCAATGTCTACATGTAGTTTGTTATTGGATAGGTCCGCTAGTTCAGTCCACCTTTCTAGATGTATAGCGTGGTGATACGTTTTCAAATCTGGGAAAGATAGGCCTCCTGCCACTTTCTTCCTAATAAGAAGAGAGTAGGAGAGACGTGGCTACCCACTGACCCATAAGAAATTAGTGAAAAGCTTTCTAAAATCTGCAAAGAGCCAATCAGGGATTGTTATAGGTAAACATCTCAAAATATATAAGATCTGTGGGAGGGCATATGTTGTCAGTACGTTTTTTCTGCCTAACCAGGACAGAAAGGGAATTTTAATGGAGCTGAGATAGGATTTGATTTTAGCCAACTGGGGAGGATAGTTCAAGCTATAGAATTGCTGGGGATCTGAAGGAACCTGAATTCCCTGGAATTTTATAGCCCGTTTCGGCCATTGGAATGGCGAAAGTGGAACTAGAGTATCTGCTCTGTTTTTCTCAATGGAGACATTAAGTATCTCTGATTTCCCATAGTTGATTTTAAAGTTAGAAACTTCTCCATATTCTTTCAGCAGCTGCATTATTTCTGGCAAAGCATCTTCTGGATTTGTGATAAGCAGTAAGAGATCATCGGCGAAAGCCGCTACTGAGTGTACGCTACTCCCAATCTGTAGACCTCTTATTTTATCTGAAGCCCTTAATTTATTTAGAAAGATTTCTAAAGCCAGGACAAAAAGTGTGGGTGACGGGGGACATCTCTGGCGTGTTCCGTTTGTGGTCCCGATGTCACGAGGGTATCTAGAGCCACGTCTGACTCTGTTATACCCGGGGTCAGGAAGTCGCAGCGGGTGGCTGCGCGCTCTATATCTAAGGATCATGGTGTTTCTTAGTTATTGTTTTCTGTGTTTGCCTTGCTATCCTTTTTGTCTCTCTCAGGGATCCGTAGCTTCTCCTCCTCAGCTGTTTCTTGTCTGCCACTCCCTACCTCCTTATATTCTCCCCTCACACTTCTCTAGTTGCCAGTTATAGAGCTTCCTGCCTGGACATCTATACTGATCCACTGGAGTGGTTTATCCTGGTTGTTGTTCCTGTGTGCTACCCTCCGGATCCCTGTTTGGCTTATTGTTGTCTCCTGTTGTCGCCCACCTGGGAATATATGTTGTGTCTGTGTTGTCTGTCCTCCCCTTGGTGTTTTCCCTTAGAGTTAGTGGTGCGGACTAGTGTTCCCATCGCCCTGTTCACTACCTAGGGCTCAGCTCAGGGAAAGCCAGGGCTCTAGGCACGTGATCGGCGTACGGGTGAGGAACCCGTCTAGGGACGTCAGGGCAGCCAGGTGCCAGCCGCCAGGAGAGTCAGGGGTCACCATCTTCCCTCTCACTTGGGCAGGGCCTTCCTCGTTCCCTCCCTCTGTGTCACGTATGTGATAGCCACGCCGACCGTGATATTCGAAGGGAGCAGAGAGGTACCCATTAGCTAAAACCTTTGCCTAAGGGCTTCCATAAAGGGTGAAAATTGCAGCGACAAACGCGGAGGGGAAGCCAAAATGCAGGAGCGCATCTTTCATGAATGTCCAACTTACCCTATCGAAGGCCTTCTCCGCATCCGTCCCCACAAGTATCAAAGGGACCTTCTTTGTTCTAGCATAATGAATGCCATGATATATCCTACTCACATTATGTCTACCCTCTCTGCCCCCCACAAATCCCACCTATTCTTCCTTTAGAAGTCGGGGCAGATACTGAGCTATCCTCTGGCTGAGAATTTTGGCCCATAATTTCACATCAGCGTTTAGAAGTGAGATGGGCCTATAGCTACTACAGCTTTTTGGGTCTTTCCCTTCTTTAGGCAAGACTACTATATGAGCCATCAGGGACTGTGAGGGAAGGGAAGATCCCCGTAGCAGCGAGTTACACAATTTAGTGAGATGAGGGAGTAGTGACTTCTGGAGTTTTTTATAATATATAATGGGAAGACCATCCGGTCCCGGACTTTTCCCCGAAGGGATGCTCGAGAGACAAGCACTCACTTCTTCCTCCGTGATGGGGGCTAACAAGTTGTCTGCTTCCTTGGGCCTAAGTTTGGGTACAACCACTGAATTTATTAATGAAGCAGTTTTCTCTTGTTTATCTTTGGGGTCTACTGTTTGCAAGTTGTATAAAGAAGAATAAAAGGATGCAAATTCATTTGCTATTGCTGGGGTTGACGTCAGGGACTCTCCCTCATCATTTTGAATGCGTGCAATATGTGCTTTTTCCCTCTGACCCTTTATTAATCTTGTGAGTAGTTTTGATCCCCTATTGCCGTGGATGTAAGTCTGAAATTTTGCCATTTTGAGCATCTTTGCTGACCTAATGTTGAGGAGGTCTTTAAGTGGCATTCGTAGTTTAATTATATCTTCATGAGTCACTTTGGAGGGCTGTCGCTTATTAAGGTTCTCTAGCACAGATATTTGGGTTATCACTGAATCTACTTCCTTCATCCTTTGTTTGCGGACCCACGACCCTAAGGCTATTAGTTCCCTCCTAATAAAGGCCTTGTGCGCTTCCCACGTAATGGGTGTGGCCATTTGTGGGTCATTATTAAGTTCAAAGAACATGTTTACCTTCTCCTCTATTTGGGATCTGTGTTTATCATTGTCCAGGAGAGTCTCATTGAGCCTCCATATCCAGGATCTGGGAGGGGTACCCTGGAAGTGTATTCCCAATGAAACTGGCGCATGATCCGTGACCGTAATTGGACCAATGCTCACCGACTCCACTCTCTCTAGAAGATGGTTTGACACATAAATATAATCCAGCGTCCTATAGGTGCCGTGAATTGCTGAGAAGAAAGTATAGTCTTTCCCCTGAGGATGAAGCATTCCTCAATTTCCTGACCTGTTGAGCAGAGTGTCTTGGGTGGAGAGAGGTGGAGTCGAGTGGGTGGTCCAAAGCCATGTTAAAGTCTCCTCCCAGGATCAAGGCCTCTTCTCTGAACGTGTGTAAGTTCTGTAAAGTCTCTACTAGCCATTTGACCTGATTTAGGTTGGGAGCATAAACATTGGCAAGAGTAACCCTATTGCCATAGAGTGATCCTTTTATAAACCCAAAGCGTCCTATCGGGTCAATTAGTTGTGTCTGAATTTGGAAGGGAAGACCCTTTCTAATACCTATTGAGACTCCTTTGGAAGCTGATGAGTGTGTGCTATGTATCCATGTGGAGAACATTTTTAAGTATAGTGCAGGTACCCTGTAGTATCTGAAATGTGTTTCCTGTAAAAACAGTACATCTGCCCTCTTTTTTTTTACATCTGGAAGACCCGACTCCTTTTTTGCGGCCCATTTAAACCATTAATATTAAGCGATACTACTTTTAACGGTTCCATAACCCCGTCTTGTTCACATTCTCTAACAAAGACAGCCCGTCCCGTACAGCTGCATAGGAATATACGTGTTTCCATCGCCAGGTGTAACCATTAACAACTTGAGGGAAAAAAAGGAACAGAACATAAATTTACAAAATCAAGGAGTGCAGCTTCGCTCCCCTCCATCCCCTGCCTAATTAAGTGTGATTTCAGGTAGCTAAGACATAGCAAGGGGCTGGGGGGGGGGGGGGGGGGGCTGGCTGGTCTCCCGTCAATAGGGGTGAAAAACATATCTTCCAAAGAGAAGACAGTTTTAGTGGGCGGGGGGGACCAACTGGAGGACCAATAGCAGGGATCAGGCAGCTAAGGAAACATGGGAAAAGAATGCCTCTCAGAATTAGGTACAGCGCGTCACAGCTGAATTATATAAATGTGGCATAGGGTGTGGGTGCTGTAGATCATACTAACTATCCACAATCCATATTCTCTGCATGTCATACAGGTACCCCGGGCCCAGCCATCATTATCACATGTCTGGGGACAGGGCCAGCATGACCCGCAGCACATTCTGAGTGCGTTTAAATAGGGTTAACCGCTCAGGCTAACATATAATCAAGTATTCAAGTATTCAAGTATAGGGCACTTGGGCATATACAAACATAAGGTGAATGGAATACAACTGAAAATGCATTGCTGTTGATAACTTCTGATCTTGTAAGGCCTTAGATTTAAGCTTTAGCATACACTATTTACTATATGTAGTCAGTTTGCATATCTGTGAAGGGGAGTTTTCATGGCCCCCTCCAAGATACACCCACATGACAATAGCCTGTTATAAAAGAACCACCATTAAGCTTAAAACAAATAGAATCGTGGGTGATCTAGAGTTTCTCTTTGTGAACTCCGTCTACATTCACAACCTTGGGAGGTGAGGGAGGTGAGGGAGGGGAGGGAGGTGAGGGAGGGGAGGGGAGGGGGGGAAGGGGGGGAGGTGGGATGGAAAGGGAAATAACATGTATAAGAATATGAGAAATTCACATATAATTTGTAGTTATTCCTATAAACTCTCACCCTTACGTAAGAAATATACTCAAGTCCATGACTCTCAGCATGAGAGGATGAACACCTCAGGACTCTTCTCCATATTCCCTCCGTAAGGCACTGTTCCCGCTTCTCTTTCTCTACCTCTGTTTCTGGTTATTAGCCGGTCGTCCCGGGGTCCACGATGTGGGAAGCGGCAAAGGTAGGATGTCGGTAATCTCCTGGGCTATGTTCCAGTCCTGGATCTCTTGATCGACAATTCCCAAATGATCGTAAATTCGACTGAGGTCACTATGGGATCTGAGCACCAGCTTCTTGTCAGGCACGTTTATGAGAAGCCCAAATGGAAACAGCCAACTATATAGAAGCTTTTTCCCCCTCAACGCTTCCAGCAATGGCTTCAGCGCTTTCCTCTTGCACAGCATGACAGGGGAAAGGTCCTGAAAAATGGCTACCGATGCGCCTTCATACTTCAAGGAGGTTTTGCCGCGGGATGCTTTCAGGATGCACTCTTTGGCTTGGAAGCTTGCAAGTTTGCAAATTATGTCCCTAGGCGGTTCTGAAGGATCAGGCGGTGGCCTCAGTGCCCGGTGCGCTCTCTCTAGGGTTAAATCCGGAGTTGCAGCTGGCTCCACGAGTTGGGTAAAAAAGGCAATCAATGCGGCTTCAATGGCGTCCGGCATGATACTTTCGGGGAAGCCTTTGAGTCGGAGATTATTCCGACGGCCCCGGTTATCTTGGTCTTTTAGCTGCGTGTACAGGGTATTTATGTGGGCTTGTGTGTAGTCCAGAGAGTGTGCCACTGCTGAGTCAAATTCAATAATGGCGGTCTGTGCAGTTTCGGCCGCGTCCATCCTCTCGCACATGTGCTGCAAATCTTTCTTGTACTCCTTCAGCTCCTGCACTATCGGATCAAGTGCTTCTGCAAGAAGTTTCCTCATAAAAGGTCTAGAGACTGGGAGGTGCTCTATCAGTGACGGGGCAGCTGCTTCACTACCTTCTCCGTCCTCCGAATCTGAAGCATCAGGTTGGAGTTCAGTGTCTTCTGGCGGCGCCATTATCTCTGCCTTTTTAAGCTGAAACGCCAATGTCTTTTTGACAAATTTGTCCAGATCTCCTTGGCCCGCAGCTTGCTTAACGTGTGCCGAGCTGTCCCTGGACTTGTCTCTCAAAAGCTTGCCCATGTTTGCTAATGATAACTTCTGAAAATGCGTACTCCTATGTTAGTTCTCAGCAGAGCGATCTAACTTGCGGCCATTCAGCTCTGCTGCCAGGCTCCGCCCCCTATCTTGTAGACAATGTTAATACAAGGCAATTACTAATGTATTGTGATTGTCCATACTGCCAATTTTGTTGGCTTGATTCATTTTTCCAAAACTTTATACGCTGCTCTTTCCAGGGGTTGTGCTAACGACCGCTGGAATAAAGCAGCGATAACCGTTCTTGCACAATATAGGAAGAAGCACCAGTCTCTCTGGTGGCCAGAACTATGCATACATAGAGTGTCATGCAAAAGTTTAAGCAAGTTGAAGGTGAAATAATCTCCAAAATGCATAAAGTTAAAGATGACACATTCCCTTCGTATTTTATGCAAAAACTATTTTTATTTTCATATTTCACATTTTCAAAATAACAAAAAAGGAAAAGGGTCCAAATCCAAACTGTGGGCACCATACATGGTTAGTACCTAGTAGCATCCCTTTTGGTAAGAATCACAGCTTGTTAACGCTTTTTGTAGCCAGCCAAAAGTCTATCATTTCTTTTTTAGGTATTTCCATCCATTCTTTCTTGCAAAAGTCTTACAGTTCTGCAAAATTCCTGGGTCATCTTGCATGCACTCCTTTCCATCCTTCACTCTACCCCTGAAGTGTTCCCTGTTCCACTGGCTGCAACACAGCCCCAAAGCATGATTGATCCACCTCCATGCTTAATGGTTGGAAAGTTGTTCTTTTCTTGAAATTCTGTGCCCTTTTTTTCTCCAAACATACCTTTTCAAATTGTGGCCAAGGAGTTCTATTTTAACCATATCGGTCTGCAGGACTTGTTTTGAAAATACAATGGGCTTGTTTAGATGTTCTTTTTCAAACTTCTGGCACAAAATTTTGTGGTGAGGACGAAGGAGAAGTTTTCTTGTGATGACTCTTCCATGAAGGCCATATTTGTGCACGTGTCGCTGAATAGTAGAATAATGTACCACAACTCCAGAGTCTGCTAAAGCTCTCTGAAGGTCTTTGCAGTGGCTTATAAAAAAAAAAAAAAGTTCAAATGGCCCCCTTTCCTAAAATATTTTTTTTAAAGTGCTCAAAAAGTCCTGCACATCCCAAAATGGTATCAATTAAAAGTGCAAATCCATAGACACAAATATAAAAAGTTATAGGGGTTAGAAATGGCAATAAAAAGAAAAATAAAAGGTAACAGGTCAGCAAAAATAAAACTCAGAAAACTGGCGGAGTAGCATTTTTTTCCAATTCCACACCATTTTTTCCCACTACACCACATGCAATATTAAATGGTGCTATTAGAAAGTGCAACTTGTCCCACGAACAATAAGGATAAGTGATGAGCGAAGTTTTGTAAAAATTCAATTCAGCCGCTTCGCCGAATTTTAGAAAAAAAATGTCCTTAGTCACGAAGCGCATTTCTTTGTAAGTAGCGGGTGCAATGACTGGTAAAGGTGATTGCGCTGCTCCCCATCATTGTACCCCTCAGATGCCGCGTTCATTACTGATCACTAGTGTTGATCACAAATATTCGAATTGCAAATTTTTATCGCGAATATCGTCACTTCGAGAATTCGCAAATATTTTGAATATAGTGATATATATTTGTAATTTCTAATATTCAAGATTTTTTTTAATCAGTACACATGATCCCTTCCTGCTTCTAGCTTGTGGGGCAATGAGAAGGCTGCAATATCTTTGACTTTAGGAGTAGTGTTGATTGCCGATTTCCGCAATCAAGAAAATAATAACTGGAGATAACAAATTCTCAAATTCGCAAATGTATGGTGAATATTCTCCCAAATATTCGTGAAATATCACAAATTCGAATATTGCCCCTGCCGCTCATCACCACTGATCAGGGCATGTAATTTTAATATTCAAGTGAATAATACAAAAAGCTATAAAATCATACTTACCTCATCCATTTGATCATGAAGAGTTGGTCATGGCCTTCTTGATTGAAGATCCAGTGCAAAATCTTGCGCTGCCCTTTATGATGTCACCACATCATACGTCACCTCGCACGGGATTTCCCGCTGGATTTTTAATCGAGATGGTGGCTGGCTCTTCGTGCTCAAATGTATGGGGTATGTATGATTTATTTTTTTATATTTTTTAACCCATTTCAGGGAAAATCGGGGGCCGCAATACGGGCCACGGCCGACAACGGCCGTGTGCATGAGGGCTTAAACAGAGGTATATCATTGTTATTAACTATTGGGTGTCAGCTTATTAATCAGACTTTCCCCTTTTAGATATGAGTATGCACTTGATAGAACCTGCTGATAAGATTCCAAAGAGTTCAATAACATTAAATATTGTGTTGGAGAGTAATGATGAAGTTGAGAAGCAATTATGTTGTATTTACTCATACAACATAATTGCTTCTCAACTTCATCATGCTTGAGAAGGCACTTACAGGAACCACAAACTGAAAATAGTACCTCTTTGGCAACATATGGTTCTTGTTTTTTCACTTCCTAAGCCTTTAAAACACTTCAATACGACCTGCACACAGTGCCGAATACGTGTGATTTTTCCATGCGGATTCTGTGCGTGTCACGAACCAGCGGATGTGAACCCACTGTGCCATTTGTCCTACCTCTTCTAAGGGTGTTGTCTAAGTGAACCTCTGGATCTTCACAGTACCCCTGATGGTGGGGATAGACTTTCCCGAGGGGAACACCAGTTCGCTACCTCTTGAGGAAGATAGGTACACGAGGCAGCTGGTCCAGGTGGATCAGGAGGTACCTGAGAAAGGTACCAAAGGTGCAGGACCGAAGGATGAGGCAGAGACATAGTCAGACAGGCAAAAGGTCAGGGCAGGCAGCACAGGTACAGGTCAGGCAATCCGGATCGGCAACAGGAGAGTCAAGGCAAGCAGGTAGGGATTCACAGTAACAGGTAGCAGAGTCCAGGAATACAGATACGAGTCAGGAACACAAGAAGAAGACAAGCTGAAAACAGGAACCTTACCAGGGCACAAGGACCTTGATACTGAGGCATCTGGGAAGGGGGCTGGGCCACTTATATATATATATATATATATATATATATATCCAGGAGAGCTAGGATAGGTCAGCTAGGTCACATGACCTAACCCATAAAGCCCAGGAAGTGATGCGCGCTGGCCATTAAGGAAGTGCTGCAGGAAACAAGCAGCAAGCATGCTGGGGCCAGGACTGAGGGCAAACGGTGGAGCAGATCCCAGAACAACAGCACCCACACATACAGAGCCCAGGACTGCAGCGGTTAATGGAAAGCACCGGCCCAGATCACCACTGAACACGGCGTCCGGGACTGCAGCGGCAAGCAGGGGAACAGCAGCGCACAGCAGCCACTGTTACAGTGCGGAAAAACCGCAGCACAGTACCGTATCAGTAAAGTGTATGAGATGACACAAATCTTATGTACACATTGAGGATTTTTCCGTTGTGCAGATTGACCTGACATGATTTCACCATTTTCCAATGAAGAAGATCTGTGGCAAAACCGTATCTAATTCACAACAATAAAATTAATATCGGTCCGATATATTCATTTTGACTATGTATGATAAACTTAACTGTTTGGATGGGTAGGATCAGAATATATGGATGCTGTTTACACCCGATATGCACCTATGCCTTATTCGCCTCACAGTGGAGATAGTTGTGACATTATGGCTAGATACAGCTTTGAATAAAATATGCTGATCTAGACCCTGCACCCACAACGTCCTCAATGTGATTGCAGAAATTGAAACGACTTATATTTACTAGCGGTGGATGTATTGTGGACTGCCTCTTGAGGCACGCTGTATGGTCTCTACATTTATGTTTGTATGTTGTTTTATGTCATAATAAAATTTTACTTTATTAGGTAATATGTTGTACCGATTCTCTCTTTGTTGATATACATATTAAGGAGGTACACCCTTGTTAACACAAGGCTGTTTTGATCCAGTTGAAGAATAAAATTAATATGTTGCAAAAACTCACATAATTCCGCACAGAAATTTGTGTGCAGGTGGCCTAAATGGCTTAAAATGTTGTGACTGTGCTATCATTATTCTTTAATATTTGGGATAATCCTTTTGTCACATTATTGCATCACAACCTATGGAGTGCAGTTCACTTTGCAAACCCTTTTAGGTGACTTATTACTAATGATGAGCGGCAGGGGCAATATTCGAATTTGCGATATTTCACAAATATTTTGTAGAATATTCGGCGTATATTCGCGAATTCAAGAATTCGAGATTATATTCTTGATTATATTCTTCATTGCGAAAATCGGTAATGTATTATTCACGTAATGCGCGCGAAATACCGGCCTGGGTCACTTATGCTACATTTTTCGAGCTGGTATTAGTTTCCTGAGACTGGAGAAAATGGTTGGCACGGCAGAACATTAGAATAGCTTTATATGCAGATAGAGTGCTCCAATATATTTGCGCTTGCGAATTTTCGGCAATTAATGATGCACATATTTTTTCGCAAAACGTGCAACTTGTGACATTATAGCACTATGTCTGTAGATGAATTATATATAAGATAACTATCTAATGTAATACAACAAAGCACAGAGTTCAGCAATGAAACTGCTGTCTTTTTCATAACTACAATAAACTTTAGGAAATAGCTGCTGGGGAGGTTCTTATATAGTAAGGGGTAGGCAACTTTTCTATTGGTTGCTAGGGATGTTGCTAAGCTGTGACAAAGTCTTCTCATTGGCCCACAAGCTAAAAGAAGGGAGGAATGATCACCTGATGTGTACTGTGATAAAAAAATAAAATAAAAACATTCGTCATTACGAATATATAGCACTATATTCTAAATATTCGCAAATTCTCGAAGTGCTGATATTCGCGATAATAATTCGTAATACGAATATTCACGCTCTCAACACTATTACCACAAATTAAGCCGTGTTCCATAAGGTAATAAATTTAATGATTATACACAGCTGCATTGAAGTACTGAAGCTTTATGGTAAATTCAACCCAATAGTAGTGTTGATCGAGCATGCTCAGCCGAAAACCAGCCGAATACCGCATGTGCTCGAGCGTAATGCTCGAGTCTCCTACCTGCATGTTTGTTGGCTGCTACTCAGCCAATAAACATGCAGGTAGGTGCTGCCCTTCACTGTAATTCCATAGCCATGTTGGTTACTGGCATTACAGTGATTGGCTGGCTGGAACGCGTCATCAGGTTCTATATAGCACCCGATGACACGTGTTCGGCTCAGTGTTAGGCCTCATGCACACGACCATTGTTTGGGTCCGCATTCACTTCAATGGGGCTGCAAAAGATGCGGACAGCACTCCGTGTGCTGTCCGCATCCGTGGCTCCGTTCTGCGGCCCCGCTAAAAAAATATAACATGTCCTATTCTTGTCCACGCTTTGCGGACAAGAATAGGCATTTATATTGCCGGCGCCCATTTCGTTCCACAAATTGCAGAAGGCAACACAGACGGCTTCCGTTTTTTGCAGATCCGCGGATTGCGGACCGCAAAAAACGGAACGGTCGTGTGCATGAGGCCTTAGTCAGGGAGAGTTGTGCTGAAGAAGGGAAAGATAGTGTAGGGAGTGAAATTTAATTTTTATCAGTTAAAAAACTTTTCAGAGACCCAAAAGTCCTTTTATGGACTATTATGTGTGGCAGCAGCAATATACGTATATTTAGCGCAACCTGCACTGAATTGCTAAAACTTTACAGACCCAAAAGTCCTTTTAAGGACTATTGTGTGTGGCAGCAATATCTATTTTTAGCGCATCCTGCGCTAAATAGCGTGCAATAGTTAGGACAGCGACATTATCTGCTGTGTAACGTGTGCACATCCCAAAAATATCTGCGGCATCCAGTGTACTTTTTCCGTAGACGTTGTCTGCTGTGGACAGTCACATTACCTGGTGTACATCTCCTGTGTAACGTTTTCACATACCAAATACCTGTGACATTCCCTGTAATTTTTTATTAGCCGCTGCTGACATCAGCGACATTATCTGCAGTATTTCTCCTGTGTAACGTGTGTGCATCTCAAAAATATCTTTGACATCCAGTGTACTTTTTCAATAGACAGTGTCCGCTGCGGACAGTGACATTAGCTGCGCTACATCTCCTGTGTAACGTGTGCACATCCAAAAATATCAGCGTCATCCAGTGTCCTTTTTCTATAGACGGTGGCTGTTGCGGACAGTGACATTACCTGGGGTACATCTCCTGTGTAACGTTTCCACATACAAAATACCTGTGACATTCCCTGTAATTTTATATTAGCAGCTGCTGACATCAGCAACATTATCTGCGGTATTTCTCCTGTGTAACATTTCCACATCCCAAATACCTGTGACATTCCCTGTAATTATATATTAGCCGCTGCTGACATCAGCGACATTATCTGCAGTATTTCTCCTGTGTAACTTTTGTGCATCCCAAAAATATCTGTGACATCCAGTGTACTTTTTCAGTAGACTGTGTCCGCTGCGGACAGTGACATTAGCTGTGCTACATCTCCTGTGTAACGTGTGCACATCCAAAAAATATCAGTGTCATCCAGTGTCCTTTTTCTATAGACGGTGGCTGCTGCGGACAGTAACAAAACCTGGGGTACATATCCTGTGCAATGTTTCCACATACCAAATACCTGTGACATTCCCTGTAATTTTATATTAGCCGCTGCTGACATCAGCGACATTATCTGCGGTATTTCTCCTGTGTAACATTTCCACATCCCAAATACCTGTGACATTCCCTGTAATTTTATATTAGCCGCTGCTGACATCAGCGATATTATCTGCGGTATATCTCCTATGTGACGTTTCCACATCCGAAATGCCTTTTTAATTTTTTTGCGCATACACTTACAAATCCTACTCTACTGTACGTGTGGCATACATTCAAGCATATATAACATTTAATATGAAGAAGGCAAGCAGTAAGGGACGGGGAAGTGGCCGTGATGCTTATAGTGCACGCACCGGTCGTGGCCCTGCGAGCGTTGAAACTGTGCCTGCTGCCAGAGCATAAGAAAAAAAATCATTCACGATACCTAGTTTCATTTCCCAGTGCAGGACAATGCTCTCGAAGTCAGACCAGTGCGAACAGATGGTCGGTTGGATTGTAGCAGATAATGCTTCCAGTCGGTTAAGCACCATCCTGTCTTCCACCAAGTCCAGTCTCATTAGCTAACAGTCTGGTCAACACAATCCTCACCCTGATCCTCCTCCCTCCCACCATGGAAAGTCTTGCCAAACAAGTGATCCCACACTCGGATATTCCGAGGAGCTCTTTTCAGTGCCATTCCTTAATTTGGGCCTCTCGACAAGCCCGCTTGAAGAGGGTCATGAGATCTTGTGCCCTAATTCCCAAACTCTTGAACATCCACAGTCACAAGAAGATGACGGTGGGGAACGGCAATTAGTGTTTCAACGAGGTGGATGATGTTGATGAGACACAGTTGCAAATAAGTCAACGGCAATTAGTGTCTCAAGAGGTTTATTATGAGGATGAGACACAGTTGCCAATAACTGAGGTTGTTGCTAGGTCAACAAGACAGGAGGATGAGCAGAGTGAGGAAGTAAAAGAGGAAGTGGTGGACGATTAAGTCACTGACCCAACCAAGGTGGCAATTCGAGTGAGGACAGCAGTACAGAGGGGTAGGGATCTGCAGCACCACAACAGGCTGGAAGAGGCAGTGGGGTGGCAAAAGGGAGAAGGCGGGCTACACCAAACAGGCCCGCAACTGTTCCCCGGAGCACCCCCTTGTGGCAATCTCCCTTGCCAAGGGGTAGGTGTTCCGCAGTATAGCGCTTTTTTGAGGAAAGTGCGGACGACAAAAGAATTGTCATTTTCAACCTGTGCCATACAAAAATGAGCAGGGGCGTGAACACTAGCAACCTCACTAGCACCACAAGCATGATCCGCCACATGGCATCAAAGTACCGTAATAGGTGGGCCAAACGCATGGGTCCACAATCTGTGTCTGAGGGTCACACCTCTGCCTCCTCTTCCCTTGTGTTACGTGCTGGCCAATCCCCTGTCGAAGCCACAGGCCGGATGCCTCTCGCCCTGCACCATCAGCAACCACATCCACTTCCGTGTCCCAGCACAGCGTACAAATATCCTTACCCCAGGCATTAGAACACAGGAGAAAATACCCAGCCACCAACCCACCCACAAGCCATAGCACTAAATGCGCAACTTTCCAAATTATTGGCCCTGGAAATGTTGCAATTTAGGCTTGTGGACACTGAGGCCTTCCGCAGCCTGATGTCAGTGGCCGTCCATGGTTACACAGTCCCCAGCCGCCACTATTTTTCACGGTGTGCCGTGCCCGCCTTACACCAGCATGGGTCTGTGACATCGCCCATGCCCTGACCAACGCAGTTACTGGTAAGGTCCACTTAACTACTGACACATGGACAAGTGCTTTCGGCCAGGGATGCTACATTATACTGATGGCACACTGGGTGAACGTTGTGGAGGCCGGGAGCGAGTCATACCCTGGGATGGCATAGGTGCTACCGACACCAAAGTTTGCGGCCCCTAACTCCATCAGGGTTTCCACCACAACCTACGTTAGTGGCTACAACCCCCACTTCACCTCCTCCTCCACTTTCACCTCAGAATTATCCTCTTGCAGCACTAGTCAGCCATCAGTTGGTAGCTCGAAGCAGTGTAGCACTGCAGTGGGGAAGCCTCAACAGGCCGTGCTTAAGCTGTGGCAGGAAATAAGAGACCAGACTGAGCTGTGGCTCTTGCAACTCAACCTAGAACCAGGCATGGTTGTGTCTGATAATGGCCGTAACGTGGTGGCGGCTTTAGAGCTCAGACACATCCCATGCCTAGCCCACGTCTTAAACTTAGTAATTCAGTGGTTTCTCAAAACCTACCCCAATTTGCCTGAGCTACTGGTGAAGGTGCGCCATGTGTGTGCCCATTTCTGCAAGTCATCGACAGCTTCTGCCGGTCTGTCAACGCTGCTGCAGCGATTACAATTGCCAGCTCACCGACTGTTGTGCGACGTGAGCACGCGCTGGAACTCCACGTTCCACATGTTTTCCAGGCTATGTGAGCAGCAGAGGGCAGTAGTGGAATACCAGCTGCAACATGGTTGTCACCTTTCCAGTCAGCTTCCGCTCTTCACAAGCGAGGAGTGGGCATGGATGTCTGACCTCTGAAGTTTTAAGAAACTTTGAGGAATCAACACAGATGGTGAGCGGCGATAACACTTTTATCATCGTCACTATCTAACTTATGTGTCTACTCAAATGCTCGCTGCTCACAATTAACGCCAACGCTTTGCATGTGGAAGAATGGGGGAAGACATTACACATGGTGATAGTCAGACCACCCTCAGTTCGTCTTCTCAGCACAAATAGGATGATGCTGAGGAGGAGCAGGAGACGGTTGCCTCCACTACAGAGGGTAGTACTCATGGAAGTTTAATTCAATCTGTTCAGTGTGGATGGGCAGAAGAGTAGGAAGAGGATGAGGATATTGAGAGTCATCCTCCTGATAACGACAGCAAAGTCTTGCCTGTTGGGACTCTGGCACACATGGCTTACTTTAAGTTAGGCTGCCTTTCCCGTGACCCACACGTTTTACGCATTTTGTACAACACCGATTACTGGTTGTTCATCCTTCTCAACATCTGCTACAAAGATAACTTCTTATCTCTCATTCCTTTGGTGGAGAGGATGAGCAAAATGGTGCAATACCAGAAGGTCCTTGTAGAAAAATTTCTCCCAAAATTTCCAGCTGACAACGCTGGCGGCAGAATACGTAGTTCCTTGGGCAACCGAGGAGGGGAGATGAGGGAAATAGTGTTGAGCGATCATGCTCGGCTGAATACCAGTTTGGCTCGGCAATTGCTATGCTCGGCACATGGCGGTACTCGGTCGAATCTCCTCCTAACAGCCAATAAAGCAGCCAATAAACGTGCAGGTAAGTACTGCCCTTACTGTAATGCCAGTAGCCATTTTGGCTACTGGCATTACAGTGATTGGCTGGCTAGAACGCATCATCGGGTGGTATATAGCACCCGAAGATGCGTGTTCGGCTCATTCTAAGTCAGGTAGAGCTGCAATGGCATACCTCCAATAGAGGCAGACCACGCAGCTGCTATGGGGCCCCTGGGGGAAGGGGGCCCGCAGTGGAGGATAGGCCCCGCCCACTAATTACACTTGCATGGCTACCTGAAAATGTAAGAAGTGGAGAAGGACCTTTGGTGATGTCATCATGTGACCAGTGCAGAGGACTGGTGAAAGACCTGTGGCATATCCCTGTGAGGGGGCGGAGCTTCTGTGTGGTGCCTAGAGGAGAGGTTAGTGGTGTTTTGGGATAACCCATAACATCCTAGAAAAGCTGGGAGTTGTAGTTCTGTCCTATTATATCTTTCTCCATGTAATTTAAACATATGCCCTAGTACAGTCTGGTAATGCTGGGAGTTGTAGTTCTTCTGTCCTATTGTATCCCTCTCCATGTATTTTCAATTTATGCCCTAGTACAGTTTGGCAATGCTGGGAGTTGTAGTTCTCTCCTCTTATACCCCCTCTCTGTAATGTATACTGATGCCCAATAATAAGTCTGGCCATACTGGGGGTTATAGTTACTTCTTTTTAAAGCTCTCACCTGGTACAACTAGATGATGTCCTATAATAATCTGGACATGCTGAGAGTTGTAGTTCTCTCTTCTTAGGCTGGGTTCTCATCACTGTTTAGTTTTCCGTTTTGCGTGCAGGACTTTTTCTGTCTAAAATAACAAATCTCCGACAGAAATTGCATAAACGGATGCCAAATGTGCAGAACTGATGCTTAAAATACAGGATCCGTTTTTTCTTAATTTTTCTGTTCATCTAACGGATCAGAAGAACGGAAAATGAAACGGTGATGTGAAACTGGCCTTATACTCTCTCTGTGTAATATCTACTTGTATCCGATAATAGCAGCCTGGACATGCTGGGAGTTGTAGTTCTCTCCATTTTACCTCTCCGTGTGTTGCTCCCTAATTTCCACTAATAACAATCTGGTGATGATGAGACCTATAGTTCCCTTGTCACTATTATAATGTTCTGTAGCCGCTGAGGTGTGTATTAGGCTTTGTTCAGATCTGTGCTGGTGACATTCACTGTTCTGCCATCATAGGAGCAAATCAACAAAAATCACTGCAGTTCCTGATCTGGCACTTCATGGACGACAACACCCAACGGATCCCGCTGACTATGATGAGATCTGACGGGTTTCCATCTGCCAGGCTATAAAATTGTGTCCAGCATTTATGACCTGATCTGTGACTGAGGCCCCAACACAGATGTGGTCAAAGCCTTTTATGTTCTCTAGCATTAGATTATGATGTTCTGCAGCAGCTGAGGTGTGTATTGGGAGGTTCTGCAGCAGCTGAGGTATGTATTATGAGGTTCTGCAGAAGCTGAGGATTGTATGAGGAGGTTCTGCAGCAGCTGAGGTGTGTATTAGGAGGTTCTGCAGCAGCTGAGGTGTGTATTAGGAGGTTCTGCAGCAGCTGAGCTGTGTATTATGAGGTTCTGAAGCATCTGAGGTATGTATTAGGAGGTTCTGCAGCAGCTGAGGTGTGTATTATGAAGTTCTGCAGCAGCTGAGGTGTGTTTTATGAGGTACTGCAGCAACTGAGGTGTGTATTATGAGGTTCTGCAGCAGCTTAGGTGTGTATTTGGAGGTTCTGCAGCAGCTTAGGTGTGTATTAGGAGGTTCTTCAGCAGCTGAGGTGTGTATTATGAGGTTCTGCAGCAGCTGAGGTGTGTATTATTAGGTTCTGCAGCAGCTGAGCTGTGTATTATGAGTTTCTGCAGCAGCTGAGCTGTGTATTATGAGGTTCTGCAGCAGTTGAGGTGTGTATTATGAGGTTCTGCAGCAGCTGAGCTGTGTATTATGAGGTTCTGCAGAAGTTGATGTGTGTATTATGAGGTTCTGCAGCAGCTGAGCTGTGTATTATGAGGTTCTGCAGCAGTTGAGGTGTGCATTATGAGGTTCTGCAGCAGTTGAGGTGTGTATTCTGAGGTTCAACAGCAGCTGAGGTATGTATTAGGAGGTTCTACAGCAGCTGAGGTATGTATTAGGAGGTTCTGCAGCAGCTGAGGTATGTATTAGGAGGTTCTGCAGCAGCTGAGGTGTGTATTATGAGGTTCTGCAGCAGCTGAGGTATGTATTAGGATGTTCTGCAGCAGCTGAGCTGTGTATTATGAAGTTCTGCAGCAGCTAAAGTATGTATTAGGAGGTTCTGCAGCAGCTGAGGTGTGTACTATGATGTTCTGTAGTGGCTGAGGTGTGTATTAGGAAGTTCTGCATCAGCTAAGGTCAGTCGCGTACCGCCCATATAGGCAGACCACGCAGCTTCTATGGGGCCCTTGCATATAATTTTTTAGAGGGTCAGCTCACCAGCAGGCCTTCACCTACAATCTTTTACAGGGTCAGCTCACCAGCAGGCCCGCACCTCAAATCATTTACAGGGTCAGCTCACCTGAAGGCCCTCACATTTATTTTTTTAGAGGGTCAGCTCACCAGCAGGCCTTTACCTACAATCTTTTACTGGGTTAGCTTACCAGCAGGCCCGCACCTCAAATCTTTTACAGGGTCAGCTCATCTGAATCCCCTCACATTTAATTTTTTAGAGGGTCAGCTCACCTGTAGGCCCGCAACTCAAATCTTTTACATGGTCAATTCAACTAAAGGCCCTTGCATATAATCTTTTACAGGGTCAGCTCACCTGCAGGCCCCTGCATATAATTTTTTACAGGGTCAGCTCACCAGCAGGCCTGCACCTAAAATCTTTTACTGGGTCAGCTCACCTGCAGTCCCTCACCTAATTATACCATGGTTCCATGTGTTTCAATCAGTGCAACTATCGCTGGTAGGTGTCTGCAAACTACATCAAACACTATGCACCTTTTAATTCTGTCCGCCAGCCCACACACATTCCAAACTAACCCACTATGTGCCATAACCTACTCATATATAAATATTATTGCAGGCCGGCCCGGCTCCTCTCCTCAGCTGCTGCTGCTTCCATATCCGTTGACTCTAGAGGCAGCAAGCACAACAAAAGGAAAAACCCAACCTAGTAACACCCAACCCATCTCCCTCAGCCCCCCGCCTCCCTCATCCTGATCCATGAGAAAAATTCTCATAAGGCCTCATGCACACGACCGTTGTTTGGGTCCGCATCCGAGCCGCCGGATGCGGACCCATTCACTTCAATGGGGCTGCAAAAGATGCGGACAGCACTCCGTGTGCTTGTTACGAATAGTCGGGCGGCACTGCGTGAAGGTATGAGTGCGCGGTTAGCGGACGTCACTCCGGATGCTTAAATGAAGGAAGAGACCGGAACTTCTTGGTACTGCAATTATATCGGGTTTATTCGCCACTCATAGAAGAGGTGAAGCGCGTTTCGACACATGCAAGTGCCTTTATCAAAGCAATGTGAGCTGCTCACATTGCTTTGATAAAGGCACTTGCATGTGTCGAAACACGCGTCACCTCTTCTATGAGTGGCGAATAAACCCGATATAATTGCAGTACGAAGGAGTGCCAGTCTCTTCCTTCATTTGAGCACTCTGTTTGCTGTCCGCTTCCGTGGCTCCGTTCTGCGGCCCCGCTAAAAAAAATATAGTGTCCTATTCTTTTCCGCAACTATCTTTATTGACAGAAAATACATCAAGTAGTTTCCCATTAAACAAGGCACAAGTCAAATAACAGATGCTTCAGTCCTGATGGTTCAAGCTGAACAATATGAGAGTGTAAATTCAACGGGTATCCTGTTATTCCTTGGAGCTATTCAAAAAAGAAAAAAGAGTGCAGCTTCAGTCTTCGGGGTGCTTGAGAGCAATTGATCAAGTTGCGCATACCAGCAGAATGTAAAAGCGACCATGTCTTCAGCGCAAAAAAAAATTGTCACTGTAGGTCCTTAAATTCCACAAGCGGGCCTTTTTCCGGACCACTATTAATACCTGGTTAAAGCGCACCTGTTTTATTCTCTCGCCCACATGTCAGTTTTCTAGTTTTTTAGTGTTCATGCATATAGAATTCTAATACATAAGATCACATATGGGCACTCTATAAATAGAAATACACTCTCCAAGCGATATTAATTGGTTTTATGACTATCATAAGTATTATTGCAGATATTGTTAGTCCACTTATCTCCTTGAAGCGTTAGGTTAACAGAGTTAACAGCAGCAGTCACAGCAATCCAGCTAGGGTTTTACCCCTAGTTGGTAACTTAGTACTCACAACACCCAGACAAGACAGGGGATATCTGCGGATTTTTCAGCATTATCAGCAGTTTTGCTGCGGTGAGTTGGGTCAGTGGATCAGTAGAGCCATTCACTCATTCCTCACAGGAATCCTCGTGTCGTTTTCCCTCAGGCGTGTTTAGAGCTGGTTCCTACGCCGCCTCACCCGTTTACCACCTCTTGAGAGTGATGTCACTGCTTCCGATTCTTTACAGCCAGAGATCGGGAAAATCGGGTCTCCTGGTAAGATGCCGGGTGCTGAGAGGAGAGCGTAGAAGAACTGGAGCCGCAGGGTTGCGGAGCTTGACCACGAGACAGGTTGACATGAAGGGGGGTGCCGGGAGAGGTAGGAGGAGGTGCGGCACGCCTACGTCTCACGTAATGCCGCTACGCTCTTCCTGCCTTCTAACTAGCTGGTCGGTTGTACTCTGTGGTGCTTCTGGAGTTGCCAGTTTTCTACTTTCAGATAAGTCTTGTCTTTTTTTATTGTTTCATGTTTGTTATATTCCCTGTTGTTTGTATCTGGGACTGAGACAGAGAATTCCATTCATCCATCTGGGGAGAAATGGGTTGTCTCTGGTCCTAACCTTTTCCAGGGCCTTATAGGAATATAAGGGCCTAGGTATACAGAATATGAATATTCCTACCTTCAAGGTCTATTCATATTGATAGATAGTTAGGGCCCAGATTAGGGTTGTTTAGGAGGTGACCTTTTCTTCCCTAGTTTCCAGGCCAAGTTACTCTTCCCCTTCCCTCCTGTGTTTAGTGTGATAATTTTATTCGGTTCAGGGAAGCGTGCAAATGGTAATTTTGTGTCCACACTCATCTGGGGATGAGAGCCAGAGAGTGGGTGTGATTATTTTGTTGTTTAAAGGGACGCCCAGTCTTGGGCTTTTTTCTGCCGACCGGATCACAGTCTCTCCGATCAGTAGATGCATTTTTCGAAGCTTTAGGTGTAATCTATGATGACCCGGACCAAACCTGCCTGGCCGAGACTAAATTACGCAGCCTGCGTCAAGGAGAGCGTTCAGCGGAGATCTATTGTTCCAAATTTAGGAGGTGGGCTACGGATACTGAGTGGAACGATCCAGATTTCCGTAGCCAGTTTTGTCAGGGATTATCTAAGAGGCTGAAGGACACTTTGGCCTTTCATGAGAATCCTGAGTCTTTGGAAGCCGCTATGTCTTTAGCTGTACGTATTGATAGACGCCTGAGAGAGAGATCTAAGGGCCCACTCTCTCAGGACGTTCTATTACATAACGTACTGTATTCCTTTGACTCTTTGGGCGAAGAGCCTCCTGAGCTTATACCTGGGGATGAACCCATGCAATTAGGGGGAGTGACTACGGGATCTGCTTGCAAAAGTAGAAGTCGCAAGCAGGGAGTATGTTTTTTCTGCGGTCAAAGGGGACATTTGTCAGTATATGTCCAAGCATTCAGCGGCAAAAAGAGAAACAAAAAAGCGCGTCTAAATCCCATCTGACTATCAGAGTTGTGAGTGGGGAGTTAGAGAATGTGCATTTGTCCTTTGCTGGTAGTACCCAAATTCTCCCGACTGCCGAGATGGCGCTAGAGTCAAAAACTTTTGGAAAATAAGTATTTATCGTTAGCGGGGCCGGTGTGAACCTAATTGATGCTCAGTTTGTCCACATGCACGGGTTATCAAGTACATAAAAAAATACATTCCTGTATTTGCTATTGATTCTGCCCCTCATACTCAGAGGTGCTTGTCGCAAGTTTTGCATAATATCAGATTAAGAGAGGGTGACTTTCATCAAGATGTTATCTCGTGTTTTGCCTTGGAAGGTCTCCCTGCACCTATGGTTGTGGGTTTACTGTGGCTTACCAAGCATAATCCTACTATAGATTGGCAAGCTAGGCAGATTATGGATTGGGATGACTATTCCATTGGTAATGGTCTCAATACATCCTTTTTCTGTGGTTACTACTAAGGCTGTACCCTCTTTTATATCCGAGTTTGCTGATGTGTTTTCTGAGAGTGGATGTCAGGAGTTACATTCCCATCGGGAATAGGATTGCCCTGTGAATCTTATTCCCGGGGCTAAATTGCCTAAATATAGGTTGTATAATCTTTCTAAACCTGAAAGGCAGGCCATGAGAAAATATAATGCTAAGAGTTTGAAGAAAGGGCACATAAGACCTTCCAAGTCTCCAGTGGCTGCAGGGTTCTTTTAAAAAAAAAAAAAAAGATGGAGGTCTTCGGCCATGTCTGGATTTTTGTGATCTCAGTCAGATTACTATCCATTATCCTTACCCTCTTCCTTTGATTCCCGATTTGCTTAACCAGATTATTGGTGCCAAGGTGTTCATCAAGTTGAACTTAAGGGGGGCATATAATCTGGTTAGGATCAAGGAAGGGGATGAATGTAATACGACTTTTAATACTACTGAGGGGCACTTTGAGAGCCTGGTCATGCCTTTCGGGTTAACCAATGCCCCGGCGGTCTTCCAACATTTTGTGAATTACATCTTTCATCACCTGGTGGGAAGGTTTGTGATCGTGTATTTGGATGACATTCTTATTTATTCTCCTGACATGGAAACACATCAGAATCATGTGAGATAGGTGTTACAGATTGTAAGAGATAATAAATTGTTCGCAAAATTAGAGAAATGTGTTTTTGCCGTACACGAGGTGCAGTTCTTGGGCTACCTGCTGTCATCTTCAGGTTTTCGAATAGATCCTAAGAAAGTCCGCGCTGCATTGGACTGGGATCTACCCGGAAATCTGAAGGCTCTTATGTGGTTTTTAGGATTCACAAACTATTACTGAAAATGTTTTAAGAATTATTTAACAATAGTAAAACCCTTAACAGTCATGACTAAGAAAGGGATGGATGTCTCTGTATGGTCTGATTCGGCATTGCAAGCCTTTTCTGCAATTAAGGAATGCTTCTCTTCTGCTCCCATATTGGTGCAGCCAGATGTGTCGCAACCGTTTATTGCGGAAGTGGACGCATCCAAGGTGGGGGGAGTAGCAGTTTTGTCACAGGGCCCTTCATCTGGTAAATGGCGACCATGTACATTTTTCTCGAAAAAATGATCCCCCGCTGAGAAAAATTATGATGTGGGTAACAGTTGCTGCCATTAAATTGGCTTTTGAGGAATGGCGTCATTAGTTGGAAGGGGCGATCTGATCACGGTATTCACTGATCACAAAAATCTGGCTTATCTGGAGTCGGCGAAACAACTGAACCCAAGACAAGCCAGATGGGCCCTGTTTTTTGCCAGATTCAATTTCAGTCACCTATCGTCCTGGGATTAAGAATGTCAAGGTGGACGCCTTGTCATGTAGTTTCCCTGGAGGTGGTGATTTTGAAAACCCGAGCCCCATACTGTCTAAAGGGGTGGTGATATCCGCTCTCTACCCTGACCTTGAGGTGAAGGTGTTAGAGGCTCAGGGAGACGTGCTGGACTCGTGCCCCTCTGGGAAAACTATTTGTGCCACCGGAATTGCGTCACAAGGTGTTGGAGGAACATCATTGTATGGTTCTTACAGGACATCCTTGGAGTAGGTCCACTGTCAACCTCATATCTCGTAGATTCTGGTGGCTGGAATGGCGTAAGTGTGTGAAGGAATATGTGTCAGCCTGTACTACCTGTGCACGTGCCAAGGTGACACATACTCAACCTTTTTTACTTCCATTACCCATTCCGTCCAGACCATGGTCTCATGTATCCATGGACTTTATCACTGATCTACCTAATTCTTCAGGAACGACAGTTATTCTGGTGGTAGTTAATCGCTTTAGTAAAATGGTACATTTTATTTCATTACCAGGCCTACCTAATGCTAAAACCCTTGCACAGGTATTTGTTGACAACATTGTAAAACTTCATGGCAGTCCCTCTGCGTCTCTGACGTGGTCTCAGATCGTGGGACTCAGTTTGTTTCCAGATTCTGGAAGGCGTTCTGTACTCATCTGGGAATTCAACTGTCCTTTTCTTCGGTTTTTCATCCTCTGTCGAACGGACAGACGGAGTCTGGAGACTTACTTGAGATGGTTTGTATCTGAGAACCAGGAGGAGTGGTCTTCCTTTTTGTCTTTGGCAGAGTTTGCCATAAACAACCATAGTCAGGAGTCCACTGGTGAGTCGCCGTTTCACCTGCAGTTTGGCACATTTTCTGGTTCTAATACTTCTGGTATCCCTGAGGAAGAATGTTTTTCGTTATCATTGTCATCAATATTGCGAAAAATTCTAAATAACTTGAAAAATATGGACAACAAATATAAACATGTGGCTGACAGGAGACGTATGAATGGTCCGGACCTAAGTGTGGGTGATTCTGTATGGCTGTCCACAATAAAACATTAAGTTGAAGGTACCTTCCTGGAAGTTGGGTCCAAGGTTTATCGGCTCATATAAGATCACGGCCATTATTAATCCTGTAGTTTTTCGTCTTAAGCTTCTTCAGACCCTGAAAATTCATAATGTGTTCCATAGGTTTTTGATAAAAAAAAATATGTGGAACCTTTACAGGCATCTTCCTTGCCACCCGTAATTTGGAATTCGAGATCGCGAAAATAGTTGACTCTCGAGTTCTCCGTGGATCCCTTCAATATCTTGTCCACTGGAGAGGTTATGGACCGGAGGAGAGGATGTGGGTGCCGGCATCCGACGATAATGCCAATCGTTTAGTGAATGCCTTTCATAGATCTCACGCAGATAAGGTCAGTCCTGGGTGACCGGAGGTCACCCGTAGAAGGAACCAGGAGATCGGAGAGATTAGCAACTCATGGGTTAAATTGACAAGTTCACTGTGGATGTTATTGTTTCTGTGTTTTGGAGAATGCCACACCCCTTGCTTCAGGTGTTGCTTATTGGTAAATTACCTTTCCCATAAGTAGCTGCTTCTCACTCTTGGAGGTGCGGTTTATAGATTTTCTTCCTGCCTTCTAAATAGCTGGTCGGTTGTACTTTGTGGTGCTTCTGGAGTTGCCAGTTTTCTACTTTTAAAAAAGTCTTGTCTTTTCTTATTGTTTTATGTTTGTTATATTCCCTGTTGTTTGTATCTGGGCCTGAGACAGAGACTTCCATTCGTCCATCTGGGGAGGAATGGGTTGTCTCTGGTCCTAACCTCATTCCAGGGCCTTATAGGAATAAAAGGGCCTAGGTATACAGCATATGAATATTCCTACCTTTAAGGTCTATTCATATAGATCGGTAGTTAGGGCCCAGATTCGGGTTGTTCAGGAGGTGACCTTTTTCTTCCCTAGTCTCCAGGCCAAGTTACTATTCCCCTTCCCCTTCCCTCCTGTGTTCACACTGATCATTACATCAGCGATCATAAACAATGCCTCTTGGTGTCTGCAGTGGAAAACACGCCATCTTTAAAGAGGTGACTTCCACCATACATGTACGGTAGAGGTCGGGAAGGGGTTAAAAAGAAAAATATTTATCAGGATATCTTTTATAACATTCTGTATTCTTTTGTTTACCTAACAACTTTTTACAAGATGGTCAAACCAAACTGAATACTAGTGTGATCATCCAGCTGTGTTTTGACCTTTATAAAGATCAATTTTTTTGCAAGATAGAACACATCTAAATGTATAATTACAGTAAGCACTTAAAATGAATATAAATTGACAACATATTCTTTGTGTAGAGAACCTTAAAATGTGGTAGACTGCTACATGTCTAACACTTCTAATTAAACATATAATTATTCATAGGCAGCCTACTGAACAATGTGATGTGTGTAGCAAATGTACAAAAGATATAAATTATAAAAATTAGTTAAGCTTTAATTTGTGATTCTACTATTTCCTTTCATAGAAGAGCTGTATGGCAAGACTTCAAAGATCACCTAGATCACCTTTCAAACATATCAGATAGTTTAATAATGTTGTAAAAAAATATTGAGAACATTTACATTCTGGTAATGAATTTTAATACATTATAAAGTAATATACCGTACATATTTGTTTAATGTACTCTAGTTTTTATTTCTTGTAAATTATTCCCTGGAACACCCTATGCTCATATCTAAGTATAGCATTATGTATGTTGTTGAGGCTGATACAATAAATCCAGCAAATACAGAGAAGAGGAGTATATTGTATGCATGGCCTGACCAGGAACTGTTGAGATACATGTATAATGTATAAAGCAGATGTAGTATATAAAGAGCTAGATAGTATAAAGGATGAAAAGCAAATGCTTTTTGTTACATGATCCATCTTGCAATCCTATATGAAAGGATTTTTTTTTAAAACGGATAAAATTACATTGCAGCAGCAATTACTTTGCTTTAGGGCTCTTGCACATGACCGTATGCCCTCCGAGACATATGATCCGTGAGTGGACCATATGTCCCGGAGCCGCATTGATCGTGCGCACAGGAGATTACAATGATGCTGTGCACGTCAGGCTGCCCGCGGGGCTATTGTCCCGCACTCATATGATCATATAAGTGCAGGACAATAGCCCCATGGGTGACCCGATGTGCACAGAATTATTGTAATTAGAGAAAAGCAAAATTTTCTAAACTTTTAGACGCTGGTTCGCCAAATTTTTCGGGAAAAATTTGGTTCGATTTGAATAAATTTGCAGCAAATTACGTTAAAAAACAGCTATTTCGTGGCTGCTAAGAACCTTTATCGTGGTGTAGAACACTGTGCCTTGTAGTAACACGCATAGGAAGTCTGCTTTGGTAGTGAAATAATACTGTGAGTCAGTATGACATGCAAATGACAGGCGTCACTCTTAGAATCACAGCACACTTCACTTATTTGGGTGGTCATGGGGCCAAAACTCAATATACAAAATAACTCAAGTACGGATGTAGCAGGGTTAACACACATGCTTTATGAGACATGTTATCTAAACTAAATGCAACTAAATGCGTTAAGTAATTGCTTTTCAATGGCTTTTGTTTCAAGATAACGCCATAAGTTAAGAAATTTGAGTATCAACTCAGCCTTACAGGTCAATGTTAGTGTAAAGAAGAAGCACACTTCTTTTACACCCTCATCAGCTGATTCCATATAGACGTCTACAGAACCTGTTCTATTAAACACTTATACAAGTAGAGCCCCCCTACAGAGTGAAGATGGCGTCAGCAGTAAGTTTGTGTTGACTAGTGATGGCCTTGCGGTTCGCCTGGCAGTCGGTTTGCAGCAAGCTTTGCGCGTTCGCGATCCACCGAACATGCAAACATATGGCTATGTCCGCTCGCGCCATATTATTTTGCATTGCGCCAAACTTTTACCCATGACACATCCATCAGTTGGGACAGGACAGCCATTTGAGACGTTTCAGTACATGGACACACCCCCAACCCTATAACAGAAACCGATCTGGCAGCCATTTTATATTATGTGTTTTGCCAGTATAGGTAAAGGATACATTTTGGAGCAGGGATCGGCTGTTAGGACACCAAACGCTAGCTAATAGGGCCACTAAATTCATTTTAAGGACTGGTAACATTGTGCTTTCGATAGTTGTGATACGCAGAGGGGTATAATAAACTTTATAACATAGAAAGTATATTATAGTGCATTTGTATGCTTCCAGAAAATACTGATTGAGGGCTGCGATTTATCAGCTTTCACAAAATAGTGATTGAGGTTTTCCATATACCTGCGTCCACAAAATTACTGCTTGAGGGTGATATACCAGATTCAACTAACAACTGATTGAGGCCTGCCATATATCAGCTTCGACAAAATAGTGATAGAGGTTTTCCATATACCTGCGTCCACAAAATTACTTCTTGAGGATGATATGCCTGCTTCATCTAACAACTGATTGAGGCCTACCATATATCAGCTTCCACAAAATAGTGATTGAGGTTTTCCATATACCTGCGTCCACAAAATTACTTCTTGAGGTGATATACCTGTTTCAACTAACAACTGATTGAGGCCTGCCATCTATCAGCTTCCACAAAATAGTGATAGAGGTTTTTCATATACCTAAGTCCACAAAATTACTGCTTGAGGGTGAAATATCAGATTCAACGAACTATTTATTAAGGCCTGCCATATATCCGCTTCCACAAAATAGTGATAGAGGTTTTCCATATACCTGCGTCCACAAAATTACTGCTTGAGGGTGATATACCAGCTTCAACTAACAACTTATTGAGGCCTGCCATATATCATCTTCCACAAAATAGTAATAGAGGTTTTCCATATACCTGCGTCCACAGAATTACTGCTTGATAGTGATATCCCAGCTTCAACTATCAACTGATTGAGGCCTGCCATATATCAGCTTCCACAAAATAGTGATAGAGGTTTTCCATATACCTACGTCCAGAAAATTACATCCAGGTGTCCGCTCAACTCTAGTTATCAATTATATCTTCTTTTTTATTCAGTGTTTTAGCAGAAAAAGAAAAAATACATTTGCCGCTCTGTGGTGCAATAATCTGTAGTAAAGGCTTTTGTGGGGTGTTTTAGCAAAAAAAATAATACATTTGCCGCTCTGCGGTGCAATTATTTCTTGTAAAGCCTTTTGTGATGTGTTAGCGCAAAAAGAAAAAATACATTTGCCACTCTGCGGTGCAGTTATTTCTTGTTAAGCCTTTTGTTTTACGTGTATTAGCGCAAAAAGAAAAAAATACATTTGCCGCTCTGCGATGCAGTAATCTGTTGTAAAGGCTTCTGTGCAATGTTTGAATTTCCTTTTTATTTATTTGATCTAGCAGTATGTCAGACAGAGAAGTGCAAGGCCCTGCACAGGGGAGTGGCAGAGGCCTAAATGTTTCTGACACAGGCAGAGGTCGCAGCAGAGTAAGGGGTCGTGGTAGCAGGGGTCACTTCAAGAGGCCTGAGCTCCCAGTCTCAGCTAGCGGTCGTGTCGTGACCAGCAACCCTGTGGTTCTTGAATGGTTGACTCGATTTTTGAATTTGTTGCAAGTGAAATCAGACACCCCCAGCCAAGAGTCAGTGGGTTCGTCAGACACAACCCTTAGTTGGCATGGCCCGGAAGCAGGCCCTGTGCCCTCACCTGTCCTCAACCTGCCTCTGTCCTTTCCTTCACTAGGCGGGCAAGTAGTGATGAGGAGAGTGGCGTGGGAGCTGGTGTTGCGAGCGGTCAGGCTACTGACCCAGAGATGGTTGAGGGGGACATCTGTGACGTGCAGACAGTACTCGATGATTATGATGTAGCTGATCGCACTTGGGAGCTGGGTGACAAAGGGGCTTCATTTTTTTTTTCCTTTGTAAAATAATGTAATATTATAAAATCCGGTGTCTCCATGATAAATTTTCAGCGTGGGGGCCCTGTGTGGTTTCTAGACACTTTCAAAATAATACTTCAGTGGGGCGAATAGATGCCGGATGACCGGGACTCTCCATGACCTTCCCGGGAGCTTCTGTCGGGAGCAGTGGTTCATTTCTGAGACATCCGTATAGTGCGGGGGAAATCCGAAGACCCTCTCCATCTTCGTGCACGACAGGATGTCCTCCTTCCCATCCATGATGTCTGGAAACTCGCAATGTTTTCCCTGACGAAGAGACCAGGGGCTGGTAGTTATGGTTTGAATATTGATAAACTTTGCTACTCTTCCAGGTACCAAGCAATTTTGAAGCTTTGTCTTCTCATTGTCTGTAGCTACTAAAGGCCTGTACATGCCAGGCAGGTTCCACCAGAAGTATCTGGCTCGATGAGCAGCCAATACCACACTTACATCAATCTTGACAGGATTCATCTCTAGGTGGAGAGAAATTATTTTTTAGAATGCTTTCTCCATCACAACCACGTCGTCGAATAACCAGAAGACTGGTCGATTTTCTCCTGTCTTAGGCAACACTTAATTTTTTTTAAATTAAATTTATTAAAGGGAGTCTGTCACCAGATTTTGACCTTATAGACCGCTTACATAGCGTTCTAGCATAGCAGTCTATGATTCTAATGGTACATTTGATGTTTTCTTGTGAAGTTCCACCAAGGCAAAAACTGACTTTTATTCATATGTAAATTAGGGCTCGCAAGTGCCCAGGGGCGGCGTTCACCTCAGTTGGTGCCCAGGCTGTTCTGCCTCTTTTTGTCATATACCCGCCCCAGCCTCTTCCTCTGCCCGCCCCGCTCTTCCCTTGAGTCCTCCTTCTCTGCAGCTAGATCCGGCGCCTGCACTATCCATTGCTTGGCCGGGGCATACACACTGCGATGCCCATTGTGGGTGTCTCTGGTCCGCCTCCTCGCCGCTGTTTCTCGCCATTGGCCGGCGCATGAGCAGTAGCTACTGCGATGCCGTGCCCACAATGGGCACCGCAGTGCGCATTCCCCGGCCAAGCAATGGATAGTGCAGGCGCGGGATCTCGCTGCAGAGAGGGAGGACGCAAAGGAAGAGCGGGGCGGGCAGACGAAGAGGCTGGGGCGGGGATATGACGAAAAGAGGCAGAACAGCCTGGGCACCAACGAGGTGAACGCCGCCCCTGGGCACTTGCGAGCCCTAATTTACATATGAATAAAAGTCTGTTTTTGACTTGGGGGAACTTCACAAGAAAACATCAAAGGTACCATTAGAATCATAGACTGCTATGCTAGAGCGCTATGTAAGCGGTCTATAAGGTCAAAATCTGGTGACAGACTCCCTTTAAATATTTAATATTAAATTGAACCAAAACTTGATTAAAATTATGAGAAACTTAAATTTGCCTATATATATGTTACTCATACTTCTGCCACCTCCACAATCTCTTTTTGTCGTGCTACTCTGTAGCCTCCTAATGCTGCTGAAACCTCCACAATCTCTCGCCGTTGTGCTACTCTGTGGCCGCCTCATGCTGTTGACACCCCCACACTTTGTTGTCGTGCCACTTTGTGGCCTCCTCATGCTGCTGCCATCTCCACAAGCTCTCATCGTCATGCTACTCTGTGGCCTCCTCATGCTGCTGCCACCTCCACAATCTCTCGTCGTCGTGCCACTCTGGGGCCTCCTCATGCTGCTGCCATCTCAACAATCTATCGTCATTTTGCTACTCTGTGGCCTCCTCATGCTGCTGACACCGCCATAATTTCTCGTCGTCGTGCTACTCTGGCCTCCTTTATGCTGCTGACACCTCTACACTTTGTTGTCGTGCCACTCTGTGGCCTCCTCATGCTGCTGCCACCTCCATAATCTCTATTCGTTGTGCCACTCTGTGGCCTCCTCATGCTGATGACACCTCCACACTTTGTCGTTGTGCCACTCTGTGGCCTCCTCATGCTGCTGCCACCTCCACATTTTCTCGTCGTTGTGCTACTCTGTGGCCTCCTCACGCTGCTGACACCTCCACACTTTGTCGTTGTGCCACTCTGTGGCCTTCTCATATTGCTGACACCTCCATAATCTCTCATTGTCGTGCTACTCTGGCCTCCTCATGTTGCTGACACCTCCACACTTTGTCATCGTGCCACTCTGCAGCCTCCTCATGCTGCTGCCACCTCCACAATCTCTCGTCGTTGTGCTACTCTGTGGCCTCCTCATGCTGCTGCCACCTCCACAATCTCTTGTTGTTCCACTCTGTGGTCTCCTCATGCTGCTTCCACCTCACCACTATGTCATAGTGCCACTCTGTGGATTTCTCATGCGGTTCCCATCCTCTCCACTTCATGACTTGACCCACTATTTTGCCTTTTTGGCTTGGCTGACATCATCTTTCTTTGACCCTTCTTCTGATCTTTAAGAAGGAAGGAAAAATGAGCGGCACAACGGATCCTGTCTGTGTAGCAGCTGTAAGGCCTATTTGGTCCCATCATAATTGGCTTGTGATTTGGTAGCCAAAGGCAGGAGTTCACGTGTCATCTCTGTTTTGGATCCTCTCCTTTTTTTTTACCATTAGCAATACTGATGGATTACTGACCAAATGCTGACTGAGTGAATACAGATGCTCCACAGACAGGATCCGTTTTCTGTTTGTTATTGTTATGACGGATCAGAGGAAGGGCAAAATAATCAGTGACGTCAACACAAACTTACTGCTGAGACCCTTGCCACTCTGTCGAGGGGCTTTACTTGTTTAAGCACTTAATTGAACAGGTTCTGTAGACATCTTTGTGGAATCAGCTGACGATGCTCTAAGGGCCCTTTCACACTTGCGTTCTTTTCTTCCGGCATAGAGTTCCGTCGTTGGGGCTCTATGCCGGAAGAATCCTGATCAGGATTATCCCCATGCATTCTGAATGGAGAGAAATCCGTTCAGGATGCATCAGGATGCCTTGAGTTCCGGAATGGAACGTTTTTTGGCCGGAGAAAATACTGCAGCATGCTGCGCTTTTTGCTCCGGCCAAAAATCCGGAACACATGCCGCAAGGCCGGATCCGGAATTAATGCCCATTGAAAGGCATTAATCCGGATCCGGCCTTAAGCTAAACGTTGTTTCGGCGCATTGCCAGATCCGACGTTTAGCTTTTTCTGAATGGTTACCATGGCTGCCAAGATGCTAAAGTCCTGGCAGCCATGGTAAAGTGTAGTGGGGAGCGGGGGAGCAGTATACTTACCGTCCGTGCGGCTCCCTGGGCGCTCCAGAGTGACGTCAGGGCGCCCCACGCTCATGGATGACGTGATCACATGGACACGTCATCCATGCGCATGGGGCGCTCTGATGTCATTCTGGAGCGCCCCGGGAGCCGCACGGACGGTAAGTATACTGCTCCCCACTACTACTATGGCAACCAGGACTTTAATAGCGTCCTGGGTGCCATAGTAACACTGAACGCATTTTGAAGACGGATCCGTCTTCAAATGCTTTCAGTTCACTTGCGTTTTTCCGGATCCGGCGTGTAATTCCGGCAAATGGAGTACACGCCGGATCTGGACAACGCAAGTGTGAAAGAGCCCTAAAAGGAGTGCGCTTCTTCTTGGCGCTAATATCAACCTGTAAGGCTGAGTTCATACTTTAGTTATTTGGTCAGTTTTGGCAACGTGACTGCCAAAATAAGTGAAGTGTGCAGTGATTCTAAGAGCGACACCTGTCATCTGCATGTCATACGGACTCCCAGTATTATTTCACTATTAAAGCAGACTCCTTATGCGTGTTACTGCAAGGCACAGTGTTCTACAGCACTTTAAAGGCTCTCCCCAGCCAGGAAATAGCTGTTGTTTTACACGATTCACTGCAAATAAATTTGAATCGACCCAAATTTTTCCCCCAAAAAATGGTGAACCGGCGAATCAAATTTTTTTAAAATTTGCTCATCTCTACTCAAAATGAGTACAATGCATTATGTAAACAAAAATTGTAAAAGGTGCACATAGCCTTTAACTGTAGCAACCATTGTCAGGCAGCTGCTGCCAAGGCCAATAAGATTATGAAGGCATAAATGTGCAAGTGGAGAACATGGTCCTACTATGCAAATCATGAGTCAGATCACACATGGAATATTGTGTACAATTTTGGGCTCATGTGCACAAGACAGACATGACAGAGATAGAGAGGATCAGAGGAGGGCAACTAAATCAATGGAATGGGTGGATTACAATACCCAGAAAGATTTTCAGAATTAGGGTTATTTAGTTTAGAAAAAAGACAACTGAGGGGAAATCTATTAACTATGTATAAATATATCAGGGGTCAGAACAGAGATGATCTATTTATTGTCCAGGAATATAACAGTGACAAAAGGACAAGTTCCACATCTAAAGGAAAGAAGTTTTCACCATCCACATAGTAGAGGATTCTTTACTGTAAGATCAGTGAGACTATGGAACTCTCTTCCAGAGGAGGTTGTGATGGTGAATTCACTAAAATAGTTTCTGGAGTGCAATATTATTACAGGTCATAATTACTAGAATTTTAGGGTCATTGATCCGGGGAGTTATTCTTATTCTTGTATCCAGCCCTCACTGCTGAAGAAATCTTAAAATCTATTTAGTGGGTACAATGGGGCAAATTTACTAACAATGTCTAATGATTAGACACTGCAACCTTAGACTAGAAAGTCAAAAAAGATGCCATATTTATCACAGTAGCTGATGCTAGAGGATAAATCTGATGCACCTTTAGACTATCTAGACCAGTGTTTCCCAACCAGTGTGCCTCCAGCTGTTGCAAAACTACAACTCCCAGCATGCCCGGACAGCCTTTGGCTGTGCGGGCATGCTGGGATTTGTAGTTTTGCAACAGCTGGAGGAACACTGGTTGGGAAACACTGATCTAGACTATCTAATCCCCCAGTTAGGCTACTTTCACACTAGCATTTTTGCTGGATACGGCAGGGTTCAGCAAAAATGCTTCCATTGCTGATAATACAACCATCTGCATCCGTTATGAACGGATCTGGTTGTATTATTTTTAACATAGCCAAGACGGATCGGTCATGAACTCCATTGAAATTCAATGGGGGACAGACCCATTTTCTATTGTGTCAGAGAAAACGCATCCATCCCCATTGACTTTCATTGTGGGTCATGACAGATCTGTCTTGCTCCGCATCCCAGGATGGAAAGCAAACTGCAGCATGCTGCGGTTTGCTCTCTGGTATGAGAACAGAACAGAATGCATTTTGGAGCATTCCGTTCTGTTTAGTTACGTTTTGTCCCCATTGACAATGAATGGTGACAAAACGGAAGCATTTTTTTCCAGTATTGAGACCCTATGATGGATCTCAATACCGGAAAATATTAACGCTAGTGTGAAAGTAGCCATAGTTGGCTTACTTTGCACCGAATTTTCGCCAAGTGTTTGGTGCAGTTTTGATGTATATTGGTGCATCTTGAGCCACACCAATGTCCTACCAAGCCATATCAACATTTCACTAAGTAATGTTCCTTATTCAGTGAAGAAGGAAAAGTGTCTAAAACCATTGTGTTGGAGGCATGTGTCAGAATTCTGGAACATTTCCAATAGTAAATCTGTCCCACCATGTTTCATCAAAGATAAGAAGTCTTACCAATTGTAATTTTTTCTGATTTCAAAAATTCAACCAGATTAGTATAATTATTTAATCATTATCCATTAAACTATTTTTGGTTGGCCAAAGGTGTCCCAATTTTTCAGTCTGATGAAATGATTAGCTCAAGTATTAAAAAATATTAAGCACTTCTCTTAAATGGGGCGGTATACAGAAGCTGCTTGAAAAAACACAATAGCTCATAACAGGCATAGATATAATTTTATCACACTTAGTTAAAGGGGTTGTCTGATCTCATGATATTAATGCTCTATCCTATGGATAGGTCATTAATATCAGATCGACACGGATCTGACTTCCGGCATCCTTGCTGATCAGCTTTTTTACCGGGTTGCAGTGCTCCTACTGCATCCTCTTCAATATTTACTTTTTGCAGTGGCTGTACAGTGTAATTACAACTGCTTGTCTAATTCAATTTTTCAAATATCCAAAATCAAGCAGCATTATTGTTAGGTCCAAATTGGACAGTCCATGAAGTAGTTGGGCTAACAGTGTTAGGCCTTAGCCCAGCAGGCCCCTGATAATCAAGGATTTGGGAGAAATACTGCAGCACTCGATGTCTTCAATGCAATTCCTAATTTATTCAAAAATAATGCGTCTTTTCAACTACAATTAGTCTTTTTCAAGCAGATTGACACTTGGAAAAGACTCATTGTAGTTGAAACGTCGCATTCTTGGTGAATGAATTAGGAATTGCATTAAAGACATCGAGTGTTGCAGTATTTCTCCCAAATTATTATTCAATTTTTGAAGTCACTCCATGTATTCTACTTTCTGTCTTGCCTCTTACCTCCCATCTTTTGATTTTTAGCATGGCAAAAAGCCTCACTTAACTTTTTAGTCAGACCATTCAGTGAGGCCAGAGAGGGGTGAGATATAGGACTCATTTACAGTATTACACATTACAATAATCAATGCAGTGCTTTTTTTTATGGACATTATAATAAACTCTCTTCAGATAACATTTTCCCGACAATAGATTACCTATGTATATTGGAGATCTTATCACTTATGTTGGCTGCTATAGAAGGACAATAATTAGCATTTTATTTTAAATGTCAAAATAAGAAAAATAGACATTATTTCTAATAAAATTGTGTACTACTGTATGAATATTGAGTATAAAATGATTACCTTTTGATAGATGTGTCCCTTTAAAAAAAAAAAAAAATAAACATTCATGTCCTGTGCATCACACTGCTTTGTAACTTTAAACTTCTCTAGACACTTAAAGAAACAAGGCTCTTATTTTCAGCAAACAATGCTATTGATTCCTTGATGATTTAACTTGAGCTGCTAGTGTTCTGATAATACCTAATCCAGCATGAGAATTATATCAGTGAGATAAATTATCCAAAGGATTTTAAAACCTGATCTCGCTTTAATCCATGTAATTTTATCAGATAATTTAAACATCTAACTCTGATTACAAGATAATGGTTGTTACTTTCCTAAGATACCTAAAAATACCATTGCAATTTAAACCAGAGTTTCATTGATCTACACAGGCAGGAAATAATGTGAGAAAAATTGCAGTTATTCCACAGTTTTTCACATAAAAATGCCCACCGCTAACACCAAAATTAAATATTAAACGTGTCATGCAATATTGCTGATTCAATGTATAAAAATACTAATTAAGTACAGAGTACCAATTCAAATTACCAGAAGCATCAAGTAAATACACATTTAGGGTCCATTCACACGTCCGCAATTTCGTTCCGCATTTTGCGGAACGGAATTGCGGACCCTTTCATTACTATGGGGCAGCACAATGTGCTGCTCGGATACAAAATTGCGGACCCAAAAAAAATAGAACATGTCCTATTCTATTAGTGCCAGCAATGTGCGGTCCGCAAAATGCGGAACGCACATTGCCGCTGTCTGTAATTTGCGGATCTGCAGATCCGTGGATCCGCAAAACACACACGGATGTGTGAATGGACTCTTACTAAATATTAAAAATATTACAGACCAGAAACCGGCCAAAGTTGGGAATATATATATATATATATATATATATATATATATATATATACACTCACCTAAGAATTATTAGGAACACCTGTTCTATTTCTCATTAATGCAATTATCTAGTCAACCAATCACATGGCAGTTGCTTCAATGCATTTAGGGGTGTGGTCCTGGTCAAGACAATGTCCTGAACTCCAAACTGAATGTCCGAATGGGAAAGAAAGGTGATTTAAGCAATTTTGAGCGTGGCATGGTTGTTGGTGCCAGACGGGCCGGTCTGAGTATTTCACAATCTGCTCAGTTACTGGGATTTTCACGCACAACCTAGGGTTTACAAAGAATGGTGTGAAAATGGAAAAACATCCAGTATGCGGCAGTGCTGTGGGCAAAAATGCCTTGTGGATGCTAGATGTCAGAGGAGAATGGGCCAACTGATTCAAGCTGATAGAAGAGCAACGTTAACTGAAATAACCACTCGTTACAACCGAGGTATGCAGCAAAGCATTTGTGAAGCCACAACACGCACAACCTTGAGGCGGATGGGCTACAACAGCAGAAGACCTCACCGGGTACCACTCATCTCCACTACAACTAGGAAAAAGAGGCTACAATTTGCACGAGCTCACCAAAATTGGACTGTTTAAGACTGGAAAAATGTTGCCTGGTCTGATGAGTCTCGATTTCTGTTGAGACATTCAAATGGTAGAGTCCGAATTTGGCGTAAACAGAATGAGAACATGTATCCATCCTCTGATGGCTACTTCCAGCAGGATAATGCACCATGTCACAAAGCTCGAATCATTTCAAATTGGTTTCTTGAACATGACAATGAGTTCACTGTCACCAGATCTCAACCCAATGGAGCATCTTTGGGATGTGGTGGAACGGGAGCTTCGTGCCCTGGATGTGCATCCCTCAAATCTCCATCAACTGCAAGATGCTATCCTATCAATATGGGCCAACATTTCTAAAGAATGCTATCAGCACCTTGTTGAATCAATGCCACGTAGAATTAAGGCAGTTCTGAAGGCAAAAGGGGGTCCAACACCGTATTAGTATGGTGTTCCTAATAACTCTTTAGGTGAGTGTATATAAAATAAAAATAAAACAGACTGATGTACCAGCCCTAAAAGGGCTTTTTGGGGTGCTGTCAGGATGCTGTCCTTACAGCAGATGAGTCTTTGAGGACTGGAGTGGACACAGAACACTGGCCTAGCTAATGATTTCCCTATTAATTCAGCAGCAGCAACAGCAGCACTCTCCCTGCTCTAACTAACACTGCAGCTTCAGAATGAATCTAAGATGGATGCTGTCCTTGCTTTTTGATAGGAGGTGGGAGGGTCTGGGAGGGAGGGTATGCTGATTGGCTGGAATGTGTCTGCTGACTGTGAGGTACAGGGTCAAAGTTCGCTCAATGATGAAGTATAGGGGGCGGTCCGAACATCGCATATGTTCGCCCGCCGCGGCAAACGCGAACAAGCAATGTTTGCCGAGAACTGTTCGCCGGCGAATAGTTCGGGACATCTCTACTGAGAGATTGTTTGTTCCATAGCTTCTTACCAACCTTAAAGGGACATTTCAATGGGGAGGATGTGTGGCATGTGACACAATCCAGCTGGGTAATGAATTTACCTGCAACGTCACACAGAAAACCTTCACCATTAGATCCTTTATCAACTCTAGAAAGAAGGGGGTTGTGTACTTGACCACTTGTGTATGTGGTAAGCAATATGTGGGGAAAACTTTTTGTGAATTCCGTAGGAGAATTGGGGAACACCTTAACGACATTCGCTAGGGTGCAGATACCCCAATTGCGAGACATGTGTTCACCTGTCACAATGGTAGTGAGGATGTGATCAAGTTTAAGGGGGTGGAGGTGGTCAGAAGGTCCCCCAGAGTAGGAGATTTCGAGACTAGTCACTAATATGTCACATTAATTCATTAAGATGCATGCACTAAATCTATGCATCAAACTAAGTCCCGTCATCCAGATGCTATGCTGCCACAATATAATCTCGATACCACCGTTTGCTCCCTCGGTTCTAATACACAGGAGTGTATTGACACTACACCGTCATAGCTCCCAGGAGGGGGCAGGCAAGAGGGCTGGGGTTCAATTGTAGTTTTGCCGCTCCCCTTGCCCTCCAGGGGCTTCATCCAGCTAAGCGGAAGAGAATCCTCTTCATAAGTCAGGCGTCCTCATGGCCGTGTTACGCCATTCTACCGCTGGTGCCGCCGCCTCTGTATAAGAGGCAGGCGGCTCTTTTGTTGTTTGTCCATCCCCACATCTAACTTGCTCCTGACGAGCCTAATATGGCGAAATACTTCGAGCTGCAAGTGGGGACAAACTAATGTTACAAACAGCCAGGTCCTTCTTGTTTGATTTGTGCTTACACCGCAGTAGTGGTCTGTATGTTTCAGCCCTCTGATAAATGTGGGTAGATATGGTAACACTAAAGTGGATAGCTCACCTTCTTTACAGTATGGAGCTGGTGCTCTAGTCAAAAACTGATCACCCAATCAGAGTAAGGAAAGTTTATAAAAAATAGTATGAGACTGGCACTCAATTATGTGGATCACATAGAACGTGGCAATTTAATACAGCAATAAATTGATATAAAATCTAAATTATAAACACACAATAAAATCCAAAGTATACATATAAAATGAATGAATATAAAAAATAAATAATCGCAGATAATATGCACACTGGTGGCACTGGATAAAGTGCATATGTGTCTTGGTCTTTCAGTTAAATAGATTATAAAGTCACGTATAGTTCATAGAATAAATCAAGGTATAAGACTGTGATTGGAGAGAGACAATAATTATATATCAGTTACTTGAATGTCACTGCGTTCTCTCGGTGGTATTCCCTAGGATAGGGACAGTACGGACGATGAATAAAGTCGGGGGCAGGACCTTAGTATGCCGGTTACTGTAGTTGTTAGGTATAGTTGGTGGATAGGGCGTGAAATAATTCCTTACCCCTGTTGTATCGGGAACGCCACTTGGATTTCCACTCACCGCCTAGTGCCGGCGTCTTCTCCTCCCGCTTAGCGTCCTCGTCCGAGACTTCCGCGTCACGTGATGTTTGTCTCGCGGGACTTGCCTGTTTGGTCCGGTCTTTCGTATGAATATCAATCCGGAAGATTTATATGGAGCGCTCCACAAGTAATATAGTCCTCGGTCCTGTACAGTTAATCCGGATCTTTCTTTATGGGGGTGAACTTTGCCAGATGCGTTTCAGGGACGTCTCTCCCCTTCCTCAGTGGCTCAACCCCCATTAGAATATCACTTCCTTTTATAGTTCACCTGGATTTAACAAAAATATGGACCAGAATCCACTTTTTTCTGTTTCCTGGGCATCAATGCGTTTTTTATTCGTTTTTTATGCGTTTTTTTTTTATTGGCACTCTGATTCCCCCTTGGAGGCGGGCCCACTCACCTATCCCTATGACAGAATCAGAAAGAATACAAATCAAAGAAAATATAGACCGAATTACGCTATGGTTTCTGTCCCTTTTATTACGGGGTACTTCGTCTCCATGTATAATCAAGCATTTGCAGTAACTTTTATTATTCTAAATACATGTCTTTTTTAGAATTTTTTAAACATTATTCATTTATATTGTTGTATAATAAAAACTTTTCATTATATATAGATTTATAATTTTTATCGCAGATGTATTTATGAGAACGTGGATTTAAAATTGTATGTGGCCATTACACCCAGGCTTATATTTATATTTTTAGAATAAATATATAGTAATCTGTATATGTTTTTACATTTATATATATTTTTGAGTTTATTTTGAGACAGCAACATCGCAGAGATGTCTCCTTTAGCATATGATCTAATTGCAATCAGATGGAGAGAATATACAAAAAAACGCAGAAAGATAGGAAAAACCGCATAAAAAACGAATAAAAAACACATTGATGCCCAGGAAACAGAAAAAAGTGGATTCTGGTCCATATTTTCGTTAAATCCAGGTGAACTATAAAAGGAAGTGATATTCTAATGGGGGTTGAGCCACTGAGGAAGGGGAGAGACGTCCCTGAAACGCGTCTGGCAAAGTTCACCCCCATAAAGAAAGATCCGGATTAACTGTACAGGACCGAGGACTATATTACTTGTGGAGCGCTCCATATAAATCTTCCGGATTGATATTCGTACGAAAGACCAGACCAAACAGGCAAGTCCCGCGAGACAAACATCACGTGACGTGGAAGTCTCGGACGAGGACGCTAAGCGGGAGAAGAAGACGCCGGCACTAGGCGGTGAGTGGAAATCCAAGTGGCGTTCCCGATACAACAGGGGTAAGGAATTATTTCACGCCCTATCCACCAACTATACCTAACAACTACAGTAACCGGCATACTAAGATCCCGCCCCCGACTTTATTCATCGTCCGTACTGTCCCTATCCTAGGGAATACCACCGAGAGAACGCAGTGACATTCAAGTAACTGATATATAATTATTGTCTCTCTCCAATCACAGTCTTATACCTTGATTTATTCTATGAACTACACGTGACTTTATAATCTATTTAACTGAAAGACCAAGACACATATGCACTTTATCCAGTGCCACCAGTGTGCATATTATCTGCGATTATTTATTTTTTATATTCATTCATTTTATATGTATACTTTGGATTTTATTGTGTGTTTATAATTTTGATTTTATATCAATTTATTGCTGTATTAAATTGCCACGTTCTATGTGATCCACATAATTGAGTGCCAGTCTCATACTATTTTTTATAAATGTGGGTAGATGTTTATCAAACAGGTTGCTCACACCCGCCCATCAACAAATCCCCTTGATTCATGCTCACACGGCAGTGAACAATAGCACCTGCACCACACGTCACAGTGTGGGTAGATGTTTATCAATGGGCAGGCTACATTAGGGCAAATTAGTTAATGGCATGACTGGGTATGTGAGCATTTTATTTTTGCCAATTATGCCACTGTGAACACACCTGTTGTGTATGTACAGAAGCAGTTGGATACTGCCCAGTACTACATTTCCTTCAGGGGGTATGTTTGTGGACCAACATACTCCTTAGTTGGCCCCATTCACGTGGTTTTCTAATTGACTTGTGTCCACTTCTGAGCGACATCGCATGCTGAGGTTTGGTTGTTTTATACAGACCAGCCGGTGACGTTCTGTCGCTTTAACTGATGTAGACAGATGTTTGTCAATTGGAAGCTCTTATACTGTATTAGGTAGAGTTCTTCCCCTTTTTTTAAATACATTTTAAAAAAGTTTCAATAGAGTTGGTTTCAATTGTCTTTTCTACACTGTTCTTTTGGCCAATGAGAAGGCTGCAATGTCTTTGACTGAGCTTAGCAACATCCCTAGAAACCAATAGGAAATTTGCCTACCCCTTACTATATAAGATCCTCCCCAGCAGCCCTTGTATGCAGTATTTTGCAGATCTGAGAGAGACAGCAGTGTTAGTGCTGTGCTCTCTGCTTTCCTGTGTCATTACATTAGATAGTTAGTTAGTTAGTTAGCTTATATATATATTACAGATAGTTAGTGAGAGATAGTCAGTGTAGGTTAGATAGTGATATAGTGTAGTTGATAGGTTCTGCTGTCCATACATACATACTACATACATAGTGCTGTATGTATGTATATATGTAACATAGTACATAACATAGTACATAAGGCCGAAAAAAGACATTTGTCCATCCAGTTCGGCCTGTCATCCTGCAAGTTGATCCAGAGGAAGGCAAAAAAAAAAAAAACAGTGAGGTAGAAGCCAATTTTCCTCACTTTAGGGGAATAAAAAATTCCTTTCCGACTCCAATCAGGCAATCAGAATAACTCCCTGGATCAACGACCCCTCTCTAGTAGCTATAACCTGTAATATTATTACGCTCCAGAAATACATCCAGGCCCCTCTTGAATTCCTTTATTGTACTCACCATCACCACCTCCTCAGGCAGAGAGTTCCATAGTCTCACTGCTCTTACCGTAAAGAATCCTTTTCTATGTTTGTGTACAAACCTCCTTTCCTTCAGACGCAGAGGATGTCCCCTCGTCACGTTCACAGTCCTGGGGATAAATAGATGATGGGAGAGATCTCTGTACTGACCCCTGATATATTTATACATAGTAATTAGATCTCCCCTCAGTCGTCTTTTTTCTAAAGGGAATAACCCTAATTTTGATAATCTTTCAGGGTATTGTAGTTGCCCCATTCCAGTTATTACTTTAGTTGCCCTCCTCTGGACCCTCTCCAGCTCTGCTATGTCTGCCTTGTTCACAGGAGACCAGAACTGTACACAGTACTCCATGTATTTTGTAAAGTGGTAGGACTATGTTCTCATCACGGGCATCTATGCCCCTTTTGATGCAACCCATTGCCATATACATACATACATACACAGTGCTGTGATGTCACAAGTTCAAAACAATACTTAGTGAACCAATCACTAATAAGTTGTCAGACCTGTTAAAATGTGAAGTTGCACGTATTGCGCCAAAATATTCCCATCATTAATGCCAATTTCGCAATCGCAAATATATTGGAGCACTCTAACTGCATATAACTCTATTGTAATGTTCTGCTGTGCCAACCATTTTTTCCAGTCTCAGGAAACTTCTAGCAACTTGAAAAATATAGCTATAGTGACCCACACCTGTATATCTCTAATTTGTGAATATATGACGAATATTCTACCAAATAATCGTGAAATATCGCAAATTAAAATATTGCTCCTGCCGCTCATCACTATTCCTTACATGTCGTTTCACAGTAACCCAATCTCGAGGATTTAATGAATGAGTCACTTCCAGTGAAGAAGGATCTGGAATAGAACTGAGAACACGATTATTCACCTGCTATAACCTCATATGCAATGCTCCTTTTATTTAGTCAAGTCTGAATGAATGGTCTGGAGCTGCTGAGGGAAATCTAGGCCTGTCTTTGGTGCAGTGCCAAAAAGTATCTCATACGGACTTAACTGTGTTTTACTACGAGGGTCTACTCTAACTACTGTATATACAGTGCTATTGGTAAACACTCTGTCCATGGCTTATTAGTCTCGACCATTGCTTTCTGGATTTTTAGCTTTAAAGGGAGTCTGTCACCAGATTTTGACCTAATAGACCGCTTACATAGCGCTCTAGCATAGCAGTCTATGATTCTAATGGTACCTTTGATGTTTGCTTGTGAAGTTCCCCCAAGGCAAAAACTGACTTTTATTCATATGTAAATTAGGGCTTGCAAGTGCCCAGGGCGGCGTTCACCTAATTGGAGCCCAGGCTGTTCTGCCTCTTTTCGTCATATCCCCGCTCCAGCCTCTTCCTCTGTCTGCCCCGCTCTTCCTTTGCGTCCTCCTTCTCTGCAGCGAGATCCCGCGCCCGTGCTATCCATTGCTTGGCCGGGGCATGCGCACTGCGATGCGAGGGGTATGGCGAGTCCATGTAAAATTTTATTTTTTGTCACAAGTTAGTGGAATATGAGACTTTGTAAGAGAAAAAAATAATTATAATATTCTAGGAACTCGCCATTCCCCTCACAGAATACCTTGGGGTGTCTTCTTTCCAAAATGGGGTCACTTGTGGGGTATTTATACTGCCCTGGTATTTTAGGGGCCCTAAAGCGTGAGAAGTAGTTTGGAATCCAAATGCGTAAAAAATGCCCTGTGAAATCCTAAAGGTACTCATTGGAATTTGGGCCCCTTTATGCACCTAGGTTGCAAAAAAGTGTCACACATGTGGTATCGCCGTACTCAGGAGAAGTTGGGCAATGTGTTTTGGGGTGTATTTTTACATATACCCTTACTGTGTGTGAGAAATATCTCTGTAAATGACAACTTTCTAAAAAAAAATTATACAAAGTTGTCAATTTACAGAGATATTTCTCTCACCCAGCATGGGTATATGTAAAATTACACCCCAAAACACATTTCCCTACTTCTCCTAAGTACGGCGATACCACATGTGTGACACTTTTTTGCAGCCTAGGTGCGTAAAGGGGCCGAAAGTCCAACGAGTACCTTTAGGCTTTACAGGGTTGGTCACAATTTAGCCCCGCCCAAAATGCCAGAACAGTAAACACACCCCACAAATGACCCCATTTCGGAAAGTAGACACCCCAAGGTATTCACTGAGGGGCATAGTGAGTCCGTGGGAGATTTTTTTTGCCAGAAGTTAGCAGAAATGGAAACTTTATTATGATTTTTTTTTCTCAGAAAGTGTCATTCTCCGCTAACTTGTGAATTTTTTTTTTAATCATACATGAACTCACCATGCCCCTCCGTGAATACTTTGGGGTGTCTTCTTTCTAAAATGGGGTCATTTGGGGGGTATTTATACTATCCTGGCATTCTAGCACCTCAAGAAACATGACAGGTGCTCAGTAGTTATGAGCGGCAGGGGTCATATTCGAATTCGCGATATTTCGCAAATATTTTGTAGAAAAATCGGAAAGGTAATGATTGTATAATATGCGAATTTTCGGAATTTAAATTTTCGGCTTCGAATTTTTTATTGCGAATTTTTTAACTTACAGCTATTAGACAAAGATTATAACACTATATTAGCTAAATTGCTCTATTCAATTTTTTTCGAATATTCTCTATATTGCTATAACTTTGTTTTTTCGAATATTCGTAATATTCTAAAACAAGAATATATAGCAATATAGCGAATATTCAAAAAAAACAAATATAGAGCAAAATTCGCAAACACTACTACTCCTAAAGTCAAGTATATTGCAGCCTTCTTATTGGCCCACAAGCTAGAAGCAGTGAGGGATCATGTGTACTGATAAAAAAAATTTTTTAAAAAGACTTGAAAAAAAAAAATTTATATTCGAAATTATAACTATACTCAAAATATTAGCGAATTTTCGAAGTACCTATATTCGCGATAAAATTTGAAATTCGAATATTCGTGATCAACACTAGTGCTCAGAAAGTCAGAGCTGCTTCAAAATGCGGAAAATGACATTTTTGTACCATAGTTTGTAAATGCTATAACTTTTGCGCAAACCAATAAATATACACTTATTGGATTTTTTTTTATCAAAGACATGTAGCAAAATAAATTCTGACACAAACTTGTATAGAAATGTAATTATATTTGAACAATTTAACCAGAGAAAGTTAAAAATACACTTTTTTGAGAAAATTGCGGCCTATTTTGATTAATATTGGAAAAACAAAAAATCTTAACAGCAATCATATACCACCAAAAGAAAGCTGTATTTGTGAGAAGAAAAGGAGGTAAAATTCATGTGGGTGGTAAGTTGTATGACCGAGCAATAAACCGTGAAAGTAGTGTAGTGCAGAATTGTAAAAAGTGGTTTGGTCATTAAGGGGGTTTAAGCTAGGGGAGCTGAGGTGGTTAATGAGAGTGGGTTCACATCACTGTTGTTTTTCGCTATAACATGGCTATAACGGAAAATAATGGAATCCATAAGACGGAAGTCAAAATTAAACCTTTAAGAGGCATTCCGTTTTAAATCTGTAATAATAGAAATCTATGGTAATCATAACGGATTCGTATGGTTCCCGTTATGCAAGACGAAAAAAAAAAAAAGTCCTGTCGAAACCAGAAGGATCCATTATGATTCCCATAGACTTCTATTATGACGGAGAGCAAAATGGAATGCCTTTTAAAGGCTTCCGTTTTGTATTCAGTCATAATACAATTCTATGGGCAGCATAACGGATCCTTCCTGGTTTCCGTTATGCAGGAGTGGACTCCTGCATAATGGAAACCAGGACGGATCCGTTATGCTGCCCATAAACTTGTATTATGAAGGATCAAAACGGAATGCCTCTTAAAGGCTTTCATTTTAAATGCCGTCTTAAGGATTCTGTTATTTTCTGTTATAACCATGTTAAAATGGAAAACAAAAATGGAATCCATAACAGTGATGTAAATCCGCCCTAACTAATAGATGGCTTTCAATTTTTTGCATGCACTTCTCAAACAGTTGTAATTATTTCATATGTTAGCTGTGATAAAAAGGGCATTACCTTTTTTACCAAATTTCAGGTGCTTTTTTAACTGTATTTGTCATGGGAGGGGGGGGGGGGGGGGTGGAAAGCATGCACCCCTGACTCCATCCACTCCTCTGTCCCTGCCTACTTGCACTACCCGTCCTAGGCAACGGAGCACTGGGCGGCGATCCCTAACCTGCGTAAGTGCGGAGGGACAGACAAACAGACAAATACAAGGAGGTCAAACAAGCAAGGTCAAAACCAGGATATCAGAGCAGTACCAGGGAACAAGCAGAAGCAGAGTCAATGTAAAAACCGAAGGTCAAAACCAGGAGCAAGCAAGGAAGGTCAAAGTCAAGCAGAAGTCAAATACCAGCAGATGCAAAATTGCAAAAGTGAACATACCAAAAATGGGTATATGTCACTGGCTGAACTAATAGTCAGATTAACTATATTAATTTCCCTGTCACGTATAAAGTGCAAGTGTATCTCACACCAAAAATGGGTATATGTCACCCACCGAACTAACAGACGGATTCACTATATTAATTTCCCTGTCGCATATGCAGTGCACGTGTATCTCACACCAAAAATGGGTATACGGTATGTCACCCACCGTTCTAACAGACAGATTAACTATATTAATTTCTCTGTAACATATATAGTGCACGTGTATCTCACACTAAAAATGTGTATATGTCACCGGCCGAACTAACAGTCAGATTAACTATATTAATTTCCCTGTCACATATAAAGTCCATGTGTATCACACCAAAAATGGGTATATGTTACCCATCGTACTAAAAGACGGATTAACTATATTAATTTCCCTGTCACATCTGCAGTGAAGGTGTACATTGCACCAAAAATTAAAATATGTTACCCACCGAACTACCACACGGATTAACTATATTAATTTCCTTTTAACATATGCAGTGCAGGTGTACAGTACCTCACACCAAAAATGGGAATATGTCACCCACCGAACAAACAGACAGATTAACTATATTATTTATTCATAAAATATAAGAAAAAGAACTGGATCGCACACCCTCAATACTATGCTTTTATCTAACTGCTTCTCAGCATAATTAACATCGCTTCTCAGCGCAATTTATCGTATACCTACCCCTATGCTACATACTGTACATTAGGCATTAGTATACAATTTAATCAAAAAGCATAGGCCCACTCACCTCGACAAGGTTGCCTCCTTGAATGGGACCCTAACCTAAATTTGGTGCAGCACTGCACGGCGACCACCAACGCCACAGGACCACCCCAGCAGGCAGCAGGACCCAGTAGCCAAACAGCGCCCCCGCTGTCTGGCAAAGCCACCTTGGCACTGGGCCCCACCAACCCATCAGGACAGCATTAAAACAAAAATGGCCGCCGTGCAGTACTGCACCATGTGAACAGGTGTGGAACTCACACACTCTCAGGAACTCCAACTGAGAGGTAGGAATTTGTACCCTTATGCAGACTCCTGCTAATTAAAAACACCTGGGCCGAATGGGGAGGAGTGCTGATACCAGTGGGAAAAAGAGCTGTTTGGCTATTGGGTCCTGCTGCCTGCTGGGGCGGTCCTGTGGCGCTGGTGGTCCCCGTGCAGTGCTGCGCCAAATTTAGGTTAGGGTCCCATTCAAGGAGGCAACCTTGTCGCGGTGAGTGGACCTATGCTTTTTGATCAAATTGTATACTAATGCCTCATGTACAGTATGTAGCATAGGGGTAGGTATATGATAAATTGCGCTGAGAAGCTATGTTAATTATGCTGTGAAGCAATTAGATAAAAGCATAGTATTGAGGATGTGCGATCCAGTTCTTTTTTTTATATTTTATGTATATTATTTATGTATTTCCCTGTCACATATGCAGTGCACGTGTATCTCACACCTAAAATGGATATGTGTCACCGGCCGAACTAACAGACGGATTAACTATATTAATTTCCCTGTCACATATGTAGTGCACGTGTATCTCACACCAAAAATGGGTATATATCACCGGCCGAACTAACAGATGGTTTAACTATATTAATTTCCCGGTCACGTATGCAGTGCAGGTGTTTCTCACACCAAAAATGGGTATATGTCACTCACCGAACTAACAGATTAACTATATTAACTATATTAATGTTAGTTCGGTGAGTGATATATACCCATTTACTATATTAATTTCCCTGTCACGTTTGCAGTGCAGATGTACCTCATACCAAAAATGGGAATGTGTCACCCACCGAAATTTCTAGACAGGTTAACTATATTAATTTCCCTTTAACATGTGCAATGCAGGTGTACCTCACACCAAAAATGGGTATATGTCACCCACCGAACTAACAGACGGATTAACTATATTAATTTCCCTGTCACACATGCAGTGCAGGTGTACCTCACACCAAAAATAGGAATATGTCACCCACCGATCTACCAGACGGATTAACTATATTAATTTGCCTTTAACATATGCAGTGCAGGTTTACCTCACACCAAAAATGGGAATAATTCCCCACCAAACTAACAGATGGATTAAATATACACTGCTCAAAAAAATAAAGGGAACACTTAAACAACACAATGTAACTCCAAGTCAATCACACTTCTGTGAAATCAAACTGTCCACTTAGGAAGCAACACTGAGTGACAATCAATTTCACATGCTGTTGTGCAAATGGGATAGACAACAGGTGGAAATTATAGGCAATTAGCAAGACACCCCCAATAAAGGAGTGGTTCTGCAGGTGGTTCCCACAGATCACTTCACAGTTCCTATGCTTCCTGGCTGATGTTTTGGTCACTTTTAAATGCTGGCGGTGCTTTCACTCTAGTGGTAGCATGAGACGGAGTCTACAACCCACACAAGTGGCTCAGGTAGTGCAGCTTATCCAGGATGGCACATCAATGCGAGCTGTGGCAAGAAGGTTTGCTGTGTCTGTCAGCATAGTGTCCAGAGCATGGAGGCGCTACCAGGAGACAGGCCAGTACATCAGGAGACGTGGAGGAGGCGATAGGAGGGCAACAACCCAGCAGCAGGACCGCTACCTCCGCCTTTGTGCAAGGAGGAACAGGAGGAGCACTGCCAGAGCCCTGCAAAATGACCTCCAGCAGGCCACAAATGTGCATGTGTCTGCTCAAACGGTCAGAAACAGACTCCATGAGGGTGATATGAGGGCCCGACGTCCACAGGTGGGGGTTGTGCTTACAGCCCAACACCATGCAGGACGTTTGGCATTTTCCAGAGAACACCAATATTGGAAAATTCACCACTGGCGCCCTGTGCTCTTCACAGATGAAAGCAGGTTCACACTGAGCACATGTGACAGACGTGACAGAGTCTTGAGATGCCGTGGAGAACGTTCTGCTGCCTGCAACATCCTCCAGCATGACCGGTTTGGCATTGGGTCAGTAATGGTGTGGGGTGGCATTTCTTTGGAGGGCCGCACAGCCCTCCATGTGCTCGCCAGAGGTAGCCTGACTGACATTAGGTACCGAGATGAGATCCTCAGACCCCTTGTGAGACCATATGCTGGTGCGGTTGGCCCTGGGTTCCTCCTAATGCAAGACAATGCTAGACCTCATGTGGCTGGAGTGTGTCAGCAGTTCCTGCAAGACGAAGGCATTGATGCTATGGACTGGCCCGTCCGTTCCCCATACCTGAATCCAATTGAGCACATCTGGGACATCATGTCTCGCTCTATCCACCAACGTCACGTTGCACCACAGACTGTCCAGGAGTTGGCAGATGCTTTAGTCCAGGTCTGGGAAGAGATCCCTCAGGAGACCGTCCGCCACCTCATCAGGAGCATGCACAGGCGTTGTAGGGAGGTCATACAGGCACGTGGAGGCCACACACACTACTGAGCCTCATTTTGACTTGTTTTAAGGACATTACATCAAAGTTGGATCAGCCTGTAGTGTGTTTTTCCACTTTAATTTTGAGTGTGACTCCAAATCCAGACCTCCATGGGTTGAAAAATTTGATTTCCATTTTTTTATTTTTGTGTGATTTTGTTGTCAGCACATTCAACTATGTAAAGAACAAAGTATTTCAGAAGAATATTTAATTAATTCAGATCTAGGATGTGTTATTTTTGTGTTCCCTTTATTTTTTTGAGCAGTGTATTAATTTCCCTGTCAAATATGCAGTGCACGTGTATCTCACACCAAAAATGGGTATTTTCACCCACCAAAATAACTGTTGGATTAACTATATTAATTTCCCTGTCAAGAAAGCAGTGCAGGTGTACCTCACACCAAAAATGGGTATATATCACCCACCGAACTAACAGACAGATTAAATATATTAATTTCCCTGTCACACATACAGTGCACGTGTATCTCACACCAAAAATAAGTATATGTCACCCACCGAACTAACAGACAGATTAACTATATTATTTTTCTGTCACGTATGCAGTGCACGTGTATCTCACACCAAAAATGGGTATATGTCACCCACCAAACTAATAGACGGTTTAAGTATATTAATTTCCCTGCCACGTATGCAGTGCAGCTGTACCTCACAACAAAAATGGTAAAATGCCACCCCTTGGTTATTCCTTGCCCTCCCACGTGCCCCCCCCCCACTGATTCCCGTATCGCTGTCTCTCCCTTTAAAACGTAAGGCCGCCGATCTGAATCATCACAAGGAACAGTCAGTCACTGCACAAAGTGCACTGACGTGACGTCAGACGCACGCCGCCTTCAAATTCGCGCACTGCCGCCCACCAGGGAAGTGGAAGCCTTAGCCAGGACTAGGAGGAACCAGACCAGAGTACACAGACAGGAGTGCAGCGGGGCAGCTGTGCTGAGGTAATCAAAGATAATTTAAGTTGAGGACTGAGGAGATTATATTATATATCATATATAATCATATAATTTATCTATATGACAGCAGACAGCCTGATTGCAGTGCCTGGTGTGGTGGCGTGCTGCTGACTGAGTAGAGTGCTGTGCATTTAACATTGTGAAGGGGGGGTTCTGCTATTAATTGCATTGTGTCTTGTCTGGCAGGACTAGGGGGGATACAGTTAGGAGATCGCTTTGCACCTGTCACAACAGGTGCTTGTCTAGTGAACACAGGGCCATACTCCATCACTTATTGTTATTAAAGCCTCCCTTGCCAGCCCACACAGCCTCATTTTGCTGTGTGTTCTGCTTTGAACTTTTTTTAGTCCATGAAGGGGTTAATTAAGTGTTGGAGGGGGTGTTATTGTGCATATTGTGTTTGGGAGCCATTTAACAAGCTTGACCAGTTGGGTTTGAGCGTGGTTGTGGTTGAGTGTCATCCACTGATGCCCAGAACAGTGTCATCCACAGATGCCCCATAACAGTGTGTCATCCACAGATGTCCATAACAGTGTGTCATCCACAGATGTCCATAACAGTGTGTCATCCACAGATGCCCATAACAGTGTCATCCACAGATGCCCATAACAGTGTGTCATCCACAGATGCCCATAACAGTGTGTCATCCACAGATGCCCCATAACAGTGTCATCCACAGATGCCCATAACAGTGTCATCCACAGATCCTGCATAACAGTGTCATCAACAAATCCCCTATAGCAGTGTCATCCACAGATGCCCATAACAGTGTGTCATCCACAGATGCCCATAAGTGTGTCATCCACAGATGCCCATAAGTGTGTCATCCACAGATGCCCATAACAGTGTCATCCACAGATGCCCATAACAGTGTCATCCACAGATGCCCATAACAGTGTGTCATCCACAGATGCCCCATAACAGTGTCATCCACAGATGCCCCATAACAGTGTCATCCACAGATGCCCCATAACAGTGTCATCCACAGATCCTGCATAACAGTGTCATCAACAAATCCCCTATTGCAGTGTCATCCACAGATGCCCATAACAGTGTGTCATCCACAGATGCCCATAAGTGTGTCATCCACAGATGCCCATAAGTGTGTCATCCACAGATACCCATAACAGTGTCACCCACAGATGCCCATAACAGTGTCATCCACGGATCCCCCATAACAGTGTCATCCACAGATCCCAAAAACAGTGTCATCCACAGATCCCCCGAAACAGTGTCATCCACAGATCCCCCAAAACAGTGTCATCCACAGATCCCCCATAACAGTGTCATCCACAGATCCCCCATAACAGTGTAATCAACAGATCCCTCATAACAGTGTCATCCACAGATCCCCCATCACAGTGTCATCCACAGATCCCCCATAACAGTGTCATCCACAGATCTCCCATAACAGTGTCATCAACAGATGCCCATAACAGTGTGTCATCCACAGATACCAATAACAGTTTCATCCACAGATGCCCATAACAGTGTCATCCACAGATGCCCCCATAACAGTGTGTCATCCACAGATCCTCCATAACGGTGTGTCATCCACAGATCCCCCTTAACAGTGTCAACCACAGATTCCCCATAACAGTGCGCCTGCACACTGAGGAAGAGACAGAAAGGAGGGGAAAGAATCCGCAAAATCAAGCAGAGGACGACACAGCAGACGACTGAATAGCTTATTTTGTAAGTAAATTGCTTTATTATAAATGCAGTTTAATGTCTGTTTTTGTCTTTTATTATATTCTGGCTTTTGCTTAAAGGGACAGTAAAATGTTTTTTTTTTTGTTATGTTAGTTGATAATAAATAAATGTAAATGTAGTGGTGCTATAATGAGGACCCCAGGCCACTCTGATGTCCTGCAGGCTGGGCTAGCGCAGTGGCAGCATACGGTTGGCCAAGCAGCAGAAGGGCTCTGGGGCTGTCATTGTGTGCTCTGGAACTTTCCCCTTCACAGCCACTGATATCTCTCTATCAGTGCACGGGATAAGCAGGCAGCACCTACTGAGGAGACAGAATAGGCAAGCAGGAACCCCCTGCGTTACATGCACCCCTGACCAGCGTCAACACCATACTCTGCGTTCCAGGTATGCACTATTGCACATACAAGATACCGCAATAAAAGATACCAGTGTGCCACAGGTGACCTAGGCACGCAGTATTGCACATAAAGGATGCCATCGGTCATCAGCGACAAAGAAAAGGTGGCAACCCTAAGGCCATTTTCTTTTGTATTTTAGAACCTGCAAAAAGTGAACATAACAGATGGATATACTATCTTATTATTCATCTGTTACTAAAAAGCAGACATCAGATTCTGCTGCAAAGGAGATGCAACAGGATGAAAGTCAGCATTCTAAGCATCCAGATTTAGAGATTGAATATGTGGAGATTGATTCCCCAGAAAGTGATTTTTATCTTGCTGAAGATGATGTGGAGGACCCTGAGCTTTTACCACAGTTTGATGAATCAAGTTTGCCATCAATACAGTGCTCATGGCGAATCCTCCCAATCCTGTGATTATCACCAGTCTTTGGTACATAGACCCACTGGTGGCATCAAGAGCAAGCCACCCGAGCCCTGTGATATCAGTCAGTGTGCTACTGAAGGGCCAAAACAACCAATACTAAAAAAAAACATCCACAGACAAAATTTGGAGCAAGTTTTCGTTCTTTCCGACCTCAATGGTTCCAGTCATTTAACCAGCTGGAATACTCAATTTCACAGGATGCTGCATACTTTTTTTCATGTACATTTTTTTCTGTGTCCAAGTATACTCATGGAGAAATGAAAAAAGTACCATTTATTAATGTTGGTTTCTCAAACTGGAAAAATGCAATTGAAAATGAAAAGGGGAGGCCACAACATGAAAAATTTACTTCCCACAAAGAATCCTGTGTAAGCTGGCAGGATTTCAAAAGAAACAAAGAAAATGATACATCCATTATGAAAGGCCTAAGTAAAGCGCATGCCAGAGAGGTAGAAGAAAACGGCCATTATATTAAGACAATTGCTGAAGTTCTTCTTTTAACAGCAAAAAACAAAATTGCACAAAGAGAGAATCGTTACAACTCTGATGACCTAAATCATGGAAATGTGAGAGAGATATTGTACTTAATTGCTAAAAAAGATTGCATTGTAGAAAAGAAACTTCATGGTCCAAAAAATGCTCGGTACTTACATCCATCCATTCAAAACGAACTTTTAGCTGTTATGAATTCATTAGTTAGAGAAGACATAGCAGAGAGCCTAAAAGACAGTCCTTTTTCAATCCTGGCAGATGAGACAAAAGATCGTAGAAAAACTTAACATCTGTCTGTTGTTGTAAGATATTTTTTTGATCAAGCTGTCCATGAGAGGTTTTTGACATTTTACAAAGCAGAGAGCCTTGATGCTGCATCATTGACAGATTATATATTCAATGTTCTCTCTTCACTAGGGATTGATGAAAATGGGTGTGTCGGTCAAGCTTATGATTAAGTAATAAGTGGTAGGGTAAATGGCTTTCAAGCAAGGATTCAAAAAGAGGTGCCTACTGCTCTATATGTCCATTGCATGAATCATTGTCTAAATTTAGCTATTGTTGACACTGTTAAAAATGTAGCAGCATCATCTGAATTTTTTGCAAAGTTGGAGAAGCTTTATGTTTTTTCCAGTACATCTGTGGTTCACTCAGTGTTTGAAAGTGTTCAGAAAGATATGTCAAGAAAACTCATTAAGCTAAAACAATTAAGTGATACAAGGTGGACATGCCAATATGCTGCATGTAAAGCTGTACTTCAGACACTTGAGCTTCTCTTGGAAACCCTTAAGTTATTAGCTGATGGGAAAAATACAGAAAGAAGAATTTAAGCTAATTCCATCCTTATTTTCATTGACTTCAATTAAATTCTATCACTTGTACTTTTTGAAAACATATTAAAAAGGACACAGATGTTATCCAATATGCTACAAGAAAAAGATCTTGATTTGGCATCAGCAGTCCTTCTCGTCCGAACTGTCATTGAAGAACTTGACGAAGTATGAAATGAAGAATGCAACTCTACAGGATCCATACAATCTTCCGCAATAGAAAAGGTTTGGGTGGATGCAATGGACTTGTGCATTAAATGCGGAATAGAAACTCCTGACTCTGAAAAAGATGAACCACCTCGCAAACGAAGACATCGCAGACCACCTTTGAAGCTAAGGGACAGCATTATAATGGAAACAGTGGGTCAACGAACACAACTGAGCAAAAAGGATGATTTTATACAGAATTTTGTCTATGTTGTTCTTGACAAAATAATATCAGAATTAAAATCAAGTTTTTCAAGGGATTCCTTGCTGGTAATGAAAGGCATGCAGGCACTTAACCCAAAAGCGGATTGTTTTTTGCATTTACAAAAGTTGACCTCAATTGCAAAATTCTATGGCTGTAAGTTGGAGTATTTAGAACAGGGATGGACTGGGACAATAAAGTGGCCCTGGACTTCAGCCAGACCGGCCCACTTTATTTTTCCCAAACACACTCAAAAAAAAACATGTGAATGGCGCTGTTATGGAGGGGATCTGTGAATGGCACTGTTATGGAGGGGATCTGTGAATGGCACTTTTATGGAGGGGATCTGTGGATAGCACTGTTATGGAGGGGATCTGTGGATGGCACTGTTATGGAGGGGATCTGTGGATGGCACTGTTATGGAGAGGATCTGTGGATGGCACTGTTATGGAGAGGATCTGTGGATGGCACTGTTATGGAGGGGATCTGTGAATGGCACTTTTATGGAGGGGATCTGTGGATAGCACTGTTATGGAGGGGATCTGTGGATGGCACTGTTATGGAGGGGATCTGTGGATGGCACTGTTATGGAGGGGATCTGTGGATGGCACTGTTATGGAGAGGATCTGTGGATGGCACTGTTATGGAGAGGATCTGTGGATGGCACTGTTATGGAGGGGATCTGTGAATGGCACTTTTATGGAGGGGATCTGTGGATAGCACTGTTATGGAGGGGATCTGTGGATGGCACTGTTATGGAGGGGATCTGTGGATGGCACTGTTATGGAGAGGATCTGTGGATGGCACTGTTATGGAGGGGATCTGTGGATGGCACTGTTATGGGGGGATCTGTGGATGGCACTGTTATAGAGGGGGATCTGTGGATGGCACTGTTATGGAGGGGATCTGTGGATGGCACTGTTATGGGGGGATCTGTGGATGGCACTGTTATAGAGGGGGATCTGTGGATGACACTGTTATGGAGGGGATCTGTGGATGGCACTGTTATGGGGGGATCTGTGGATGGCACTGTTATAGAGGGGGATCTGTGGATGACACATACCGTATATAGCATCTTATGCTATGTGTCATCCACAGATACCCCTCCATAACAGTGCCATTCACAGTCAGATACCCTCCATAACAGTGCCATCCACAGATCCCCCCCATAAGTGTCATCCACAGACCCCCCCCCCATAAGTGTCATCCACATGACAGACCCCCCCCATAACAGTGCCATCCACGGATCCCCCTCCCTATAACAGTGCCGTCATCCATAGATCCCCCTCCCCGCCACTCACATCACAGTAGTATAACATTAATAAATCGGTATCCGATCCGGCTGCAGTGCAGGCTGCAGACAGTAACTTTAATTTTAACACAGGCAGCGCTCATCTCATCTCTTTAGTCTTTACTACAGACAGTACCTTACAGGCTTACATTCATTCAGCTCCCGCCTCCAGCCTGAGCCTCTCCAGTAACAAGTGCGGGCGGCAGCGCTCACTCACTGACGTCACGCGCCTGCGCCGCCTAGTGGGAGGAGCAGGCGTGTGACGTCAGTGAGTGAGCGCCGCGCCGCCGCCCCCACACTACCCTGCTGTTACTGGAGCTTTACCCCCCTGCCCCTGATGGCCGGCCCGGCGGCCCATAATTCGATCGGCCCACCGGGATTCTCCCGGTACTCCCGATGGCCAGTCCATCGCTGATTTAGAAACAGAACTCAAGCAGGCTCTTGTGACTTTGAAGAGGAAAGAAGAATCAGATGGCATAAAAGTTAACACTGTCCTGGAGTTCACAAACTTTCTGCAACCTTATGCTGTTCCCTTCTTTGAACTGTACAGACTGCAAAATTGCATGCATTTTGCCAGTTAGCAGTGCATCTTGTGAGAAGTTTTTCAGCACTGAAACTGATCAAATCCTATTTGCGTACCACAATGACGGAGGAAAGGCTGTCAGATCTTGCCACACTAGCAATTGAGTTTTAGGTTTGCAGACAAGATAAATATGGATCAAGTCATTGACAGATTTGCATCAATGCCTAAAAGTTCACGTATAAATCTATATTAAGTTATATGCTCCTCTCAATTCAGGGGGCTCCTGCTTGCTTCAGAGGGCTATTAACAGAGCAGAAGATAAATTATAGATTAAACAGACTCTGTAATAAAGAAACCTAAAAAAATCTAGGTTCTATTTACCATAAAGTGTTTAGAATGGCTATTACATACAACAGGGCTATATAAACAAAGGGATTAAACTCCTAAATATCAGAGAATTGAACAGTGAGTCTTCAAGGGCATGATCTTTACCCCAAAACGTCTTCATTAAGCAAAAGTTCTTTTGGTGCGTATAGTATCGCTACAGAAACTGCAACATTGCATTTAGTTTTATCAGTTTAAAACAGTGAAATGTTTTGTCGTTGCCATTCTCATTCATAAAAGATCCCTCCAAAACATTCAGGTCTATTCAGTAAATGGAAAATTGCTGGAGAATTTCCAAATCTAGACCAATAAAGATGATTTGGAAAGTGAGCTAAATGGGAGAATTTTTCTGGTTTGGTTATTTTGACCTAGATTATTCAATTCTTAAGTTATCCTAGCTGAATTGCAGGTGAATTAGTAGCAGAATTGAAAAATCTAGGTGAAAATAGCCAAAATAGAAAATTTCTCCCATTCAGCTCACTTAACAAATTGTATATATTGATCTAGATTTAGAAATTCTCCTGGTATTCACCTTTTAGGGTGGGTTCACACTAGCATTATGGCTTCCGTTATGGCTTTCCGGAATTCATAAAACGGATCCGTTCTGCAGCCCATAGACTTGTATTGTATTATGACGGGAATGCAAAACGGAAGCCTTTAAAAGGCATTCAGTTTGCTTTCCGTCATAATAGAAGTCTATGGGAATCAAAACGGATCCGTCTAGTTCCCTTTATGCAAGACGGAAAACAAAGTCCTGTTGACAGGACTTTGTTTTCCGTCTTGCATAACGTGACCCAAACGGATCGGTTATGCTTCCCCATAGACTTCTATTAGGACAGAGCAAATTGGAATGCCTCTTAAAGGCTTACATTTTGCATTCCATCTGGCTATTCCGTTATATTCCATTTTAAACTGAACTTATAACGGAATGGCATAACGCAGATGTGAAACCACCCTTAGGAATAGTTTGTTTCTGAATACTCAAGCGTACCGAGGAAGAAAGGAAAACTCTTGAAAGCTTGTCTTTTAAGTATTAGGTTAGTATAATAAAAAGTTATCCCTGCATACGTCAATACTCTCGTATTTTGTATCTTATTTATATACACTTTTTTTTTTTTTCAGTAGTATGATTAAGTGGTGAAAATTATTAGTGCCCCCCATTTTTGACTGTGGTATCTTATGTGCCCCCCCCCTATATATTGTTCCTAGAGTCGCCACTGCTGTCATGTATAAAGTGCAGGTGTACCTCACACCAAAAATAGGTATATGTCACCCACTGAACTAACAGACGGATTAACTATATTAATTTCCCTGTCACTAATAAAGTGCACGTGTATCTCACACCAAAAATGGGTATATGTCACCCACCGAACTAACAGATGGATTAACTATATTATTTTTCTGTCACGTATGCAATGCAGGTGTACCTCACACCAAAAATGGGAATATGTCACCCACCAAACTAACAGACGGATTAACTGTAACGGAACGCCTAGCACCCCGACCGGGTACCTCCGTCGATAGGTGCTCCTAGTGCTTCCAGAGGACTCCAAGCACTCCACTCGACACTGTCAGCACTGCAGACCCCACGAACCGCCGAAGCTTGGTGGAGGTCTCGCCGTCTCCTACCCACCCTGGACCTACGACAAGGCTCCAGGCTCCAGTGGGTGAACCTCTCCTAAATCCAGAGACAGGAACCAGGAGCAAGCTCTTACAAGAGCTTATATTCAGGGGAGTATTATGATATAGCAATCCCCAAGAGTGTAGTTATCCCATGAGCCAAACATGAGCCAAGACTTCATGAAGGTATAAAACAGGAACTCTCTTTATTTTAACACAAGCATTGATTTATACACATCTTCCAACAATGTTACCACCCACAGGGTTTTGTAAAACAGCCAATCACATGTATTTACAGTATTCAACCATCCCAGCAATTGTACACAAAATCCCCTTCCCTCTGTCTGTAACGCAATAAACAAAATACAATGAGCATTGTCTGAGACGCAATTAACTAACACAATGAGTATTGTCTGATACGCAATCCACAAAATACAATTACCAAACGTAATGGACTAACTTGAACCCTGGTCTAATTCGTGGGGGTGAGAGTTCAAGTTAGTCCAAGTCCTTTGTGAACAAATGAGGCCTGGCTGATGAGAGGGCCCATAATCCTGGGGCAAGAGGCTAGTAAACAGGCCTCTCCAAAACCCAGTGGCGAGGTTGGTTTCGCCACATTAACTATATTAATTTCCCTGTCACATATGCAGTGCACATGTATCTCACACCAAAAATGGGTATATGTCACTGGCCAAACTAACAGGCGGATAATTATTAGAGATGGCCTTGCAGTCTGCTCGGCGGTCGTTTCACGGCGAACTTTGCTAGTTCGCAGTTCGTCAAATGGGCTAACATATTTCCGCCGGCACCATATTCTTTTACATTGTGAAGAACTTTGACTGATAACACATCAATCAGTTGGTACAGGACAGCCAATTGAGATGTTTCAGCACATTGACATACCCCCTGCCTTATAAATAAACCCGATCTGGCCGCCATTTTACATTCAGTCTTTTGCCAGTGTAGGGAGAGGTTGCTGTGTGGAGCAGGGACAGACTGTTAGGGACACCAAACCTTAGCTAATAAGGACTGGTATAGGTGTGCCATCGATAGGTGTGACTTACTGAGGTGTGTAATATACTTGTAATATACTTTCTAACATAGAAAGTATATTATAGTGCAATTGTATTGTGCAGCAGTCTACTGGTGTGATATTTCAGTTGGCCCCCCAAAAAAACTGATTAAAGCAGGGGTGTTATATACCAATAATATACTTTCTATATACTGATGTAGTAGTTGTAGTGCATTTAGGTAGTGCAGCACTTATTTGCAGTTTTGCTGCGTTACCGCAGCTACACAAAGTGACAAACGCTATTGGAACAAATAATTTCTACTGGTGTGATATTCCAGTTTCCCCCCCAAAAAAACTGATTGAAGCAGGGGTGTATTATACCAATAAAATACTTCTTATATAATGCATTTGGGTAGTGCAGCATTTGTTTGCGGTTTTGCTGCGTTACCTCAGCTACAAAGAGTGATAAACGCTATTGGAACAAATAATTTCTACCGGTGTAATATACCAGTTGCCCCCCTAAAAAACTCATTGAGGCAGGGGTGTGATATACCTTCTTCCACAAATACTACTTTTCTATAGGGACTTTTGTCACAGGGTCATTTTTGAAACTGACAGGCAGAGAAAGAGGCAGGCCATTCGGCAGGGATGGTAGTGGTTGGACAGGTGCACCAGGCCGGAACCTAAGTGGTAAGTTTCAGAAGGTGCGTGCGATTACGTCAAAGGACGCACCAGAGTTGGCTGAGTGGCTCACTCAGCCTTCCGCTTCTGCACCCTCCTCATCCTCTCTATCTGCACCCTCCTCACTCTCTGCTGTGTGCACTAGTGATGAGCGAGCATGGTCGGCCGAGTACCAGTTCGGCTCGAGCATCGCTATGCTCGGCACGTGGCGGTACTCGGCCGAATACCACGTATGCTCATTGCATTGCTCGAGTCTCCTCCCCGCACGTTTGGCGCCTCCTAAACAGCCAATCAACGTTTAGGTAAGTAATTCCCTTCAGTATAATGCCATAGCCATGTTATCTATTAGCCTTACACTGATTGACTGGCCGGAACAGAGCTGGCACAATTTGCCATGGAAATCTTGGCTTGCCCCTCGTGGAGTGTCCTGTCCAAAAGGACGTTTAGCGCAGCATGGGGGATTGTGACCGATAAGCGCAGTCGCCTAGCTCACGACAGTGTGGACTAGCTTACATTTCTAAAAATGAATGAGGCATGGATCTCGAAGGAATTCAACATCTGTGATGACCACGTTTAATTGAATTTTCTCATGCCAGCCCACACATATCCGCCATCACCCAGAACAAATAATGGTCCCTGTCTTATTTAACCCTTTCATGACCAAGGGTCATTGATGCCCTAATGTCCAGGTCAAAATTTACAAATCTGACATGCGTCACTTTATGTGGTAATAGCTTTGGAACACTTTTACTTATCCAAACCATTCTGAGATTGTTTTCTCGTGACATATTGTACTTCATGATAGTCATATATTTGAGTCAATATATCTCACCTTTATTTATGAAAAAATCCAAAATGTACCCAAAATTTTGAAAAATTCACAATTTTCCAAATTTCAATTTCTCTGCTTTTAAAACAGAAAGTGATACCTCATAAAATATTTATTATTTAACATTCCCCATATGTCTACTTTATGTTGGCCTCATTTTGGAAATGTCATTTTATTTTTTTAGGACGTTAGAAGGCTTAGAAGTTTAGAAGCAATTCTTCAAATTTTTAAGAAAATTTCCAAAACCCACTTTATAAGGACCAGTTCAGGTCTGAAGTCACTTTGTGGGGCCTACATAGTGGATACCCCCATAAATGACCCCATTGCAGAAACTACACCCCTCAAGTTACTCAAAACTGATTTTACAAACTTTTTTTAACCCTTTAGGTGTTCCACAAGAATTAAAGGAAAATGGAGATGAAATTTCTAAATTTCACATTTTTGGCAGATTTTCCATTTTATTGCATTTTTTAATTTAACACATTGAGGGTTAACAGCCAAACAAAACTCAATATTTATTACCCTGATTCCGCGGTTTACAGAAACACCCCACATGTGGTCGTAAACTGCTGTACGGGCACACGGCAGGGCGCAGAAGGAAAGGAATGCCATACGGTTTTTGGAAGGCAGATTTTGCTGGATTGGTTTTCTGAACGCCATATGTTTTTTATTTTTCTGCCGATCGTCTTGTGCAAGGGCTCGTTTTTTGCAGAAAGTGTTGAGGTTTTAATTGGTACCATTTTTGGGTACATAGGATTTTTTGATCATTCATTATTACACTTTATGTGGCAAGGTGACCAAAAAATTGGCTGTTTTGGAACAGCTTTCATTTATTTATTTTTACAGCGTTCATCTGAGGAGTTAGGTCATGTGATAGTTTTATAGAGAAGATCGTTACGGACGTGGCAATACCTAATATGTATACTTTTTCTTATTTATTTAAGTTTTACACAATAATAGCATTTCTGAAACCAAAAAAATTATGTTTTAGTGTCTCCATAGTCTGAGAGCCATAGCTTTTATATTTTTTGGGCGATTGTCTTAAATAGGGTATCATGTTTTGCGGGATGAGGTGACGGTTTAATTGGTACTATTTTGGGGGTCATAAGCCTTTTTTATCGCTTGCTGTTGCACTATTTGTGATGTAAGGTGACAAAAATAGCTTTTTTTGGCACAGTTTTTTTTTTTTTTTTTAATAGTGTTTATCGGACGGGGTCTATCATGTGATATATTTATAGAGACGGTCGTTACGGACGCGGTGACACCTAATATGTGTATTTTATTTTTTCATTTTTTTATAGGAAAAGGCAATTTCTTTTATTAATTTACATTTTTATTTATTTATTTATTTTTCATTTTTATTATTTTCACTTTCCTTTTTTATCAAGTCCCTCTTGGATCATGAAGATCCAATGGGGCTGATGGCTGTACTATACTTTGCAATGCTCTTGCATTGCAAAGTATAATACTATTAGATGCCCTGTAGGTGGCAGCACCGGATGCCTTTGCCATGGCAACCGGACGCCTTAGCAAAGCGTCCGGTTGCCATGGCAACCATCGGGCGCTGCTATCAGCGCTGCAGCCCCGATGGTTCAGAGAGGGAGCTCCCTCCCTCTATTAACCCCATGGATGCTGCAACCGCGGCATCTATGGGGTTACAGCAGAGTGTCAGCATAGAGCTGACACTCGCTGCTGATGTCGGCGGCTCAGGAATGGAGCCGCCGCCATCACACACAGCGGGGCACAGGATCGGGGGCAGCGCTGGATGGGGGGGGTATTGGGGTACGGCGGCTAACCTTGAGGGTGAGGGAGGCTGGGGCAGGAGGGGCGGGGAGACAGCATGGGGCGGACCGCATCAGGGAGGGACTACATGAATATGGATCGGGCGGGGGAACTACTTCATCAGGGGCAGGCGCGCACAGGGGGGTGTTGGAGGAGCACAGATCGGGGGGCACAGGAAGGGGGCACAGATTGGGGGCCACAGAGACACTACCTGATTTCAGGCTGTGATCTGCAGAGCGCAGATCAGAGCCTGAAACCGGCATTTTTTCCACTGCCGCGATCCGATTGGTTAGTCTGCACAGACTAACCAATCGGATCGATTGTCGGCAAGGGGCCACTCTGATTAGTCCCTTGCCGGCATTACTGCACTGTCTGCTGTCCGTGACAGCAGCTGGACAGGGACAGAAGCTTTAATCCAAGCGCTTTGCAGCGCTTGGATTAAAGAACTGTCTTGACGTTTATAGACGTGATAGCTGCACGGGGCATGTGCAGCTATCACGTATATATACAGATTGCAGTCGGGAAAGGGTTAAATATAGCGGCATAATAGGCCTTTTCCGTCCGGTGAATGCCTAATGTTTGGGGCCTGTACTCCAATGGCCTAAAGTAAAATTGATATCCTTTGACTGTCTAATATACCTCCAGTCACATAATCACTTGATGTTTTCTGTCCGGTGAATGCCTAATTGCTGGGGCCTCGAAGGAATTCAACACCTGTGATGACCACGTGTTATTAAATTTCACCTATTATCATTTGGGGTTTATTCAAGAGGGGGGATTTTTAATCCATTTTTATATTTTTAGTTCTTTTAAACATATGTATTTCACATGTATTTGTACTAGCCTGCAGTCAAATTGTTATCCAAAGACCGTCTAATCTACCTCCATCCCCATATTCACTTGATCTTCCCTGTACGGTAACTGCATCATTTTTGGGGACTGCAATCAAACTGGCCAACAGTAAAATTGTTATACGTTGACCGCCTAATGTAACTCTAGCCACATTATCAATTGTTCTTTTCTGTCCGGTAAATGCCTAATGTTTGGGGCCTATACTCCACTGGCCTGCAATAAAATTGATATCCAATGACTGTCTAATATACCTCCAGCCACATAATCACTTGATCTTTTCTGTCCGGTGAATGAATCATTTTTGTGGCCTGTAGTCCACTGGCCTGCAGTAAAATTGATATCCATTGACCGTCTAATATACCTCCAGCCACATAATCACTTGATCTTCTTTGTACGGTGAATGCCTAATTGTTGGGGCCTCTGAGGAATTCAACACCTGTGACGACCACATGTTATTAAATTTCACCTATTATCATTTGGGGTTTATTCAAAAGGGGGAATTCCGTTAGCCGTGTTTTTAATCCAATTTAATATTTTTAGTTATTATTTTAAACATATGTATTTGACATGTATTTGTACTGGCCTGCAGTCAAATTGTTATCCAATGACTGTTTAATATACCTCCAACCACATAATCACTTCATCTTTTCTGTTCGGTGAATGCCTAATGTTTGGGGTCTATACTCCACTGGCCTGTAGTAAAATTGATATCCAATGACCGTCTAATATACCTCCAGCCACATATTTACTTGATCTTTTCTGTATGGTGAATGCATAATTTTTGGGGCCTGTAATCTAACTGTTCAACAGTAAAATTGTTATACAGTGACCGCCTAATGTACCTCCAGCCACATCATTAATTGTTCCTTTCTGTACGGTGATTGAATAATTTTTGGGGCATGTAGTCCACTGGCCTGCAGTAAAATTGATATCTATGACCGTCTAATATACCTCCAGCAACATAATAACTTGATGTTTTCTGTCTGGTGAATGCCTAATGTTTGGGGCCTATACTCCACTGGCCTGCAGTAAAATTTATATCCAATGACCGTCTAATATACCTACAGCCACATAATCACTTGATGTTTTTTGTCCGGTGAATGCCTAATGTTTGGGGCCTGTACTCCCGCGGTCTAAAATAAAAAATTTCTAGGCTCCAGCAGGGCACATTTTTGATAGTTTACCTTTAAGACGCATAAAAATGGCCCCTGATTAAAATACATATTTTTTGTGGGAATGTTTGCCATTGATCATACCAGTGTATTACTGTACTGTGGCAGCAGCAGGAAGCACATGGCGTCATAGCAACCAATGATGCCATGCGCTCCTGCACTCAGAAGAAATCCAGGCCAGTATCACACGGTCCGTGTTCCACGGACGTGTGCATGAGGCTTAATTCGGACATATTACTATTTGGAAAGAATGTTGATATGCATGATAGATTGTTGTAACTCAGTTCTAGGATTTTCAAGCATTCTGTACCACCTAGAGTGACCAGAAAATCATTAAGTTTATTGTGACCCTACTGTGAATTTTAACCACCAACTTTATTTTGCTTTACAATATAAATTGTAACACAAAGGATAATGTGCTTCTTACCCTGTATTCTGCTGCCATCTCAGTCTGTGATCCTTTCTTTAAAGAGAAACCCTAAGGCCCCTTTAACACGAGCGAGTGTTCCGCGCGGATGCAATGCGTGAGGTGAACGCTTTGCACCCGCACTGAATACCGACCCATTCATTTCTATGGGGCTGTTCACATGAGCGGTGATTTTCACGCATCACTTGTGCGTTGCTTGAAAATCGCAGCAGGCCCCATAGAAGTGAATGGGTTTGCGTGAAAATCGCAAGCATCCGCAAGCAAGTGCGGATGCGGTGCGATTTTCACACATGGTTGCTAGGTGACAGTCTATTCACTGTATTATTCCCCTTATAACATGGTTATAAGGGAAAATAATAGCATTCTGAATACAGAATGCTTAGTAGGTGATCAATTGAGGGTTAAAAAAAATAAAAAAAATTAACTCACCTTCTTGTTCGCGTAGTTCCCGGTCTCTTCTTTACTTCTCAAAAGATGAACTATCGGCTAGGACCTGTGGTGACGTCAGATCACATGCTCCAATCACATGGTCCATCACCATGGTGATGTACCATGTGATTGGAGCAGGTGATGGACCATGTGATTGGACCATGTGATCTGACGTCACCAAAGGTCCTTTAGCCCACAGCTCATCATTAAAGAAGTAAAGAAGAGACCGGGAACTACGCGAACAAGAGGAGAAGGTGAGTTATTTTTTTTATTTTTTTTAACCCCTCCAGCCCTATTGTACTATGCATTCTGTATTCAGAATGCTATTATTTTCCCTTATAACCATGTTATAAGGGAAAATAATACAATCTACAGAACACCGTTTCCAAGCCCGAACTTCTGTGAAGAAGTTCAGGTTTGGGTACCAAACATGCGCGATTTTTCTCACGCGAGTGCAAAACGCATTACAATGTTTTGCACTCGCGCGGAAAAATCACGGGTGTTCCCGCAACGCACCCGCACATTTTCCCGCAACGCCCGTGTGAAAGAGGCCTAAGGCCCTTTTCACACGAGCGTGACGGATTAGGTCCGGATGCATTCAGGGTGCGTTCAGTAAAACTCAGACTATTTTGCAAGCAAGTTCAGTCAGTTTTGTCTGCGATTGCGTTCAGTTGTTCAGTTTTTTCCGCGCTGGTGCAATGCGTTTTGATGCGTTTTTCACGCGCGTGATAAAAAACTGAAGGTTTACAAACAACATCTCTTAGCAACCATCAGTGAAAAACGCATCGCACCCGCACTTGCGGATACAATGCGTTTTTCACGCAGCCCCATTTACTTCTATGGGGCCAGGGCTGCGTGAAAAACGCAGAATCTAGAACATGCTGCGATTTTCACGCAACGCAGAACTGATGCGTGAAAAACAACGCTCATGTACACAGACCTATTGAAATGAATGGGTCAGGATTCAGTGCGGGTGCTATGTGTTCACGTCACGCATTGCACCCGCGCGGAAAACTCGCTCGTGTGAAAGGGGCCTAAACCTGCTTTTACAGGTAACATAAGTTACTGAATGCTCAGTTTAATGCACTTGTTCCAAAAAGGAATATAATACCGTAATAGCTGATCAATAATATGCTGCACACACAATTTTTTGTTCGGCAGCCTCTCGGCATGCTGTATTTGATATGCTGCTCCGGAAGGTCACCATTATAGTGAATAGGGTGGGGTGGGCTTCTGGCAGCACAAGTGTGCAAACCATTGTATGGATCTTTTTGAAGATATTTGAAATAAAAAAATATATGGTTTTATCCAAGACCCGAGTGCTGGACCAGCTACTTTGTTTCTAGAATGTGGATTTGCTTATCCTAAGGATCCGTGCACCGAGGACTGTCAAACAGTGATGGCCAGTTCGCATTGTTCGCCCGCGAACATATGCGGGCTGCCATCTTTTTTCACAAGTCCGGCGAAGCAAGGTAAGCCCTTATCTGTGCCTGTGCGCGAGCCGGTCTGAAAACAAGTGGGGTCAGCGGGAGCAGGCAGTTCCGAGATCGGGCGAACAATGCGAACTGGCCATCACTACTGGCAAAGGCGGTGAGCAGATTGCATTTTTTTTTTTGTGGATCTGTCAGGCTGTTCCACTGCCGTAAGGCTGGGTTCAGACCTGAGCGTCTTTGATATGCGCGTTTAACGCGCGTTTTTGACGCGCGTTTTTGACGAGCGTTTTTTGCAATAGTAAACGCGCGTTTGACGCGCGTTTGTGTGATTGACTGCAATGTCCTATGGCCACAAACGCGCGTCAAAACGCCCCAAAGAAGCTCAAGTACTTGTTTGAGCGTAGGGCGTTTTACAGCGCGTTTTTCAGCGCTGTAAAACGCTCAAGTGAGAACCAGGGCCATAGGGAAGCATTGGTTTTCATGTGTTGAGCGTTTTACAGCGCGTTTGAACGCGCTGTAAAACGCTCAAGTGTGAACCCAGCCTAAGGCTCAGTTCACACCTGAGCGTTTTACAGCGCGTTCCTACGCGCTGTAAAACGCTCAACAAGGAGAAACCAATGCTTCCCTATGGGAATGGTTCTCACCTGGGCGTTTTACAGCGCGTACGATCGCGCTGTAAAACGCCCGACGCTCACACAAGTTCGGTAGCGTTTTTTTGGGCGCTTGTCGCGCGTTCCCGTACATAGACTTTCGGGAACGCGCGACACTGTGTGCACACTTGTCTCTGTATGCGCGCTTGTAAACGCCCGTACAATCGCGCATACAGAGCGCTCGTTTCAGAACGCTCAGGTGTGAACTGAGCCTTACAGCCTGCCGAAAAAGCTTAAAGCCAGTGTGAAACTGGCCTAACACATCTTTTTATAATCTGTTTTTATTTTCTGATTGTAGATTTTTTTTGTTTTGTTTGTTTCCTGAACATGATTATGGGGGCTGCCATCTTGCCTGAGCTGTTCTTAACAGAATTTAGAAAGCATTGGGAAAGCTGTTTTACTGCAGCCCCATGGGCCCTAGACCCAAAAGTCAGGAAGGAACCTCATTGATGTCTATGGAAGAGATTTCTGGGCATGCTTTGTGACCTGTGCGGAGGTCATTGTACAAGGAAATAATAGATAAGCTCTGACAATCACCTATTGTGAATGGTATGTCCTGCCTTATCTATACACAGAGGCAATATCATTATAGGCAGGATTAGAATGAGTTAACTGCAGTAAAGTAATGGCCAGTGCACTGGCCAGTAGTGGCCAGTGCAATAACTGCACAATTTTTATTTTTAGTTTAAATATAAAAGTGACATGGTAAATTAAAACGAACATTATCAAAAATGATCAAAAAATATATTAAACATAAAAAAGTGACTTAAACAGGAGGTTATTTTCTGATGACACATTCCCTTTAATCATTTGTATGAAAATGTTAGTATTTTTTTTTATGGAATTGATCCCTCCAGTGTTTCTCCTTCAATACGCTTAGCATTTTTTTTTTTTACATTCTGACTATATGTTATGTGTTGAAATAGCTGATGAATCAGCATTACATGTGATGAATGACAGCAATTTCAAATTTTGAAATATGATTCTAGAAAATTACTATAAACCGTTTGAGGTGTCTGAGATTTCATACACCTTCTTGCTCATGTGTTAACACAGTCAAAATAATATTTCAAAGATATCAAAGTAATATATGTCAGAGCATGTTCACTCAAAAAAATATTGAAATTATGAAAATGATTTATTCATTGCATTATAACATCAAAATTTAAAAGGTTTATTAATCATGATTTTGACAATGCAGTTTGATATTTATCCCTAAAGGCTTAAGTCTACATTATTTTACCTATGTTAAATAAATGTTCTATACAAATAAATTACACAACTTTACAGTTTGTCACTAATTTTCAGGAATATTAACTATCTACAGAAATCTCCTTGTGTGCATTCTCCTAAAAGATTTAGATTTACTTTCGTTACTGTGCACTTACTCCCATCCCTTCATCTTTTGGTACCCACTTTTTTTTTTTACAGGACATGGTTGTAACCATTGACTGTCTTTAGCGGAAATGTGTCAATTGGGGACATCTCACTGCTAAAGCAATTCATTGTCTGCAGTAGAACATGTGGTAAAGTGTATGCCCCTGTTACATGATAAGACAGACTGCAAAATGGAGAAAAGGGAACCAAGATGCAGGTCCAGAGTGGCAGGGAGTCGGTAAATAAGAATCTTTCAGAAGTTTATTTTTTTTTTCAGGTTAGGGACCTTGCCCTGATAGTTAAAGGGTTTCTATCACTTCATATGACATAATTAGCTGGCAGACACTAGCGATCTGCTAGTGTCTGCTCTTGCCAACCATCCTACTATAATCACTTGTGGGGCAGCGGTTTAGCTAAAAAACTAACTTTTATAAATATGCTAATGAGCCTCTAGGTGCTATGTGGGCGTCATTAGCACCTAGAGGCTCCGTCTACCTTCATACACAGCGGCCGCCCAGCACGTCCCTCCAGCCCGCCCATGTCCTCCTCCGTGTGACGCAGCGGCCGAATTCTCGCGCATGCGCCGTGCGCGGCTGTATTCGGCGCATTAGAGATGTCTGAGCTCGGAGCGGTCAGACATTCAATGCGCATGCGCGGCTGTATTCGGCGCATGCGCATTGAATGTCTGACCGCTCCGAGCTCAGACATCTCTAATGCGCCGAATACAGCCGCGCACGGCGCATGCGCGAGAATTCGGCCGCTGCGTCACACGGAGGAGGACATGGGCGGGCTGGAGGGACGTGCTGGGCGGCCGCTGTGTATGAAGGTAGACGGAGCCTCTAGGTGCTAATGACGCCCACATAGCACCTAGAGGCTCATTAGCATATTTATAAAAGTTAGTTTTTTAGCTAAACCGCTGCCCCACAAGTGATTATAGTAGGATGGTTGGCCAGAGCAGACACTAGCAGATCGCTAGTGTCTGCCAGCTAATTATGTCATATGAAGTGATAGAAACCCTTTAAGTGTCCAGAAAAACCAATATTAGGTTTTGTATAGTAGTTTAATTATATTACAGTAAACACTAGAAATAAACAAACCTTTTGAAATTTGGCTCATTTCAGGTTTGCTGAATTTTTCTAAATGTTCTACCCAAACCAAAGTTGCTCCAAGTACCCTGAACATTCTCAGATAAATCCCTTTAGTCTCCTAGGACTGTTTTAGAAAAATATGTTTTCTCTTTTTGGTAATTGTTTTAGGATTTTTTGCATTTTCTCTTCCCCTTCCCTCTCCCTTAGCTCTTGTATGCAATGACAGCAATAGCAAATATTTTCAGAGTGATAATGACATATTTAGCTATGGGTCAAGGCATGGTTTACTACATTAACAAATAGCTTGTTTAAAAATACACTACATGTGTTATACTTTATACTTGTGGAAAAATACCATGGCTCGAACAAGCATCCAAAAATGATGCCTTAGGCCTTTTTCAAATGAACGTGTGCGCTCCGTGGCCGTATTGCAGACCCGCAAGACACAGGCGCCATTCCGTGGGCATTCCGCATGCGGATCCATTCACTTGAATGAGTCCGCAAATCCGGAGATGCGGAATGGTGCGGAAGGGAAGCACGGAACAGAACCCTATGGAAACACTACGGAGTGCTTCTGTGGGGTTTCGTCCCATACTTCCGTTCCGCAAAAAGATAGAACATGTCCTATCTTTTTGAGGAACAGGCGGATCGCGGACCTATTAAAGTGAATGGGTCTGCGATCTGCTGCGGCTGTCCCACGGTCGGTGTTCGTGCATTGTGGCCCGCAATTTGCAGTTTGTGTGCATGAAGCCTTCACAGGACCAGAATGCTTGCCAGTATGACACCCAGAAGTCCTAGTTGTCAGAAGAAAGAGTTGCTTGTTGGGACCAAACCTCTAAGAAATTCAGCATTAACAGAGGGCAGAATGCTTGCCCATATTTATACAAGCATAAGTGTTAATTATAAGAAGAAAGATTCTCCCTTTTAATTGGGAGCAGGAGGAGTACAGTGTGTTAAGAATAAGGTAATAATGGCATGTGGCTGCAACAGTAGCATGGAACAGACAAGGCCGTAGATGGGATGTTTAAGGGTAGTAGTAATGAACAGCTCTGTAGTTTTAATAATGGTAGCAGTAGCGGATTTGCAGCGAAGAATAGCAGCTGTGGTGGTGGTGTCAGCAACAGCCATATGGTACATATTGGCAGTCAGGCAGTTGCATGATGGCAGCAGCCATATGGTATGATGGTAGGCAGGCGAACAGCAGTAGTGGCAAGATAGGGCACTGTCAGCAAGGCCAGATCTATTCATAGGTCTCATCCAGAGAAGTTTAAAAATCCTCCCGGATCAGTGCCTCATGTATTTTGACAAAAGTGATGTTTTGGACACTGGCATAGAACAACTTGATCACCAGTGTCCCCATGCCCCCTGCCACAATGAAAACCCTCCCGGAGATGACACTGGATGCTGGGCAAGAAAGAATAGTGAGAGCATGCTTAGCCAGTTCAGGCCACTGTTCTAGTCTGACTGCCCAGTAGTCCATGGTGCAGGAAACAGGGTATGCATTGGAGAAAGCACAGAGTTCAGGTAGGACTGAACTTGAGCATTGAGGTGGCAGGTATCTGTTTCCTTGACATGGCACATGAATAAGCTGTTCCATCATGTTGTACTCGCTGCTGCTATAGCTGCTGTGGCTTCTGCTGCTTGTAGCAGTGGAGATGGCGGGAGGTAGGTGACTCTGTAGGGGGCGTAAAGGGGCCTCCCTTTCAGACGTGCAGGTGTCTGCTTGCCAACAGCTGCGATAAGCTAGGTACACAGTGTTTCTTGGTAATAAAGTAATTTGGCTTCCCATTTGCCAAGAGGAAAACACTACCCCATTTTGATGATACTAAGGGTCAAAAAGCATGGCTATCCAGTAATCATTAAACTGCTTCATGTGAATGATATGCCTCAGTATGTAAGCAAGTAAGCATACAGCTCGCCTTTAGAGAAGAGCGAATTTCTCAAAAATTGGTTGGTTCGTAGAATTTTCCAAAAAGATTAGGTTCGATCCGAATTTGTTTGTGACGAATAGCTGTTAAAAAACAGCTATTTCCTGGCTGCTGAGAGCCTGCATAATAGTGTAGAACACTGTGCATTGCAGAAACATGCATAGGGAACCCACTATGCTAGTGAAACAGTACTGTGAGTCAGTATGACACGCAGATGATAGGTGTCACTGTTAGAATCACTTCACTTCACTTATTTGGCCAGTTAAAGGGCCAAAACTGACCAAATAAAGTGTGAACTCAGCCTTACAGGTCAATTTTAGCGTCAAGCAGAAGCGCACTCCGTTTAAACCATCATCAGCTGATTCCACATAGATTTCCACAGAAACTGTTCTGTTACACGCTGAAACAAGTAGTGCCACTATAACTGAGTGGTGAGGTGGCAACAGCATGAGGAGTCAAAACAGTGGTTCAGTCACAGAGTGGTGAGGTTGGGAATCGCATGAGTTGTCAACAAAGTCACAGAGGGGTGAGGGTGGGAATCGCATGTGTTGTCAACACAGTGGCCCAGTCATAGAGAGGTGAGGTTGGGAATCGCATGAGGAATCGCATGAGTTGTCAACAAAGTCACAGAGGGGTGAGGGTGGGAATCGCATGAGGAATCACATGTATCATCAACACAGTGGCCCAGTCATAGAGAGGTGAGGGTGGGAATCGCATGAGGAATTGCATAAGTCGTCAACACAGTGGCCCAGTCACAGAGTCAAGTGAGTTGGCAGCAGCATGAGAAGACCACAGAGTGGTGAAGTGACAGCGGCATGAGGAGACTACAGAGTGGTGAAGTGACAGCAGCATGAGGAGAACACAGAGTGGCCCAGTGGCAGAGTGGGGAGGTAAGGGGAAATACCAGTACCGGCTGAATATGGTGGGTGGCAGTAGGAGCACCTGGCAGCAAGTGTATGGCATCAGACAGGTGGCTGCATCAGAATAGTAGCTTAAGCAGGTAGCCAGAAGAAACAGGTCTCTTTTGACAAAGTTTAGGTGGATGATCTATTCTGATGTATCAGGCACTGGTGTTTAAAAATCCTGGCTGATCCACGCCTGATTCATCTTCACAAGGGTCATTTTCTCCGCATTTTTGGTGGACAGGCGAGTTCTACTTGGGGTAACTATGGCCCCCGCCGCACTAAACACTCGCTCTGATGCCACACTACTGGCCGGACAGGAAAGCTTGTCCAGGGCAAACTCAGCCAGTTGCGGCCACAAATAGAGTTTGGCTACCCAGTAGTCCAGTGGATCATCCATGTGGGGTGCCAGGGTACAGTCCAAGTATGCCACAACCTGCTGGTTCAGGTTCTGCTCCATGCCTAGCTGCTGCTGCTGGTAAGTAATTTCTTCACTAGGCAGGTGAATAAAACTGCTCATCAGCGACTCCAGGCTTAAGTTGTTGCTGATGGAGCTGGTACTGCTCTTGCCCCACCCCAAACCCCTAGCAGCAATGGCAGTGGAACATGAGCGCAGAGGCCCCCTGTTGACTCCCGACCTCCCACTCGCGGCCACCCTGCTGACTCATGGCCACACTATCGCCTTGCTGTCTCAGCCACTGCCTCACGAGTAAGCTGCCACTTTCTTCTCCTGATGAAGATGAAGCCCCTTCTTCACCCAGCTCACAAGTGCAATCTGCTACATCATCATCCACTACTGTCTGCATGTCAATGATGTCCCTGTCAACTGTCTCAGGGACAGAATCCCGACCAGTAGCAACACCAGCTTCCATGTGACTCTCATCATCACTACTTGCCTGCCCACCGGAGGAAGCGGTGAATCTCTCCTCCAGATCTTGGCTGGGCAGTAGTCGCCCAGGCCGATCAGCTCTAACACCGCATGGCAACTCTTGACTTTACACATTTAATAGGAGGGAGGGAGAGTTGGAGCTAGGTGTCCACTGTAGCATGCACCTTTCTGCACAGTGACAATTGCACGGTTCACTTTCTCCACCACGAGAGAGTACAATGGAGGTTAAGCTGCAGTTTGAAACTCCACAGGAAGCAACCTTGCATACCAAGTGCCAGACACTTGGTGTACAATATTCCTTTCTTTGAAATTTCAAACTCCAGCTTCACCTCCATTCATCATACATCTGGATAAGTTTTCCACAATGAGAACCCTTCACTAGAAGCCATCAATGATCCTTACGTGAGTACTGTGGTTATGACTGGTAACAACTAAAGATGAGTGAACCAGTCGTTGGGTCCGGTTCACCAAATTTTTGAAACTGTTTGGTTCTGACCAGAATAGGTTTAGGCCCAACCTAAGTTGCTCTAATTGCCCTGAAAGTTGGTGTATAACCCCCTCTGCCCTCATAGGACTCAAATTGTAGGAAAACATGTATTTTTTTTTTTTTTTTTGCCTCTCCCCTCTCCAAGCTCTGTATGCAATGAAAGCAATAATAAATTATGTCTGAGTGACACTGACATACATAGCTATGGGTAAACGCACATTTGTCAGTGTTAATATACAGCGTGTTTAACCACCTCAGCCCCCAGTGCTTAAACACCCTGAAAGACCAGGCCACTTTTTACACTTCTGACCTACACTACTTTCACTGTTTATTGCTCGGTCATGCAACTTACCACCCAAATGAATTTTACCTCCTTTTCTTCTCACTAATAGAGCTTTCATTTGGTGGTATTTAATTGCTGCTGACATTTTAACTTTTTTTGTTATTAATCGAAATTTAACGATTTTTTTGCAAAAAAATGACATTTTTCACTTTCAGTTGTAAAATTTTGCAAAAAAAACGAGATCCATATATAAATTTTGCTCTAAATTTATTGTTCTACATGTCTTTGATAAAAAAAAATGTTTGGGTAAAAAAAAAATGGTTTGGGTAAAAGTTATAGCGTTTACAAACTATGGTACAAAAATGTGAATTTCCGCTTTTTGAAGCAGCTCTGACTTTCTGAGCACCTGTCATGTTTCCTGAGGTTCTACAATGCCCAGACAGTACAAACACCCCACAAATGACCCCATTTCGGAAAGTACACACCCTAAGGTATTCGCTGATGGGCATAGTGAGTTCATAGAACTTTTTATTTTTTGTCACAAGTTTGCGGAAAATTATGATTTTTTTTTTTTTTTTATCTTACAAAGTCTCATATTCCACTAACTTGTGACAAAAAATAAAAAATTCTAGGAACTCGCCATGCCCCTCACGGAATACCTTGGGGTGCCTTCTTTCCAAAATGGGGTCACTTGTGGGGTAGTTATACTGCCCTGGCATTCTAGGGGCCCAAATGTGTGGTAAGGAGTTTGAAATCAAATTCTGTAAAAAATGACGAGTGAAATCCGAAAGGTGCTCTTTGGAATATGGGCCCCTTTGCCCACCTAGGCTGCAAAAAAGTGTCACACATCTGGTATCTCCGTATTCAGTAGAAGTTGGGGAATGTGTTTTGAGGTGTCTTTTTACATATACCCATGCTGGGTGAGATAAATATCTTGGTCAAATGCCAACTTTGTATAAAAAAATGGGAAAAGTTGTCTTTTGCCAAGATATTTCTCTCACCCAGCATGGGTATATGTAAAATGACACCCCAAAACACATTCCCCAACTTCTACTGAATACGGAGATACCAGATGTGTGACACTTTTTTGCAGCCTAGGTGGGCAAAGGGGCCCATATTCCAAAGAGCACCTTTCGGATTTCACTCGTCATTTTTTACAGAATTTGATTTCAAACTCCTTACCACACATTTGGGCCCCTAGAATGCCAGGGCAGTATAACTACCCCACAAGTAACCCCATTTTGGAAAGAAGACACCCCAAGGTATTCCGTGAGGGGCATGGCGAGTTCCTAGAATTTTTTTTTTTTTGTCACAAGTTAGTGGAAAATGATGATTTTTTTTTTTGTTTTTTTTCATACAAAGTCTCATATTCCACTAACTTGTGACAAAAAATAAAAACTTCCATGAACTCAATATGCCCATCAGCGAATACCTTGGGGTCTCTTCTTTCCAAAATGGGGTCACTTGTGGGGTAGTTATACTGCCCTGGCATTCTAGGGGCCCAAATGTGTGGTAAGTAGTTTGAAATCAAATTCTGTAAAAAATGACGAGTGAAATCCGAAAGGTGCTCTTTGGAATATGGGCCCCTTTGCCCACCTAGGCTGCAAAAAAGTGTCACACATCTGGTATCTCCGTATTCAGTAGAAGTTGGGGAATGTGTTTTGGGGTGTAATTTTACATATACCCATGCTGGGTGAGATAAATATCTTGGTCAAATGCCAACTTTGTATAAAAAAATGGGAAAAGTTGTCTTTTGCCAAGATATTTCTCTCACCCAGCATGGGTATATGTAAAATGACACCCCAAAACACATTCCCCAACTTCTACTGAATACGGAGATACCAGATGTGTGACACTTTTTTGCAGCCTAGGTGGGCAAAGGGGCCCATATTCCAAAGAGCACCTTTCGGATTTCACTCGTCATTTTTTACAGAATTTGATTTCAAACTCCTTACCACACATTTGGGCCCCTAGAATGCCAGGGCATTATAACTACCCCACAAGTGACCCTATTTTGGAAAGAAGAGACCCCAAGGTATTCGATGATGGGCATAGTGAGTTCATGGAAGTTTTTATTTTTTGTCACAAGTTAGTGGAATATGAGACTTTGTAAGGAAAAAAAAACAAAAAAAAAAAATCATCATTTTCCACTAACTTGTGACAAAAAAAAAAAAATTCTAGGAACTCGCCATGCCCCTCACGGAATACCTTGGGGTGTCTTCTTTCCAAAATGGGGTCACTTCTGGGGTAGTTATACTGCCCTGGCATTTTCCAGGGGCCCTAATGTGTGGTAAGTAGGTAAATGACCTGTGAAATCCGAAAGGTGCTCTTTGGAATGTGGGCCCCTTTGCCCACCTAGGCTGCAAAAAAGTGTCACACATGTGGTATCTCCGTATTCAGGAGACGTTGGGGAATGTGTTTTGTGGTGTCATTTTACATATACCCATGCTGGGTGAGAGAAATATATATTTCTCTCACCCAGCATGGGTATATGTAAAATGACACCCCAAAACACATTCACCAACTTCTCCTGAATACGCAGATACCACATGTGTGACACTTTTTTGCAGCCTAGGTGGGCAAAGGTGCCCAAATTCCTTTTAGGAGGGCATTTTTTGACATTTGGATACCAGACTTCTTCTCACGCTTTGGGGCCCCTAAAATGCCAGGGCAGTATAAATACCCCACATGTGACCCCATTTTGGAAAGAAGACACCCCAAGGTATTCAATGAGGGGCATGGCGAGTTCATAGAAAAAAAAAAATTTGGCACAAGTTAGCGGAAATTGATATTTTTTTTTTTCTCACAAAGTCTCCCTTTCCGCTAACTTGGGACAAAAATTTCAATCTTTCATGGACTCTATAAGCCCCTCAGCAAATACCTTGGGGTGTCTTCTTTCCAAATTGGGGTCATTTGTGGGGTGTTTGTACTGCCCTGGCATTTGAGGGTCTCCGCAATCATTACATGTATGCCCAGCATTAGGAGTTTCTGCTATTCTCCTTATATTGAGCATACGGGTAATGAGATTTTTTTTTTTCGTTCAGCCTCTGGGCTGAAAGAAAAAAATGAACGGCACAGATTTTTTCATTCGCATCGATCAATGTGGATGAAAAAATCTCTGCCAAAAAAAGAAAAAGGAGGGGAAAGGCGTCTGCCAGGACATAGGAGCTCCGCCCAACATCCATACCCACTTAGCTCGTATGCCCTGGCAAACCCGATTTCTCCATTCACATCAATCGATGTGGATGAATAAATCATTGCCGGGATTTTTTTTTTTATATATATATACAAAGTGTTTGCCAAAGTATATGAACACCGCCACCTCCTCAGCTCATATGCCTCGGCAAACGTATCTTTTACTGCAGAGGAGAAATCTCGTCTTGCAGCGCCGCATACACCGACTTGCGTGTAATCTGACAGCAGCGCAATGCTTCTGTCAGAATGCACATCAGTGCTGCAGCTAGTCGATCGGTTGGTCCACCTGGAAGGTTAAAAAAACAAAAAAGAAAAAACCAGGCCGCAACGCAATAAATTTATTAACTTCAGAACAGAACATATTAACTTTTTTTAACTTTTTTAACTTTTTTACTTACCGGTAATTTTTTTTTTGTTTCGATTTTTTTACCTTTATAGAACAAACCTCTCCTTCCCCATGGGACAATGTGCAAAGCGCAAATCGCCCAAAGATGTGGCGAAGTATGTTATGCACTTTATCCCAGGTGAAAGGAGAGGTTTGCAGCAGCTGTGAGTAAAAGGGCCCTAATAGCCCTGTGTGCCTGTCCTGTGAGATGCAATCCCTATGCTAGGTGTACCTGTGTGTGGTACTTCCGGAAACACTCTCCTAAGCATAGGGCAGGGTGGTCAGGGCAGTCAGGACAGAAATAGCGGGTGTCACGCCTTATTCCACTCCTGCTACAGACACGACATTTTTTTCGGGGTGGCGGTTGGGTTGAGGTACCAGCAACGACACTGGGGAAATGTCGCTCGTGTAGACGGCTAACTACACTGGTGGATGGGGCCACGGAACCTCCTGGGTAAAGGAGGTTCTCGATGATCTCTTCCTGGAATTTGAGGAAGGATCCTGTTCTCCCAGCCTTACTGTAGAGAACAAAACTATTATAGGCAGCCAATTGAATTAAATATACAGACACCTTCTTATACCAGCGTCTGGTTCTGCGGGAAACTAAATAGGGAGCCAACATCTGGTCATTGAAGTCCACCCCTCCCATGAGCGCATTATAGTCGTGGACTGAGAGGGGCTTCTCAATGACACGGGTTGCCCTTTCAATTTGGATTGTCGTGTCTGCGTGAATGGAGGAGAGCATGTAAACGTCACGCTTGTCTCTCCATTTCACCGCGAGCAGTTCTTCGTTACACAAGGCAGCCCTCTCCCCCCTTGCAAGACGGGTGGTTACAAGCCGTTGGGGGAAGCCCACGCGACTAGTTTGCGCGGTGCCACAGGCGCAAATCCGTTCTAGAAACAAATGCCTAAAGAGGGCCACACTTGTGTAAAAATTGTCCACATAAAGATGGTACCCCTTGCCGAATAAGGGTGACACCAAGTCCCAGACTGTCTTCCCACTGCTCCCCAGGTAGTCAGGGCAACCGACCGGCTCCAGGGTCTGATCTTTTCCCTCATAGATCCAAAATTTGTGGGTATAGCCTGTGGCCCTTTCACAGAGCTTATACAATTTGACCTCATACCGGGCACGCTTGCTTGGGATGTATTGTTTGAAGCCAAGGCGCCCGGTAAAATGTATTAGGGACTCGTCTACGCAGATGTTTTGCTCAGGGGTATACAAATCTGCAAATTTCTGGTTGAAATGGTCTATGAGGGGCCGAATTTTGTGGAGCCGGTCAAAAGCTGGGTGGCCTCTGGGACGGGAGGTGGTGTTGTCGCTAAAATGCAGAAAACGCAGGATGGTCTCAAATCGTGTCCTGGACATAGCAGCAGAGAACATGGGCATGTGATGAATTGGGTTCGTGGACCAATATGACCGCAATTCATGCTTTTTTGTCAGGCCCATGTTGAGGAGAAGGCCCAGAAAAATTTTAAGTTCGGAAACTTGGACTGGTTTCCACCGGAAAGGCTGGGCATAATAGCTTCCCGGGTTTGCGGTTATAAATTGAGTGGCATACCGATTTGTTTCTGCCACGACTAAGTCCAAGAGCTCCGCAGTCAAGAACAGCTCAAAAAATCCCAGGGCCGAACCGATCTGAGCTGTCTCAACCCGAACTCCAGACTGGGCGGTGAAAGGGGGAACTACAGGTGCGGCTGAAGTTGGTGACTGCCAATCAGGGTTTGCCAGCACCTCAGGGACTCTAGGGGGTCTACGGGCCTGTCTGCGCGGTGGCTGCGACGGGGTAACTACTGCACGTGCCACCGTACCAGCTTCAACTGCCCTTCTGGTGCTCGCTACTTCACCAGGTTGTACGGCAGTGCTGGTACTAGGTCCAGGAAGGGCTGCGCTGCTGGTGTATGCCTCACCACGTGATCCGGCAGCGACAGCCCCACTCTGCTGCTCTTGAAGCGGATCCTGCGTAACCTGTGGTCTAGCGACACGGGGCCGGGTACGCCTGGTGCTGCCAGGGACCTCAACCTCCTCGTCCTAAATTTGGGTCAGAGAGCCACTGCTTTCCACAGGTTCATATTCTGACCCGCTAGATTCGTCAGATGAGGGTTCCCACTCCTCATCCGACTGGGTCAGAATCCTGTAGGCCTCTTCAGAAGAATACCCCCTGTTTGACATTTTGGACTACTAAATTTAGGGGTATTCCCTGAGACTACCCAAGAAAAAAAGCAAACCTGTCTTACAAAGGGGAGGCTAGCGAAGTACCGGAGGCCGCTGCGGTTGATAAAAAAAAATCAAAACTGATTTTTTTTTATCGCCGCAGTGCGTGTAAAGTGAATGTGCAGTGATCAAAAAATAATAATTTTTTGTCACTGCGGTGGGGCGGGCGTGGGTGAACGCACGTGTGGGCGACCGATCAGGCCTGATCCGGCAAACACTGCGTTTTGGGTGGAGGGCGAGCTAAGGTGACACTAAAACAATTATAGATCTGACTGTGATCAGTTTTGATCACTTACAGATACTATAAAAGTACAAATGCTGATTAGCGATACGCTAATCAGCGAATAAAAGTGACTGCGGTGCGGTGGGGTGGGCGCTAACTGACGCTAACTACCTAACCAAGGGGCCTAAACTATCCCTAAAACCTAACAGCCAATACCCAGATCACTTTTTGTCTTTCACTAGTGATTGACAGGGGCGATCAAAGGGGTGATCAAAGGGTTAATTGGGGTGCAGGGGGGTGATCTGGGGCTAAGGTGTGCTGTTTGGTGTACTCACTGTGAAGTCTGCTCCTCTGCTGGATCCAACCGACGAAAAGGACCAGCAGAGGAGCAGAGAAGCCATATAACAGATCATATTTACTAATATGATCTGTTATATGGCTTGTGATTCAATTTTTTAAAAATCAGCAACCTGCCAGCGACGATCATTGGCTGGCAGGTTGCTGATGCAATTCTCCTCGAACTTTTGCCGGCCCGCAATGCGCATGTGCGGGCCGGCTGTGACCGAAATCTCGCGTCTCGCAAGAGGACGCGCCGGCGCGTCCACTCGGAATGAAACAACCACCTCCAGGACGCGTCTGTGCGTACAGCGGTCCGGAGGTGGTTAAAAACACACCACACAGGCACATGTATTATGCTTTTTCATATTCTAAAGCTTCCAAAAATTGTCCCTTATTTGGAGCAGATGATGTTTATCCCCTTCCTAACCAGCTCCGTACATGTATGGCTCAAATCCGGCGGGTACAGGAGCTGCGCCAGCCCAATCAGCATCAGGGACCAAACAGTCACTGACAGCAAAGCCCCTGTTGTATACGCTGGCATCGGTATTCATCAAGTATAGCCGACCCCCTGGCTGGGTCTTACAGGCAGGCTGTCAGCGTATTAAACTGATAATACACTGACAGGCAATGAACTTTCAAATAAAAACTTCCAGCAGGTAGTGGGTATAAAACATTGCTTTGTTTTTATTCCATGGCACTCGCAACAATAAAGGTGCAGTGAACAAAACCTCCCGATACCTCCCGTCAGATCAACATGTTTTGAACTAATAAGGTTCTTACTCATGATTAGTGTTGAGCACGAATATTCTCAAATTTTCTGCCAATTTAATTACATTGCCGATTTTCGCAATCAAGTAAACAATGACTGGAAATAACGAATTCTCAAATTTGCTAATTTATGGCAAATATTCGGCCCAAAAATTGCAAAATATTGCAAATTCGAATATTGTCTATGCCGCTCATCACTACTCATGATCTGATGACTAACTGAGTTTGAGTATCTTTATGGAGATCCACCCCAATCAGGTGCGTGGGGAAAGAAAGAGGGCAGGGGGGAAGGGGAATTGGGAGGGGGAGGAATGGGAACGAAGGAAACACACACCAGTGAAAGGAGGTGAAAAAAACAAAAGAGAAAAATATGATTAATATGAGATTGTAGGGGTTATCATTAACATATTCTACAAAGTCAGATATATAAAAGGAGAAAAAAGAAGAGAGGAGGCAGTGCCTCGTGTGTAGAACCCTACAGTACTTGGTATAAGAAAAAGCACTGATTATGGTTACCGAATGCAGTTGTGATAGGTCACAACGCCTCCGAATCGTTTTTCTGGATAATTACCCGTCCAGTTTACGGGAGATGAAAAGACTGCGTCTGCTGCCCCTGGTCTGTATCCCTTGCCGTGATAGTGGTTATCAGGATAAAATACATACAGAAAAGCAGAAAAAATGTAATAATTTTTATTGTCCTGATGAAGGGGGATGTTCTGCCCCCGAAACGCGTAGACTTTTCTTAAATAAAAGATTACCTTTATCGGTACCTTCAGAGTAATGAGCCTCTTCTGCATCAACGCCACCCAGAATGGTTTGAATTTTTTCTGCTTTTCTGTACAAAGTCAGGTATGGCAGATACATCGGCACACCAAATAAGGAGTAAATCATCAATGTATCTGCCATACCAAGACACACACCCAACGAAGGGATATAAAAAAAATAATCACCTCAAAATTAGGGGATATCCTGCCTGGATGTTGCAGAGAGCCTATAATATTGCAAGTTAGTCATCAGATCATCAGTGGCCGCCATTACAACACTGATGCTCACATCAGAGGAGTCATCACACATGACTGCATCTATACCTTAGCTGTAAATGTTAGGCAGGTGTCCTGTATGAATGCTGATGCTCACACTAGAGCAACTAGTAAACATGTTAGTGTCAGAATTTTAGTTGTAATTGCTAGGCAGCTGTTCTGAGATCTGTAGTGCTCCTGATGAAGCGGGATATATTTCTAGTTCCACAGAAACGCGTCAAGCCACATATATTAACCAGCTGGTCATTACTCGTACCAGGCTGTGTTACGTCAGGCAGTGCCATCTGCTATAACCAGGTGGCTATCAATATTACCAGGCTGAATAACATTAGGCTGTGAGAGTCACATGTTTTGACCAGCTGGTCATTACGAGTACCAGGCTGGGTTATGTCAGGCAAAGCCATTTACTATAACTAGCTGGCCATTACTATTAGCAGGCTGGATTATGCTAGGCTGTGACCCGAATTGACGCCTGTATTTTTGTGGTCACCTATTATTATTATTATTATTATTATTTATTATTAAAGCATTCACTCCATAGCGCTGTACATATGAGAAGAGGTATACATACATAATAAAGACAATTGCACTAATCATAAACAAGACAAGTTACAAACTGGTACAGAAGGAGAGAGGGCCCTGCCCATGAGGGCTTACAATCTACATGGTATGGGAGAAGGACACAGTAGGTGCGGGTGAAGTTGGTCATGACGGTATAGAGGCAGCAGGGTCACTGGTTGTAGGCTTGTCTGAAAAGGTGGGTTTTCTGGTTTCTTTTGAAGGATTCCACTGTAGGTGAGAGTCTGATATGCTGGGGTAGCGAGTTCCAGAGTATGGGGGATGCATGGGAGAAATCTTGGAGTCGATTGTGGGAAGAGGCGATAAAAGTAGAGGATAGAAGGAGGTCTTGTGAGGATCGTAGAGTGCTTGTGAGGATGTATCGGGAAAGTAGCTCAGAGATGTAGGGAGGGGACAGGTTATGGCTGCCTTGTATGTATTTGTTAGTACTTTGAAGTGAATTCGCTGGGCAATGGGAAGCCAGTGAAGGGATTGGCAGAGGGGAGAGGCAGAGGAGTAATAGGGTGAGAGGTGGATTAGTCGGGCAGCAGAGTTGAGGATAGATTGGAGGGGTGCGAGAGTGCTAGATGGAAGGCCACAGAGGAGAGTGTTACAGTAGTCTAGGCGGGAGATGATGAGGGCATGTACAAGCATTTTTGCAGATTCAAAGTTAAGGAAAGCGCGGATGCGGGAGATGTTTTTGAGTTGGAGGCGGCAGGTGGTGGAAAGGGCTTGGATGTGTGGTCGGAAGGAAAGGGCAGAATCCAAGGTTTATCCAAGGCAGCGGACTTGGTTGACCGAGGAGAGTGTGCAGCCATTGATTGTGATAGGTAGGTCTGTTGGGGAAGTTGAGCAAGATGGGGGAAAGATGATGAATTCTGTTTTATACATGTTGAGTTTTAGAAAGCGAAAGGCGAAGAAGAATGATATAGGAGATAGACATTGTCGGATTCTTGATAGTAAGGTGGTGATGTCTGGACCAGAGAGGTAGATTTGTGTGTCATCAGCATAGGAGTGATAATGAAAGTATGGGACTCTATGAGCTGTCCCAGGCCAAAAGTGTAGATAGAGAAGAGCAGGGGTCCTAGGACAGAGCCTTGTGGGACACCAACAGAGAGGGAATGAGACGAGGAGGTGGTGCGGGAGTGGCAGACGCTAAATGTCCAGTCTGTGAGGTATGATGTGATCCAGGAGAGGGCCAGGTCAGTGATGCCAAGAGATGAGAGAGTTTGCAACAGAAGGGAGTGGTCAACAGTGTCAAAGGCAGAGGATAGGTCAAGGAGAAGGAGGACAGAGTATTGTTTCTTGGTTTTGGCTGTTAGTAGGTCATTGGTGACTTTGGTAAGGGCAGTTTCAGTCGAGTGGTGGGGTCGGAAGCCAGATTGTAGGCGGTCAAAGAGGGAGCAGGAGGAGAGGTGAGAGGACAGTTCAGAATGGACATGTTGTTCAAGTAGCTTTGAGGCATACGGAAGAAGTGATATGGGGCGATAGCTGGACAAAGAAGATGGCTCAAGTGAAGACTTTTTGAGGATGGGTGTAATGGTAGCATGTTTAAAAGCAGAGGGGAATACACCAGAGGTTAGTGATAGGTTGAAGAGATGAGTTAGGGCTGGGATAAACACTGTGGTGAGGTTAGGGATGAGGTGGGATAGGATTGGGTCAAGTGCACAGGTGGTGAGATGTGATCTGGAGAGTAGAGTGGAGAGTTTTTCTTCTGTAATGGTGGAGAAGCGGGTTTTGGGAGAAGAGGACCGAGCAGTTGTGTAGAGGGTTGTCACGGCTGAGGATGGGGGAAACCCTCAGCCGTGCGATGCCAGAAGATGTTTGGTCGCTACTCAACCAGGACGACGGAACTAGGGAGCAGGTCACCTCCTATTGTGTCCCTAATCTGACCCTGACTCCTAGCTGTATGAGCCGACCCTGATGGTAGAAGGGCTCATACTCCGGAACCTGGGGTCCCTATTAGCCCTCAGGTTGGCCCTGAACTAGGAGCTGGGTAAGACGACCTGTTCCTCCAGGAACACATGGAAGGGGAAACACATACAGACATATGGATATGGCAAGTGAACAAAACTAGTTCCAAACCTACCTGCCACAGCCTTGCTGACTGGAACCCATGCACCAGAATTGCTGTCCACACAAACACCAAGGAGACAGCACACCATAAAACACACAGGTAACCAGGACATCCATAGCTGTAATGAACACGGAAAGGATTACACATCAACTTGACATCATACATTGGTTTTATGACCACAAGGGTGGCCCTCACTGGAAGATAGTATATAACCAGGAGGATGACTTCAGCTAACCATGGCTGAAGTACCCCTCAGAGTCTGGCATCCAGCAGGAGCTAAATAGCCCCAAGTGGCCACACCCACACACAGACACACCCAGTGTTCACACACAAAGAAGGGAGTTAACCCTTCCTACACCAGGCAAGGGAAGACTGCCACTTAAAGGGGAAGTGTCCAAACAAACAATTACACTGCAGCTGTAACCGCAGGCAACGACATGCGTGGCAACCATGTCCTGGGAGTCAGCCAGAAGGCCGAGACACTGCCACCACATGTACACAATACCACACGTTGCCACGGGCAGCCACAAGTGAAGGGAAGTGTCACAGTGCACACAAACATAAACCTTGTGCACACCAGACATAGAAAGTGCATACATACACACACACACACACACACTCAACCAGGTGTAACCGCATGCACTTGACAGCAAGCTGCCTAGCAACAGCTCAGGCTGTTATACTGCCAAGTACAATCATGTTGCCAGCGGCAACCACACGTGAGGCAACATACAAGCAGCCCTGGCATCCAGCCCTCACCATGTGGTTGACAGTAAAACCAAACCGCAGGCAACAGCATGCGGATCAGGAGTCACAACCATAAACATGGGCGTGACAAGGGTCTGTGGGGAATGTGTACTGAAGCTTTCTCTGATGTTGACTATCATTTGTTTGAAATATTTGGCAAAGTCCTCAGCTGAGATGAGAGGAGAGGGTGGGGGAGCTGGGGGACAAAGAAGGGAGTTAAAAGTGTTAAAAAATTGTTTAGGGCTGTGGGCCAGGGAAGATATGAGATATGAGAAGTAGGCCTGTTTTGCATCAGCGAGTGAGGATTTGAATATGAGGAGGGATTGCTTGTATGCAGTGAAATCATCTTTAGAATGGGATTTCTTCCATCGCTGCTCAGCAGCCCTGGAAGCTTGTCTGAGTTTTGTGGTCAGGTTGGTGTGCCAGGATTGTCTGTTAATTTTTCGGGATTTGTTGTGTGTGAGGGGGGCAACATTGTCCAGAGCTGTACTTATTGTGGTGTTATATAGGGTGGTAGCAGCATCTGGGTCTTGGAGGGAACAGATGGTAGAGAGAGGGAGAAGAGAGTCAGAAAGCAAGTGAAAGTCGAGATATTTAAGGTTCCTGCGGGGGTGTGCTAATGTGTGGACCGGGGGAGCAGCAGAAGAGACCAATGAAGAGAAGGTGAGTAGGTTGTGGTCGGATTGGGGGAGAGGTGAATTAGAAAGGTTAGATAGGGAGCAGAGGCGAGTAAAGATAAGATCCAGAGTGTTACCATCTCTATAGGTGGGAGCAGAAGACCATTGTGATAGGCCGAAGGAGGAAGAGAGTGATAGGAGTTTAGAGGCGGCCGAGTGGCAGGCGTCAATAGGGATGTTGAAGTCACCCATGATGATAGTGGGGATGTGGGCAGAAAAAATGTGTAGTAGCCAGCTGTTAAAGTGGTCAAGAAAGATAGTGGCTGGGCCTGGGGGGCGGTAAATGACGGCTACTTGTAGGTTTGAGGGAGAGTAGATGCGAACAGAGTGTACTTCAAATGAGGTGAGCGTAATGGAGGGTGGCAGTGGAGTTGGGCTGTAGGAGTAGGTGTCTGATAGGAGAAGACCAACTCCTCCACCATGTTTTCAGCCGGGGCGGGGGGTGTGAGTGAATTGAAATCCACTATAAGAGAGTGCAGCAGGGGAGGAGGTGTCAGAGGGCGTCAGCCATGTTTCTGTGAGACCCAAAAAGGAAAGGTTTTGAGAGATGAAAAGTTCATGAATGTAGGACAGTTTGTTACAGAGCGTGCATTCCATAATGCTCCTGCTAGAGGAACCAAAGGAGCAGGGGTCAGAGGAATGGTTATTAGGTTTAAGGGGTTGCAGAAATTTGTAGAAGGAGATTTGTAGTGGGACATGGAGGTGATAGTGGGGATTTGCTGAGGGGGGCCTGGATTTGAAGAGATATCACCAGCAATAAGGAGAAGCAGAGAAAGTGTTAATAGGTGAGAATAAGAGAGGGCATGAGGTATCTGTGTGTGTTTGGGAAGGAAGTGTTTTATGTTGTCAAACAGGTTTGTGCAAGCGGTCAGATGAGAAGGTAAGATGGAGGAAGAGATGAATAGTTCCTTGCTGGGTGAATGGATGTGGGGGTATTTCAGGAAGTTTTGGAAAAGTGAGAAGAGTAAGATGAAAAATTGAAACATTGTTTGCAGTAACTACAGTTGCAAGAAAAAGTATGTGAACCCTTTGGAATTATATTGATTTCCGCACAAATTGGTCATAAAATGTGATCTGATCTTCATCTAAGTCACAACAATAGACAATCACAGTCTGCTTAAACTAATAACACACAAAGAATTAAATGTTACCATGTTTTTATTAAACACACCATGTAAACATTCACAGTAAAGGTGGAAAAAGTATGTGAACCCTTGGATTTAATAACTGGTTGAACCTCCTTTGGCAGCAATAACTTCAACCAAACGTTTCCTGTAGTTGCAGATCAGATGTGCACAACAGTCAGGAGTAATTCTTGACCATTCCTCTTTACAGAACTGTCTCAGTTCAGCAATATTCTTGGAATGTCTGGTGTGAATCGCTTTCTTGAGGTCATGCCACAGCATCTCAATCGGGTTGAGGTCAGGACTGGGTCACTCCAGAAGGCGTATTTTCTTCTGTTTAAGCCATTCTGTTGTTGATTTACTTCTATGCTTTGGGTCGTTGTCCTGTTGCAACACCCATCTTCTGTTGAGATTCAGCTGGTGGACAGATGGCCTTAAGTTCTCCTGCAAAATGTCTTGATAAACTTGGGAATTCATTTTTTCTTCGATGATAGCAATCCCTCCAGGCCCTGACGCAGCAAAGCAGCCCCAAACCATGATGCCCCCACCACCATACTTCACAGTTGGGATGAGGTTTTGATGTTGGTGTGCAGTGCCTCTTTTTCTCCACACATAGTGTTGTGTGTTTCTTTTAAACAACTCAACTTTTTTTTCATCTGTCCACAGAATATTTTGCGAGTATTGCTGTGGAACATCCAGGTGCTCTTGTGCAAACTGTAAACGTGCAGCAATGTTTTTTTTGAACAGCAGTGGCTTCCTCTGTGGTATCCTCCCATGAAATCCATTCTTGTTTAGTGTTTTATGTATCGTAGATTCACTAACAGGGATGTTAGCATATGCCAGAGACTTTTGTAAGTCTTTAGCTGACACTCTAGGATTATTCTTCACCTCATTGAGCAGTCTGCGCTGTGCTCTTGCAGTCATCTTTATAGGACGGCCACTCCTAGGGAGAGTAGCAGCAGTGCTGAACTTTCTCCATTTATAGACAATTTGTCTTACCGTGGACTGATGAACAGCAAGGCTTTTGGAGATACTTTTAAAAACCCTTTCCAGCTTTATTCAAGTCAACAATTCTTAATCGTAGGTCTTCTGAGAGCTCTTTTGTGCGAGGCATCATTCACATCAGGCAATGCTTCTTGTGAAAAGCAAACCCAGAACTGGTGTGTGTTTTTTATAGGACAGGGCAGCTGTAACGAACACCTCCAATCTCATCTCATTGATTGGACTCCAGTTGGCTGACACCTCGCTCCAATTAGCTAGGGGTGCACATGCTTTTTCCACCTGCACTGTGAATGTTTACATGGTGTGTTCAACAAAAACATGATAACATTTAATTCTTTGTGTGTTATTAGTTTAAGCAGACTCTGATTGTCTATTGTTGTGACTTAGATGAAGATCAGATCACATTTTATGACCAATTTGTGCAGAAATCCATATAATTTCAAAGGGTTCACATACTTTTTCTTGCAACTGTATGTCTGTAATTACCTGTGGTCCCCTTCTGGTATAATTCAGTATGTGCACTTAAGAATGTTGCATTTGGAAAGACCAAGGTCTGAAAAGACCTAGGAACTTAGATTTATACCACTCAGTGTTCAATCAGGTGTGACCAAGAGGAGAGGGGGCTACATTTGGAATAATCAAGGGAGGACCAGATACAGGGGTGAAATAGTCAATGTAAACAAATACTCAATAAATCCAGCAGTGAAAGAGGCATTATCTGCTCGTATATATTTTATATTGGCTGGCAGATCTGTGATCCACATTTTCTGTGGAATTGTAGGCATATATTCTGCTGTTTGCCAGCTCACTACTAGCACAGTGACATGACCATTGCTGTGACTGATGATGGCTCTAGTTAAGAGTTTCACCGCTTTAGTCGTATATATATGCCTCTTCAGTGCCTGTGTGTAAGAATTAAGTGGGTTCACACCCCATTATCATTTTATATCTGATTATCTAATAAACTTTTTTTGTTTTGTTTTAACGTTCTAGTCAGGCTTTTGGGACATAAATTTTTAGGAACGTATAGCATCTATACCCGCTCTTGTGTTTCCTAAGACAATCACCTGAAAAATAAAAAAATATGGCTCTCAAAAAATGGCAACACAAAAACAAGATTTTTCTCTTTTCAAAAATGCTTTTACTGTGTAAAACGTAAAAAAAAAAAAATGGACAAATTAGATATTTCCGCATCTGTAACAACCAGCTCTATAAAAATATCACATGATCTACCCTGTCAGGTGAATGCTGTAAAAAGAAATAAAAAAAGAAATAAAAATAGCGCTACAACAGTAATTTTTTGTCACCTCACCTTACAAAATGCGTAATTTCGAGTGATCAAAAATTCATATGTTCCTCAAAATGGTACCAATAAAAATATCACCTCATCCCACAAAAAATGAGCCCCCAAATAAGACAATCACCCAAAAAATTAAAAAACAATAGCGCCCGTAAACCAATCCATCAAAATCTGCGCTGCAAAAGCCATATAGCGCTCCATCCCTTCTGAGTCCTATGTATGGGATGTTGCCTATTATGGTATACTTTTTCTCCTGTTACCTCTTGTGAAAATGAAAAATTTGGGGCTCAAACAATATTTTATTAGAAGAAATGAAACTTTTTATTTTCATAGCCAAGTGTTTCTAAATTCCGTAAAATGCTTATGGGGTCAAAGTGCTCAATACACCCCTTAATAAATTCCTTGAGGGTGTAGTTTCCAAAATGGGGTCACTTTGTGGTGGTTTCCACTGTAGAAATACTTTAGGGTCTCTTGAAATACAAAATGGCACTAAACAAACATTCTAGCAAAATCTGCCCTCCTTTCCTTCTGACCACTGCCATGTGTCCCTACATCAGTTTATCACCACACTGGGGAATTTCTGTAAAATGCAAAATCTGAATAATACAGGTTTTTTTCGCTGTTAACTCTTGATGTGTTGCAAGAAAAAAAATTATTAACATACAGTCTCAGAATTGCTTGGATAAGTATAAAGTATTCCATAGTTATTAACACATAAAGTAACATGTCAGATTAGCAAAAAATGGCCTGGACAGGAAGGTAAAAACAGGCCTGGGGAAGAATGGGTTAAACACACACAGTGTTATGAGATAAAAATAAATAAAAAAGTGTATTTGGGGAATGTGATTGTTGGAAAGTGGCATAAGTGGCATGAAGCAGACTGTAGCAGCAGCCATACAGAACATGATGGTTGTTAGGCAGTGTAAGGGATCGTCTTTTTATTGGGGGTAGAGTTGAGCGGACAACTGGATGTTCAGGATGTTCAGGTTCGACGGGTTCGGCCGAACTTCACAAAAAATTTTGAGTTCGGAACCCGAGCTTGACCCCGAACCCCATTGAAGTCAATGGGAACCCGAACTTTTGAGCGCTAAAATGGCTGTAAAAATGTCATGGAAATGGCTAGAGGGCTGCAAATGGCATCAAAATGTGGTTGAGAGCATGGCATAGGAATGGATAGGGAAATGACTTTATATAACATAAAATACGTAAAAATGTAAATAATAATCTTGATCTAGGAGGACAAGGTCCATATGGAGTTGGAGGTTGAGGAGGCGGTGGATGTGGCGGTGTAGGTGGAAGCGGCGGTGCATGAGAAGGATGTAGCCTACACTGCTATTTGGATTAATTTTATTTATTTTTTTATTAAACACTTATCGTCACACTAACGCCGAAAGGCGTCATCTCTGCGGCGCTCCCAGGTCACACTAACGCCGATTGGCGTCATCTCGCGTGAGCCGAGACTTCCTGTGAACGCGCGCACACAGGCGCGCGCGCTCACAGGAACGAAAGGTAAGAGAGTGGATCTCCAGCCTGCCAGCGGCGATCGTTCGCTGGCAGGCTGGAGATGTATTTTTTTTAACCCCTAACAGGTATATTAGACGCTGTTTTGATAACAGCGTCTAATATACCTGCTACCTGGTCCTCTGGTGGTCCCCTTTGTTTGGATCGACCACCAGAGGACACAGGTAGCTCAGTAATATGTTGCACCAAGCACCACTACACTAGACCCCCCCTCCCTATCACTTATTAACCCCTTATTCACCCTTGATCACCCCTGATCACCCCATATAGAATCCCTGATCACCCCCTGTCATTGATTACCCCCCTGTCATTGATCACCCCCCTGTAAAGCTCCATTCAGATGTCCGCATGATTTTTACGGATCCACTGATCGATGGATCGGATCCGCAAAACGCATACGGACGTCTCAATGGAGCCTTACAGGGGCATGATCAATGACTGTGGTGATCACCCCATATAGACTGCCTGATCACCCCCCTGTCATTGATCACCCCCCTGTAAAGCTCCATTCAGATGTCCGCATGATTTTTACGGATCCACTGATAGATGGATCGGATCCGCAAAACGCATACGGACGTCTGAATGGAGCCTTACAGGGGCGTGATCAATGACTGTGGTGATCACCCCATATAGACTCCCTGATCACCCCCCTGTCATTGATTACCCCCCTGTCATTGATCACTCCCCTGTAAAGCTCCGTTCAGACGTCCGCATGATTTTTACGGATCCACTGATAGATAGATCGGATCCGCAAAACGCATACGGACGTCTGAATGGAGCCTTACAGGGGCGTGATCAATGACTGTGGTGATCACCCCATATAGACTCCCTGATCACCCCCCTGTCATTGATTACCCCCCTGTCATTGATCACCCCCTGTAAAGCTCCATTCAGATGTCCGCATGATTTTTACGGATCAACTGATAGATGGATCCGCAAAACACATACAGGCGTCTCCCTGGAGCCTTCCAGGGGGGGTGATCATCCCATATAGACTCCCTGATCACCCCCCTGTCATTGATCACCCCCCCCTGTCAGGCTGCATTCAGATGTCCGTATGATTTTTACGGATCCACGGATACATGGATCGGATCCGCAAAACACATACGGACATCTGAATGGAGCCTTATAGGGGGGGTGATCAATGACAGGGGGGTGATCACCCCATATAGACTCCCTGATCACCCCCCTGTCATTGATCACCCCCCTGTCATTGATCACCCCTCTGTCCTTACATTTTCACCCCTCTGTCCATTCAGACATTTTTTTAGCCCAAGTTAGCGGAAATTATTATTTTTTTCTTACAAAGTCTCATATTCCACTAACTTGTGTCAAAAAATAAAATCTCACATGAACTCACCATACCCCTCACGGAATCCAAATGCGTAAAATTTTTTAGACATTTATATTCCAGACTTCTTCTCACGCTTTAGGGCCCCTAGAATGCCAGGGCAGTATAAATACCCCACATGTGACCCCATTTCGGAAAGAAGACACCCCCAGGTATTCCGTGAGGGGCATATTGAGTCCATGAAAGATTGAAATTTTTGTCCCAAGTTAGCGGAAAGGGAGACTTTGTGAGAAAAAAATAAATAAAATCAATTTCCGCTAACTTGTGCCAAAAAAAAAAAAATTTCTATGAACTCGCCATGCCCTTCATTGAATACTTTGGGGTGTCTTCTTTCCAAAATGGGGTCACATGTGGGGTATTTATACTGCCCTGGCATTTTAGGGGCCCTAAAGCGTGAGAAGAAGTCTGGGATCCAAATGTCTAAAAATGCCCTCATAAAAGGAATGTGGGCCCCTTTGCGCATCTAGGCTGCAAAAAAGTGTCGCACATCTGGTATCGCCGTATTAAGGAGAAGTTGGGCAATGTGTTTTGGGGTGTCATTTTACATATACCCATGCTGGGTGAGATAAATATCTTGGTCAAATGCCAACTTTGTATAAAAAAATGGGTAAAGTTGTCTTTTGCCGAGATATTTCTCTCACCCAGCATGAGTATATGTAAAAAGACACCGCAAAACATATTGCCCAACTTCTCGTGAATACGGCGATACCACATGTGTGACACTTTTTTGCAGCCTAGGTGGGCAAAGGGGCCCACATTCCAAAGAGCACCTTTAGGATTTCACAGGTCATTTACCTACTTACCACACATTAGGGCCCCTGGAAAATGCCAGGGCAGTATAACTACCCCACAAGTGACCCCATTTTGGAAAGAAGACACCCCAAGGTATTCCGTGAGGGGCATGGCGAGTTCCTAGAATTTTATATTTTTTGTCACAAGTTAGCGGAAAATGACGATTTTTTTTTTTTTTCCCCCTTACAAAGTCTCATATTCCACTAACTTGTGACAAAAAATAAAAACTTCCATGAACTCACTATGCCCATCACGAAATACCTGGGGGTGTCTTCTTTCCTAAATGGGGTCACTTGTGGGGTAGTTATACTGCCCTGGCATTCTAGGGGCCCAAATGTGTGGTAAGAAGTTTGAAATCAAAATGTGTAAAAAATGACCAGTGAAATCCGAAAGGTGCTCTTTGGAATATGGGCCCCTTTGCCCACCTAGGCTGCAAAAAAGTGTCACACATCTGGTATCTCCGTACTCAGGAGAAGTTGGGGAATGTGTTTTGGGGTGTCATTTTACATATACCCATGCTGGGTGAGAGAAATATCTTGGCAAAAGACAACTTTTCCCATTTTTTTATACAAAGTTGGCATTTGACCAAGATATTTCTCTCACCCAGCATGGGTATATGTAAAATGACACCCCAAAACACATTCCCCAACTTCTCCTGAGTACGGCGATACCACATGTGTGGCACTTTTTTGCAGCCTAGGTGGGCAAAGGGGCCCACATTCCAAAGAGCACCTTTCGGATTTCACTGGTCATTTTTTACACATATTGATTTCAAACTACTTACCACACATTTGGGCCCCTAGAATGCCAGGGCAGTATAACTACCCCACAAGTGACCCCATTTTGGAAAGAAGACACCCCAAGGTATTCGCTGATGGGCATAGTGAGTTCATAGAAGTTTTTATTTTTTGTCACAAGTTAGTGGAATATGAGACTTTGTAAGAAAAAAAAAAAAAAAAAAATCATCATTTTTACTAACTTGTGACAAAAAATAAAAAGTTCTATGAACTCACTATGCCCATCAGCGAATACCTTAGGGTGTGTACTTTCCGAAATGGGGTCATTTGTGGGGTGTTTGTACTGTCTGGGAATTGTAGGACCTCAGGAAACATGACAGGTGCTCAGAAAGTCAGAGCTGTTTCAAAAAGCAGAAATTCACATTTTTGTACCATAGTTTGTAAACGCTATAACTTTTACCCAAACCATTTTTTTTTTTACCCAAACATTTATTTTTTTATCAAAGACATGTAAAACAATAAATTTAGAGCAAAATTTATATATGGATGTCGTTTTTTTTGCAAAATTTTGCAACTGAAAGTGAAAAATGTCATTTTTTTGCAAAAAAATCGTTAAATTTCGATTAATAACAAAAAAAGTAAAAATGTCAGCAGCAATGAAATACCACCAAATGAAAGCTCTATTAGTGAGAAGAAAAGGAGGTAAAATTCATTTGGGTGGTAAGTTGCATGACCGAGCAAAAAAAACGCTAAAGTTGTGGAGTGCCGATTTGTAAAAAAGGGCCTGGTCTTTAGGGGGGTATAAACCTGTGGTCCTTAAGTGGTTAAGGTACACCCAAAACATTGGGAAATATAACCTGTGATAACCCCCTCCAGTCGTGCTAAACACACGTTCAGACAATACACTGGCTGCAGGGCAGGCCAGCACCTCCAAGGCGTAAGAGGGAAAGCTCAGGCCATGAGCCCAATTTGGAGACCCAGAAGTTGAAGGGGGCAGACCCATCATTCAGTATGTGTAGGCATGTACACACATACTGCTCCACCATGTCGCACGTCCCCGTGATGTCCACAATCCAATTGGATATCTTCTCTATCAACTTTCTATGTTCTTTTATGAGCCTGAAAGATAACAGCCTGATGAACGTTTAAAAATAAAAAACAAAACCTTTATTTAAATTCTGTTTAAAAATAGGGTAGGAAAAGACCCATATGTCACAGTCTGTGACCATCAGGCAACTAGTCTTCAATTAACATACAGAGGGGGAGACTAAATAACACCTCTGTATATTAAAAAGACCAGGCTAAGACCTGACTTGCTAGCTAGGATTGCTGGAGTATGCAAGACTCCAGCATACTCCAGCAATCCTAGCTAGCAAGTCAGGTCTTAGCCTGGTCTTTTTAATATACAGAGGTGTTATTTAGTCTCCCCCTCTGTATGTTAATTGAAGACTAGTTGCCTGATGGTCACAGACTGTGACATATGGGTCTTTTCCTACCCTATTTTTAAACAGAATTTAAATAAAGGTTTTGTTTTTTATTTTTAAACGTTCATCAGGCTGTTATCTTTCAAATACTATAGGAACGTCTACCGATTTAATTCTCTTAAGTGTGTATTTCTTTTATGAGCCTACCATGGTGATCACGGGTGGCGGGAATTCAGGGTTTCAGGAGTTCCACCTTTTGGGCACGTCACATATGAGGCAGTGAGTGGGAAGGCTGAAGTCAAGTAATTTTGAAATGCTGGCATTCATGGCCAGGGATCGCAGGTGGGTAGGGGGGTACTTCCGCTTCAGTGTTTGGGAGATGGAGAGCTGAACACTTCCGTGGGACATTGTGGAGATGCTTGGAGACCCAGGTGGTGGTGTTGCTGGCAGATCCTCTGTTTGTGGGGTTTCAGGTGGCACTGTCACTCCAGAGGTGGATGAAGAGGCCAAGACTGCAGCAGAAGAGGAAGCAGGAGGAGCCAGAGAACTTTCTTGGTTTTCGAGATGTCTACTCCACTGCTCGTGCTTTCCACTTAGATGCCTGGTCATGCAGGTTGTGCTCAGGTTGAGAACATTTATGCCTCGCTTCAGGCTCTGATTGCACAGCATGCAAACCACTCGTGTCTTGTCTTCAGCACATTGTCTGAAGAACTGCCACACCAGGGAACTCCTTGGAGCTGGCTTTGGTGTGCTCGGTCCCTTGCTGCGGTGGGCAGTAGCAGGCATACTGTCTAGGGGATGGCCGCTCCGCTATTGCACCCTGCTCCCACTTCTGTTGTGCTAGTGGCTCTGTGTGACCACCGCCTCTTACTCCGAACTACACAGGTCACTCGCATGACCTTGATTCCATGTGGGGTCAAGGACCTCATCATCCTCCACATCATCTTCCACCCAGTCTTTACCCCTGCACTCCTTGTCAGTCTGCACACTTTACGAAAGCCCCAGCAGTTGGCACCTGTGTTTCGTCATCATCCGCGACGTGCTGCGATGGTCCTCCCATGTACTCATCTTGAAACATAAGTGGTTGGGCATCGGTGCACTCAATCTCTTTCTCTTCTGGGGCAGATATAGGGGGATGGCCCTGGGAAACTCTGCTAACAGAGTCATCAAAAAGCAGAAGAGACTGCTGCATGACTTGGGGTTTAGACTGCTTGGCTGATTTGAAAGGGGGTGAGGTGAAAGACTGATGGACATCGGCTGCAGGTGCCAACTCTGATCTTTCAGCAGGAGACTGTGTGGGATGTAATGTGAAGGAACTGGAGGCACTGTTTAGCAACCCAATCTACTATCGCCTGTATTTGTTTTGGCCTCACCATTCGAATAGCCGCATTAGGCCCGACCAAATACCGCTGAAGGTTCTGTCGCCTACTCGCACCTGGGGAAGGTGTTTCACTTGTGCGTGTAGCTGCACAGATCGACCACATCTTCTCCCTGCAACAGGAGCTCCACCAGCAGCACCACAACTGGGGCCACGTCCCTTATTTGACGCTCTCCTCTTATTTCTCAAATTAAGGATCTTGACCAAAATGGGTGTTTTTTTAATAGAATAGAACAACAGTATCTAACGCGTGTATCTCACAATGACAGATGCAGCAAAGGCTTCAAAATTAAGTTTTTTGCCCTAAATAGGTGTTTTTTAATAGCAGAATAGAACAACAGTATCTGAAGGGTGTATCTCACACATACAGATGCAGGCAAGGCTGCAAAATTAAGACTTTTGCCCTAAATGTGTGTTTTTTTTAATACCAGAATATGACAGCAGTATATAACGCTTGAATTTCACACATACAGATGCAGACAATGCCGCAAATTTTTAAATCTCAGAAAATTATAGCTGTATTTCTACCTTCAATTGCACACTGACTAATGCGGCAGAGGCCCTAGATGGAGGGTATTGCCAAAAAATTATGTTTTTTCAAAGCCAGAAAATTATTGAAGTATTTCAAGCTTGTTTGAAGAATAACAGATGGAGCAAAGGCTGCAATATTAAGTACTTTGCCCAAAATGGGTGTTCTTTTTACTAACAGAATATGACAGCAGTATATAACGCTTGAATTTCACACGTACAGATGCAGCAAGGGCTGTAAAATTTAGTATTTTGCCCAAAAAGGGTGTTTTTTAAAACCCAGAAAATTATAGCTGTTTTTCTAGCTTAAATTGCACACTGACTAATGCAGCAGAGGCCCAAGATTGAGGTTATTGCCAAAAATTGGTGTTTTTTAAAAGCCAGAAGATTATTGAAGTATTTCAGGCTTGTTTTTAACATTAGTCAAAAGTAAAAAAATAGGCAGGCACTCTATATCTGGTTTTTATAGGGTATTTATTTATTTATTGTTGGTTATTTACAAAGGTTATTATTAAAAGTTTATTAAGGTAATCACGATGGTTGTTTTCTTATTGGTTTAAAATGTGATTTAGGGCATTATAGTGTGAACTAAGTATATTTAAAAGTATTAGTTCATAGGAAAAAGGACATGATGATTGTGTGTAGTGATGGAAAAATTTGGGATGGTAGTGGGGGGGGGGGATGGTGAGGTATAGGTGTATTGGATAAAAAATATTTAAAAATCGATGAAAAAAATAGATGAAAGAAAATATATAATCGATGAGAATAAATAATCGATGAGAATAAATAATCGGTGGAACGATATATATAATCGATGAAAAAATATATAGAAGAAGATATAGTCAATGAAAAATAATAGTCCGAAAGTGTCCAAGGAATACAATGATATTTGTCCAAAAATAAAGAGGATAAAATATAATATATAAAAAGAAATATATATATAAAAATATATATAAATATATAAAAAAACAAGTAGAGGATGTTAGTCCAGAAGGTAGTAAGTTGGTCCAATATCGCTAGGTAGTGTTGCCAGGTACAGTGGCGTTCATTAATACACGTGGTGTTGTATGCCGTCAAAGGGATTGTAGTACAGTGTGCAAATTTTAATATATGTATATTGCCGGTAGCGTCCCACACGGCAATTGTTTTTGTTCTCACCCTGCGGTCCAAGCTTAGTTCTTGTAATGCTGAAGCAGCAGCCGCTTTACTTCTCCGGAGGCTTGTTTGTTTGCGCTGTATATTGCAGGCTCTTTGTTGCTGGGTCGGCGTCTCACGTTATCCAGCACGTGGTGGTTCTGTTGCCGATCAGCTGGAACCTTTTATTCGTATCGTATATTTTTTGTTCGCATAAGTTTTCTTATGATGTTGCGATAATCCAAGGTCCTTTTAGCGAAGGCGTGGGTATTGGTGGGTAGTCGCAGGGATGATGCCAGGTAGCCAGACGCTTTTCGAGGTGTTCCTACCTCTTCCTCAGTGGCCATGTTGGATTCATTCGGACTGCCCTCTTTTATACCCACTTGTTTTGTTGTCCCACCAAAATCCCGGCCTGGATGTTGCTAATTGGGATTATGTATTTTGTGTTGCGTTGTCATTTATAATATATTTATGAGTTTAATGTGCGTTTGTTTAAAATTGCTGCGATTTTTCTTCCTCTTATCATTTTGCCTATCTATTTCGATGTTATTTTAATCGGATCGGGCTATTTTATTCGTTTGTTTTGGGTCTTTTTCTGAGTTATGCTTGTTTCTGTTTTATTTTATTTTAGAGTATGATGTTTTATCCTTGGAATTTATTATATATTTGTTACGGATGTTTTTAGCAATATCGAGGGTTCAGGAATCTAACAATTACACTGTTGTGATGTTTCTGGCATATAAAACGCAGGTGCGTTTTTTGATGCGTTTTTTTGGGTATATGTGCGTTTTTTAGTCTACTTGTGTAGTTTAGCTCCATGTTTGTATCTGATGCTTTTGTTTGGTTTCTGGGGTATGGGGAGTTGAGATTTCGACAGTTATAGTGGACAGTAGGGCTGGTTGTCTTATTTTTCATGTTTTTCATGTGGTTGATGATGTGCATATAGGAGTGTAGGCGGGAGACCCATATCAAGGAACGGACAAGGTGCTGGTAGAACAGCCGGACACTCACATTTTAAACCAATAAGAAAACAACCATCGTGATTACCTTAATAAACTTTTAATAATAACTTTTGTAAATAACCAACAATAAATAAATAAATACCCTATAAAAACCAGATATAGAGTGCCTGCCTATTTTTTACTTTTGACTATATTCCTATAACTATTAGTGGTTGGGTGAACCACTTTAGACAAGAGCACCACACCAGGGTGTGATCTGGGAGAGCCACTATTACTTCTCTATAACCTTGTTTTTAACATTCACAGATGCAGCAAAGGCTGCAATATTAAGTATTTAGCCCAAAATGGGTGTTTTTTTTTACTAACAGAATATGACAGCAGTATATAACGCTTGAATTTCACACATACAGATGCATCAAGGGCTGTAAAATTTAGTATTTTGCCCAAAAAGGGTGTTTTTTAAAACACATGTTGATTGGCTGCTCTGCAGCCTTTCAAAAAGTGCCAAGAAATCGCCGAACACCAAACCCGAACTTTTACTGAAATGTTCGGGTTCGGGCCCGGGGTGCAAAAATCCTAAAGTTCGTTACGAACCCAAACTTTACAGTTCGGGTTCGTTCAACTCTATTCGGGGGTCATTCTCACAGACTTCTTCCAGACAAAGGCTTTAGTGTCCAAACAGTGCATTTATTTGGCAGTCTTCATGTACAAACAGCAACCAAAACATAAATCAAAACAAATCCTCAGCCATCTGGCCACTGACTAAACAGTATAGTCTCTCTCTAGCAGTATCCGGGTCTACCACCCAGCTGCCCAAAACACTGCAGTGCTTACCCAACACAGGTTTAGAGGGTCCCAGCTCCCACAGGCTTTAGCACAGCCTGCTCCTTCCTCAGACTGGGACCCCCACCCAATCCATCAACAGGATTAAATACAATCCCTGGACATGGGCATATTTTTAAATCCCGGAGTGGAGCATGGGGAAGAAGCACCCACCCAACACAATCCTGTTCCCAGTAAAAGCCCGCCCTGGACTAGCTGGAGCCAGCTAAGCTAAGTAGCTTGGTGTCCACCAACTAGCTTAGTGACCACCTCTATCTAGGGCCTTTACTCCATTAAGGCCGGGCCCCTTGGTGACACACTCCTGGTGCAAACAACACCCCCTTTCCATGCTTTGCCGGGACATTTCTGTTTTTACCCAGGCTCCTCTGGGTGAGATACACCCTTTAAATGGCCGTCATGTGGCCCTCTGGCAGCTCCACTGCCACAGCAGGCAGACAGACAGCAACAGTGGCAAGACTGGGCAATGACTTATGTAAATTTACTCCCCCCCTCAAAAAAAAAATAATAATAATATTCAACCCTGTGGAAACTGCATACATATAAATAGATGATTAAAGCATTAGTGACATGATGCATGCTGGAGCCACTGCACATCACGTGATCAAAGGCAGACAGACAATAACAGTGGCAAGATGGGGCACCGCCATCAAATAAGCTCTAATTATCGGAATCAGCCTGAGCTCAGAGAAAATGTCACTATTGGCATCATGTAATCCTTTATGTATGGTGCTTAACCCCTTGGATAACAAAGGTTTTTTGTTGCTGCGTTTTCGTTTTCTTTCATGCTTTCCCAAAGCCATAACTTTTTTATTTTTCCTTTCACATATCCTTATGATGGCTTGCTTTTTTTGTAGGACGAGTTGTACATTTTAATGCCACCATTTAATATAGCATACAATGTAGCAGGAATCCGGAAAGCAGGAAAAAATTCCAAATGGGGTGGAATTGGGAAAAAGAAATGCAATTCCGCCACAGTTTTATGAGTTTTATCCCTACAGCATTCTCTATGCAGAAACACTGACCTGTCCCCTTCATTCTCTGGGTCAGTATGATTACAACTGTACCACATATATGTGACTTTTTTGTGTTTTAATAATGAAAAAATAATAAAAACTTTGAAAAAGATTTTTTTTACTGCATTGCCAAATTCTGACCCCCATAACTTTTTATAGTTACGTCTATTGAGCTATGTGTGGACTCAATTTTTGCAGAACAATCTTTAGTTTTTGGAAAAAACGTGAAGCGTACAGCGGCTCACCCCCGTTCCGTATGGATAGGTGCTCACCCTCTGGTCCTACCCTCAGGACCCAAGAGAAAAAATGGAATAGTGGAGAAATGAGGGGGCACTCACAAAAGGGATCACTAGATGAATATAGTACAGATATTTATTAATAGTTTAAGAACATACCCCTAAACTCATTAAAACATACATAAAATAAATATGCAAACCGTCACTGATAATATTCCTAACACCAAACTCTAGATGTGGATGAGGGATTGCCAACAATATAATAGCAAGGTAATTGTCCCAATGAGAGTTCTGTTCCACCCAGGTGTAGGAGCAATGATGTAAAGTCAATAGTGATACAGTTAATACCGGCCTGTTGGAGCGGTGATAGTGATAATGTCCCTTTGTCCGATTTAGGACATACAGAGGTAAGTGGCAAGTTTGGAGACTGAACTCCGGTACTTACAGTCTCTTGTCGCTTACAATATTCCGGTCTTACCCTTCCTGGCTGGCTCTCTGCAGCGCTGATTTTCCAGGCGGCCGTACACTCACCGCGTCCTGCGTGGTGTACTCGGCCAAGACGTGGCGTCCCACGTGACCTGGTTGTCTAGGATGCCGGCTGGACGCTACGCTGACGTCACTGGTGTGCGACTTGACCTCCGATATTGTGCCAGAGAATAATCTCATATATCGATATCTTTAAAGTGAAGAGCTTGCTTGTTCTTTTCCGGAATCCACGCTCACTCTGTCTTTGCCAGACGCGTTTCAGGGTCATACACCCCTTCCTCAGTGGCCAACCAGGTCACGTGGGACGCCACGTCTTGGCCGAGTACACCACGCAGGACGCGGTGAGTGTACGGCCGCCTGGAAAATCAGCGCTGCAGAGAGCCAGCCAGGAAGGGTAAGACCGGAATATTGTAAGCGACAAGAGACTGTAAGTACCGGAGTTCAGTCTCCAAACTTGCCACTTACCTCTGTATGTCCTAAATCGGACAAAGGGACATTATCACTATCACCGCTCCAACAGGCCGGTATTAACTGTATCACTATTGACTTTAAATCATTGCTCCTACACCTGGGCGGAACAGAACTCTCATTGGGACAATTACCTTGCTATTATATTGTTGGCAATCCCTCATCCACATCTAGAGTTTGGTGTTAGGAATATTATCAGTGACGGTTTGCATATTTATTTTATGTATGTTTTAATGAGTTTTAGGGGTATGTTCTTAAACTATTAATAAATATCTGTACTATATTCATCTAGTGATCCCTTTTGTGAGTGCCCCCTCATTTCTCCACTATTCAATCTTTAGTTTTTATTGACACCATTTTGGAGTGTGTTTGACTCTTTGACATTTAATTAAAAAAAATTTAGGCAAGCGATGAAAAAAAGTCGAATCAGCCATTTTGAAACTTTTTTCTGTTATGCTATTCACCGTATGGGATAAATAATTTTAGATTTTAATATTATAGACAATTTTCGATGCATTAATGGCCATGATATTTATTTTTTTATTGTTTACGTATTTATTTTTTTATTCTAGGGAAAAGTGGGTGATTTATATTTTTACTAGCAGTGATGGCCAGTTCGCAATGTTCGCCCGCAAACATATGCGGGCTGCCATCTTTTTTCACAAGTCCGGCGAGGCACAGATAAGCCCTTACCTGTGCCTGTGCCGCGAGCCGGTATGAAAACAAATGCGGTCATCGTGAGCAGGCAGTTCTGAGAACAGCCCGATGAAGGCCCCCGGTGGCTGTTCTTAGAACTGCCTGCTCCCGCTGACCGCTCTTGTTTTCAGACCGGCTCACACACAGGCACAGGTAAGGGCTTATCTGTGCCTCGCCGGACTTGTGAAAAAAAGATGGCAGCCCGCATATGTTTGCGGGCGAACATTGCGAACTGGCCATCGCTGCTAGCAGAAAGACCCGGCTTTGCACAGGTATATTTAATCTATTTCCTTTTATGTTTCCGTGTGTCGTAAAAGATATTGATGGTTTCCCCCATAACAGTGACCTCCACAGTACCCACCCCTTTAACAATGACCCCCACAGTGCCTCCCCTTTTAACATTGACCTCCACAGTGGCTGCCCCTTTAACATTGACCTCCACAGTGTCTGCCCCTTTAACAGTGACCTTAACAGTACCCGCCCATTTAGCATTGACTATCCCTTTAACAGTGACCTTAATAGTGGCCGCCCCTTTAACAGTGACTTTCACACTGACCGCCCCATTAACAGTGACTTTCACAGTGACCTCCCCTTTAACAGTGACTTTCACAGTGGCCGCCCCTTTAACAGTCACCACACCTTTAACAGTGACTTTCACAGTGGCCGCCCTTTTAACAGTGACTTCCACAGTGCCCGCCCCTTTAATAGAGACCTCCACAGTGCCCGCCCTTTTAAAAGTGACTTTCACAGAAACCGCCCCTTTAACAGTGACTTTCACAGTCACCACCCCTTTAACAGTGACTTTCACTGTGACCGCCCCTTTAGCAGTGACTTTCACAGTGACCACCCCTTTAACAGTGACTTTCACAGTCACCACCCCTTTAACAGTGAGTTTCACAATGGCCGCCATTTTAACAGTGACTTTCACAGTGACCTCCTCCTTAACAGTGACTTTCACAGTGACCGCCCCTTTAACAGTGACTTTCACAGTGGCCGCCCCTATGACAGTGACTTTCACAGTGACTGCCTCCTTAACAGTGACTTTCACAGTGACCGCCCCTTTAACAGTGAATTTCACAGTGACCGCCCCTTTAACAGTGATTTTCACAGAGACCACCCCTTTAACAGTGACTGCCCCTTTAACAGTGACTTTCACAGTGACTGCCCTTTTAACAGTGACTTTCACAGTGACCGCCCATTTAACAGTGACCGCCCCTTCAACAATGACTTTCATAGTGACCACCCCTTTAACAGTGACTTACACAGTGACCACCCCTATAACAGTGATTTTCACAGTGACCGCCCCTTTAACAGTGACTTTCACAGTGACTGTCTCTTTAACAGTGACTTTCACAGTGACCGCCCCTTTAACAGTGACCGCCCATTTAACAATGACTTTCACAGTGACCGCCCCTTTAACAGTGACTTTCACAGTGACCGCCCATTTAACAGTGACATCCCCTTTAACATTGACTTTCACAGTGACCACCCCTTTAACAGTGACTTTCAAAGTGACCGTCCCTTTAACAGTGACTTTCACAGTGACCTCCCCTTTAACAGTGACTTTCACAGTGACTGCCCCTTTAACAGTGACTTTCACAGTGACCACCCCTTTATCAGTGACCACACCTTTAACAGTCACTTTCACAGTGACCGCCCCTTTAATTTTGACTTTTCAGTGACCACCCCTTTAACAGTGACTTTCACAGTGCCTGCCCCTTTAACAGGGACCTTCATTGTGCCCGCCCCTTTAATAACAGTGACCTCCACAGTGCCCGCCTATTTAATAACAGTGACCTCCTCAGTGCCCGCCCCTTTAATAACAGTGACCTCCACTCTGCCCGCCCCTTTAAAAACAGTGACCTCCACAGTGCCCGCCTCTTTAAGCAGTAAAGAAAAATGGCTAAATTGTTATGGAAACCAGGAGTAAAACTGTGTTTATGGCAGTTGGGATTTGAAGAGAAAGACTTGCAGGCTTGTATTGACTAATGTGGGTAATTTTTTGGGAATATCTCAGAAACGGTACGTCCTAGAGAGCTGAGACAGGGTCTAAAACCTTCCCGGACACGTGATGTACCTGTGTGCCAAATTTGGTGAAGATCGGTCCAGTCGTTTGGTCGTGCATAAAGAACGTCCAGACAGACATCTATACAGACAGACAGAAACTAATTTTATATATATGAGATATATACATTTTTATATTTTTTAAGATTATTTTACTTTTCTACATTTTTTATAGTCCCTCTAGGAGGCTATAATATGCAGTACTCAGATTTATTACAGCTTATACTATATTTTCATAGAATGACAGTCCAAGCTAAATTTGCTGATATCTTATTTTGGATTGCCACCTGATGGTCAACATAGGAACTGCAGTTCTTTTACACTGGGTCTCTTCAGAGAGACTTGGCATATTAGGTCTCTTTCAGACGGGTGTTGTGGATTTTCTCCGCTCATCTGCACAGCCCCATTGAAGTGAATGGGTCTGGATTCAGTGTGGGTACAATGCGTTCACCTCACGCATTTCACCTGCGTGGAATTCTCGCCCGTGTGAAAGGGGCCTTAAAATGAATGACCAACTTCCCCGAACACTGCACAGGGGGTGCTACCAGGTTTTTCGCAATCTAGATGCCGTGGTCGTACTTGACCACGGCATCTAAAGGCTTGTATGCCTGTGATCAGCAGTAATGCTGGTAGCAGACATTAGCCACAGGCCTCTGCTGTTTAAAACAGCAGAGAACCTCTGGCTATGGGTCCCGCTGCACACAGGAACAGGCGCCATGTTTAAAGAACCTCCCACCGCCAGAGCCTAAGGCCCCTTTCACACGGGCTAGTATTCCGCGCGGATGCGATGCGTGAGTTGAATGCATTGCACCCGCACTGAATACCGACCCATTCTTTTCTATGGGGCTGTTTAGATGAGCGGTGATTTTCCCGCATCACTTATGCTTTGCGTGAAAATCGCAGCATGCTCTATATTCTGCGTTTTTCACGCAACACAGGCCCCATAGAAGTGAATGGGGTTGCGTGAAAATCGCAAGCATCCGCAAGCAAGTGCGGATGCGGTGCAATTTTCACGCACGGTTGCTAGGAGACGATCGGGATGGAGACCCGATCATTATTATTTTCCCTTATAACATGGTTATAAGGGAAAATAATAGCATTCTGATTACAGAATGCAAAGTAAAATAGCGCCGAAGGGGTTAATTATTTTTTTATAATAATTTAACTCACCTTAATTTAACTCCACTTGCTTGCGTAGCCCGACATCTCCTTGTGTCTCCTTTGTTGAATAGGACCTGTGGGGAGCATTAAATACAGTTACAGGACCTTTGATGACGTCACTGCGGTCATCACATGGTACGTCACATGATCTTTTACCATGGTGATGGATCATGTGATGACTGGAGTGACGTCATCAAAGGTCCTTTACCCAGGTCCTAAAGAAAGAATACAGAAGGAGATGCCGGCTGCGCTATCAAGTGGACTAAGGTGAGTTAAAATTATTTATTTATTTTTTTAACCCCTCCAGCGCTATTTTACTTTGCATTCTGTATTCAGAATGCTATTATTTTCCCTTATAACCATGTAATAAGGGAAAATAATACAATCGACAGAACACCGATCCCAAGCCCGAACTTCTGTGAAGAAGTTCGGGTTTGGGTACCAAACATGCGTGATTTTTCTCACGTGAGTGCAAAACGCATTACAGTGTTTTGCACCCGCGCGGAAAAATCACGGGTGTTCCCGCAACGCACCCACACATTTTCCCGCAACGCCCGTGTGAAAGAGGCCTAAGGGTTAAAGAAATTTAACCCCCAAAAAAATGTTTTAAAATTTCGACCATATGGCATTAGTAGCATGATGCATGCTGCAGCAGCACTTGTACAGTACTTGATGGTAGGCAGGCAGACAGACAGACAAACAGCAACAGTAAAAAGATGAAGCACCACCGACGAAACAAGGTCTATTCATCCGGAATCAGCCTGAGCTGTGAGAAAATGTTGGGGTGCTGGATGCAATGAGCCCATACAGATTTTATTTCAATTTTTTATTATGGGCTCATTCACACGAATGTGTGCTGCCCGTTGCCGTATTGCGGCCTGCATTTGCGGATCCGCAATACACGGGCACTGTTCTGTGTGCATTCCGCATCACGGATGCGGACCCATTCACTTCAATGGGTATGCAAATCCGGAGATGCGGAAAGGTGCGGAAAGGAAGCACGGAATGGAACACTACGGAAACACTACGGAGTGCTTCCTGGGATTCCGTTCCATGCCTCCGCACCGCAAAAAAAAAAAGAACATGCTTTATCCATTAAAGTCAATGTGTCCGCGATCCCCATGCGGCTGGGCCACGGTCGGTGCCCGTGCATTGCGGACCACAATTTGCGATCCACAGCACGGGCTTCACACTGTCGTGTGAACAAGCCCTAACACTGAGAGGCACAAAGAGGGCATTACTAATGTGGGGGCACAGGGAGACTTATGCTGGATCAGTTTTATTTATTTATTCCTACCTTTACTTATTCCTACATCAGCCGTAAACTAAGATATGTAATTCAATATCAATAAGATGGAAGCGTTTATTATTCCACTGCCAGAGTGCCAACCAATACCATCGAGTCTGCACCCTTTAGTTAGGCCAGGGGCTAAATGATGACCATCCTTACCCTTTGTTGGCTTTAGTTCTTTCAAATTATCCTTCAAAGTCTCCATGTCCTAGAATAGTCAGCAAGATGCTGGGGTTGGAGAAGTGGGTATGCCAAATCTGATTAATATTCAATGTTTACTGTCAATTAACCTGCAGGAGATTGCAGGCAAGAACAGCAATGATATACACTCACCTAAAGAATTATTAGGAACACCATACTAATACGGTGTTGGACCCCCCTTTGCCTTCAGAACTGCCTTAATTCTACGTGGCATTGATTCAACAAGGTGCTGATAGCATTCTTTAGAAATGTTGGCCCATATTGATAGGATAGCATCTTGCAGTTGATGGAGATTTGAGGGATGCACATCCAGGGCACGAAGCTCCCGTTCCACCACATCCCAAAGATGCTCTATTGGGTTGAGATCTGGTGACTGTGGGGGCCATTTTAGTACAGTGAACTCATTGTCATGTTCAAGAAACCAATTTGAAATGATTCGAGCTTTGTGACATGGTGCATTATCCTGCTGGAAGTAGCCATCAGAGGATGGATACATGTTCTCATTCTGTTTACGCCAAATTCGGACTCTACCATTTGAATGTCTCAACAGAAATCGAGACTCATCAGACCAGGCAACATTTTTCCAGTCTTCAACAGTCCAATTTTGGTGAGCTCGTGCAAATTGTAGCCTCTTATTCCTATTTGTAGTGGAGATGAGTGGTACCCGGTGGGGTCTTCTGCTGTTGTAGCCCATCCGCCTCAAGGTTGTGCGTGTTGTGGCTTCACAAATGCTTTGCTGCATACCTCGGTTGTAACGAGTGGTTATTTCAGTCAACGTTGCTCTTCTATCAGCTTGAATCAGTCGGCCCATTCTCCTCTGACCTCTAGCATCCACAAGGCATTTTTGCCCACAGGACTGCCGCATACTGGATGTTTTTCCCTTTTCACACCATTCTTTGTAAACCCTAGAAATGATTGTGCGTGAAAATCCCAGTAACTGAGCAGATTGTGAAATACTCAGACCGGCCCATCTGGCACCAACAACCATGCCACACTCAAAATTGCTTAAATCACCTTTCTTTCCCATTCTGTTTGGAGTTCAGGAGATTGTCTTGACCAGGACCACACCCCTAAATGCAATGAAGCAACTGCCATGTGATTGGTTGACTAGATAATTGCATTAATGAGAAATAGAACAGGTGTTCCTAATAATTCTTTAGGTGAGTGTATATATCCCCCCCACACCTAAACAGCCAAACGCCATACCAGCAACAGCCCATGTTTAAAGGTGCCGCACAACCATTAACAATGAAGAAGAGCTATACAGTTTGGTGTTTATCTTTATGGCCGTACCCTAAGGCAGAGTGGCCAATGTATACCTGGTTTATAGTGATATGACAAATTTATTTATAACTAATCTAATTTCTTGGCTAACTTTGACAAAGTTGCCAAATCAAATTTTTCAAAACTTTGGTCATCTCTAATGATGATAAAGACACCATACTGCTTGTGGATACAGTCTAACTGCCGCAATGGAGAGAAGGAGGACACTCTTGTTGCGCTAGCTGGCAGACAGCTGTTTTCCGGTTGGATTGAGTGATGGTACTTTATGTGGCTTAATAGAGCTGTACTGTCAATGTTTATATTTGACTGCCCATGGCTTATTGTGCACAGGGCAATGCTGTTCTCTTCCATCAGTGCAGAGAAAAACTGCCAGATGCAGAACCAGCAGCAGCTTAGCTTGGCTTAGCTTTGGAATGTTTTGTGTCTGCTGCATCTACAATACCAGTGGCATCAACAGGTCAAAAAGCAGATGTGGCCCTGGCAGTTCTTTGGAAGGTTCTGGCAGCATGTAGCCTCTGCTCTTTAATGCTGTCACCGCCCTACTCCCCAGATGTTACCTCCTCCTCCACACCCTGATCCAGCTTTGAGGTCCTGTCCAATAAACAATCATCATCAGAGTGTAATGGTGTAATGTAGATGTCACGGATGAGAGTGGGGGAAACCCTCATCCGTGCGATTTTATGGAATCGGGTAGCTGCTAGGCCAGGACCACAGGATCAGGGAGCAGGTCACCTCCTATCGTGTCCCTAACTCTGACCCTGACTCCTAACTGTATGAGCCAACCCAGATGGTAGGAGGGCTCATACTCTGGAACCTAGGGTCCCTACTATCCCTCAGGAAAACCCTGTGCTAGGAGCAGGGTAAGACGACCTGTTCCTCCAAGACACGGACGAACAGGAGTCTCACTGGCCAAGCTGCAAGGAAGGGGAAACATATACAGACATATGGATATGGCAGGTGAACTACACCAGTTCCAAACCTACCTGCCACAGCCTCGCTGACTGGAACCCATACACCAGTACTGCTGTCCACAAAAACACTAAGGACACAGCACACGCACATTAACCACACAGGTAACCAGGACATCCATAGCTGCAATAAACATAAAAAGGATAACAACATCAACTTAACATCATGCATAACTTTTATGACCACAAGGGTGGCCCTCACTGGACAGATGGTATAAGACCAGGAGGATGACTCCAGCATAAGGCATGGCTGGAGTACCCCTCCGACTTCTGGCTTCCAGCAGGAGCTAAATAGCTCAAGCAGCCACACCCACACACACACCAGGAAAGGAGTTAACCCTTTCATCACCAAACAAGGTAAGTGTCACTTAAAGGAGAAGTGTACATAGAACAAACTCCCTAACATTAAACAAAGAAAGTGAACACATACATACATATGTTGCCAGATGCAACCGCATGCCTTGACAGCGAGCCCCCTAGCAACCAGCTCAGGCTGCTACACTGCCAAACCTAATTATGTTAACGGCGGCAACCACACGTGAGACAAACATACAAACTGTCCTCACCTGCGATAGACAACAAGCAGACCGCTGGCAACTGCATGCGACACAAAGAGTCACGACCATAGGCCGTGACAGTAGAACTGGCTTAGTTGCCCATAGCAATCAATTGGATTACAACTTTTTATTTCACAGATCCTTTGGAAAATGAATGGTGGAATCGGATTGGTTGCCATGGACAACTAAGCCAATTCTATTTTACTCCAGTTTGACAAATTTACCCCTTTAATTTTAAAGTCTCCGAACCAAAAGGTGATAAAAAAGGAAAGAAAAGTGTCTAACATCAAATGTACTATCCAGTGTGAGCCACTGTAATAAATATAGTGCATTTTTTTTACATAGCTTGGTCTAAATTTCCTATGTCTAGATTATTAAATCTTCCTTAGGGTGCATTCAGACGACCCCGCCATATTTTGCAGTCTGCAACAGATCGGGCAGCCCATTATAGCAATGCCTATTCTTGTCCACAAGAATAGAACCTGATCTATATTTTTTGCAGGGCCTCGGAACGGAACAATGAATGAGCACAGCACATGGTGTGCAGTCCGCGTCTTTTGCAGCCCCATTGAAATAAATGGGTCTGCTCCCATTCCGCAAAATTGCAAATGGATGCAGACCAATTCATACGGTCGTGTGAATGAGTCCTTTTTTTAATTCTAGTACAGCTTATATACAAAACAGAATCATGTGCAGGCAGCCTGTACTGCTGCACCTAAAGTCCCTATCATACCACTCTGTACCCCAAAGACATGAAGAGATACAGTTCATAGACATCTACGGGTGCCACATTATTGCTCTGTACATCTTGGATCTTGTATCTAGTAACAATATAACATCATCCATTAGCTCTGATGTAGCTTCAATACATTGATAAGTCTACTTTAAATTGTCACCTTCAACAAATATATGCTGACTACCAATGTTTTAGATTAGAGTGCAACATATATTTAAATATAATTGCACCTTCTACCTAGTGTTCAGTGCTATCCTCCCCATACTTGTATAATTTTATAGTTCTTGTATAATTTATAATATAAATTAATTTCTGAAATACGGTAAATATTATAAAAACTACATATCAAAATTTGCTGTATGCTTGTGAGCAGATAAACCTTACAGACATAATTAGATCTATTTGTCTAGAAAACTGTGTAACAATTTTATTACACTATATTTTGGTAGCTCACTAAAATAGTAAGACACCATTAAAGTGTCTACAGCAGAGCAATACACATGTAAAATACAACCAGTCTGATTTCAGGTTAGCCACTCTATACTTCATAGACCTTATCATTTCTTTCAGAACCCTGTTCCTATGTCTTTGGGAATGTGAAGAAGCAATTTATTTCAATTTCCAATTTCTTCTAAACATATTGTTAGCTATTTATTACATTGTAATTTAAATACAAGTATAAGTAAGCTAGTTTGAGATGCGTTATCTCTATGCCTAGCATTTGCAAAACAGCCAACTCCTGCAATGTTCTAAATAATTAATGGTTTATTTAAAATGCTTTTATACAATTAACTTAATTCCCTCTAGAGTTGATGTCAAATTTATTAGGCCAGTTATTTAAACTTTCAAATCACAAAACTAATTTAAAAACGCTTAAGTGGACTAGTGTGATCACTCTGCAAGCAATGTTATGTGTGAGAGATATGTACTAATTAGTACTTTTTTTTACGATGTTCATAAAAGGCAGGCTTATTATCTTGCAGCTTTTATAAGGTCTATGTTGAAATACACTACTGGGGTTCATGTATTAAGCTGAATGGTAAAAGTTATTGAAGGGTAAAGTGGTAAAGTTGTAAAGAAAAGTTTTAGTCCACTGAATAATCCAAATGAGTTATAGCAATTAAATAGAACTGGATCTGGTTAGTTTACTTCTGCTCTCTTTTGTGATTTCTTTTGCCTTGCAGAAGAAAGAAATAAAAATTTAGACATTTGTTTTATGTCGCTTTCATGCTTTGTATGGAGTAGACAATTTGGAAACTTTTATGTCATTGAACCATCGAGGTTAAACCAAATGACTATGAACTTTTTGAGATTTACTAGTAAAAATAGATGTTGTAAAAGTACAACATTATATTTTATTTATTTTTCTTTTAGCAAATGTCATTCTCACTTAGTTGAAAATTAATGAAACTTACCAGACCATAAAGAATTCCTTAGATGAAATGGCTTGTTTCCAGGCATTGTTACTGTTCTGCTGATTACAATGCATTCTGACATTTATGACAGTTTTATAATTCTTGTATTCTGTACTTTGCTGCGCTCTGAAGTGTCTCTTCTCTGCTGAAGGCTTTCTCTGGGGAGATGGCACTAAAGCTTTGTGGGCACAAAGGACAATAAACCATTTTAATGGGATGCTAGCTATGTACATTGGTTGTTTGCTAATTTGAAAAGCATACAGATGCAGAGAGATCAAGTAAAGTAAATCCAAGACAAATAAATGTTTAGACATATCAACAGTTGACTAATGTGACTAATTAAAATCAGATTTAAAAAAAAAATACTCTTGACAACCATAAATAACATATAGAGTTTTTTCACCAAAATAAAACATAACAAAATAGTGAGCTGTCATTACTGTGTAAATACCATTTTAATGGTAGATTTTTTTTTTGAACAATAGTTTTTATTGAAAAAATTTTATAACAATAGGTTACATAACAAATGACAGCATTCACATATACATCTTGGTATAGGTAATAATATGGCAGATATGTAGCTAATACAAAAATACAATATTTTTCACAGCATACGGTTGTAAATGTTGAGCTTGAGTAGGTAGAAAAGTTGTATGGGTACATATATATACAGGAAGGTTTGGAGAAAAGACAATATAAAAGTAGATAACTGGAAAGGCTGTCATGAAAATCATCATAAATCCATAGTAATCTTACATTCTAATGGAGGCACTAGGCGGCAAATTACATCTTTTGTGGTTCAACCAGACTTCCCATCTTTTCAGGAATGTAATTTTCGAATTGTTAGAAGATGCCCATAAACCTTCATATAAGCAGCTATTATCTAGAGATCTGCAAATCCTATTAATGTTGGGGAGGTCCCCAGATTTCCAGCAGGCAGCTATTTTTAGTCGGGTTATGAATATTAAATGACTAGCTATGAATCTGAAATGGTAGGGTAGGTCTATCAGTCCTACAGACAACAAGGCCATCTTAGATGAAGGTTCAATAGGGAAACAAGCTAATGATGATATAAAACTAAATATTGAGCACCATAGGACTTTAACAGTCGGGCAATCCCACCACATATGTAAAAAACTACCTATCGCTTGACCGCATCTCCAACAGTCTGGGGATGAATCAGGAAAGATTTTGTTAATATATATGGGTGTTCTATACCATCTATAGAGAATTTTTCTCGCCCCTTCTAGATGATCAGAGCATTTAGACAGCTTGGGTACAGAGGTGAAGGCTTCAGACCACTCTGTGTCCGATAGGTCAGAACCTAATTCAAGATTCCATAGGTCTAGGATATGTTGTAAGGGATTAGCGCATGACTCTTTCAGTAAGGTATAGCCTTTAGTAATGCCTTTATCTAATTTTTGGGTCATGTGTATCCATTGTGAGAAAGTTTGATTGTTTGTAGCATGTGAGAAAATTTTTGAGGATTTCAGTAAGTGTCTTAACCTTAGGTATTTGTAGAAATCTGAATTGGGGATATTGAATTTTTTATGAAGATGGGCAAATTCCACAAACACCTCATCCTTCCATAGTTGTTTGACTTCAGTAATGCCCAGCCTTACCCAATTGTCTAGTCTAATGTCTGGGATAGCTAGTTCACAAACCTTCAGGGGCATTGCGAAAATTGAGGTATTAATTAATTTATCTATCCTAGCAACAGAATACCAGGTGTTTAGAATTGTTGTCAGGGTTAATAATGGGGAGTTATGTTTGATACCAAAAGCCGCTACAGCAGAAAGACGCAAGTTTATATTGCAGGGACCCATAATAGTTTTTTCTAGTGCTACCCATTTTTTTGTAGAATCATCCTTAAGTAAATATCTCAGTTGGTCAAGTATAGAAGAGGCATGATAATGCTTAATAGAAGGTACATTTATAACCCTTATATTAGATGATATGTACAACAATAGAGTCTATTCCCCTTGGAGACTCAATAACTCACTACTCCAGAATTCGAGTATTCGTATAGATGTGGAAAATTCGCTTAAAGAATACTTTAGGACTAATGACAACAACCTGACTTCAGATACTACACTTTGGAGTGCACACAAGGCGTTCATAAGAGGGATTTTGTTAAAACACGTGGCCATCCAAAAAAGAAATAGAAAGAAAACCTTGGATAAACTATTAACTGATATTAAGTCCCTAGAGGATTTACTTAAATCCTCTCTAGACCCGAAAATTCTTAGCAAGTTAAAAACGGCCAGACACCATCTTTACCTTCACTTACATGAAAGGCATGAATTTCACCTACGTAAAATCAAAGCAGATCATTACTCACAAGGCAACAAAGCTTCAAAAATCCTAGCAAATAGAATAAAAAAAAGAGAAGTCAAAACTAGAATTCCCTTTTTGTATGATTCTCAAGGAAAAAAATTATTCAACCCCAAACAAATAGCAGATGAATTTGCAAAATACTATGCAAAGTTATACAACTTAAGTAGCTCAACAGACACTCTTCAACCCACTTCTGAATACATTAATGAGTTCCTCGAGGGTGTGTCTCTCCCATCATTAACGCCAACTCAAAATCAATCCCTAAATGCTGAAATTACACATTCAGAAATCTCAGAAACAATCCACTCCCTCAAAAATAACAAATCCCCTGGACCAGACGGCCTCACAAATGAGTATTATAAGACTCTTTCGCATATTTTAAACCCTTTCCTAAATAGAACCTTTAACTCAATAGCAACACAAAAGTCAATTCCAAAGGACATGTTAAGTGCACTGATCATAACTTTACCAAAACCTGGTAAACCAGCAGACACTCCAGCTAATTTCAGACCCATATCACTTTTAAATTCTGATATAAAGATTTTTGCGAAAATTCTCGCAAAAAGGTTGTCCAATATATTACCCTCATTAATCTCCAATGACCAGATAGGATTTGTTTCTAACAGGCAATCATCAGATGGCACCAGAAGATTTATAGACTTACTAGATGTGGCACATTATACCCGAACTCCTTCTCTGCTCCTATCCCTGGATGCAGAGAAGGCATTTGACAGAATTCACTGGGATTATATTTACGCAACATTGAAAAAGTTTGGGTTTGGGAACTTCTACTTATCGGCAGTAATGTCTTTATACTCCAATCCAAGCGCCTCTATATATTCGTCTAGTTTTCTGTCCACCCCGTTTAATATTAACAATGGAACCAGGCAGGGATGCCCTATGTCACCCTTGATATTTGCGCTTGCAATGGAACCTTTCGCAGAACACATCAGATCTTCGGCACTTATTAAAGGGATAAAAGTAGGGGAAGTAGACCACCGCATAGGTCTCTTTGCAGACGATGTCTTAATTATTACATCAAACCCAAATATAGCTTTGCCTGCCATTAATGACATCATCTCTAAGTTTGGAAAAGCTTCTTTCTATAAGGTAAATGTAAATAAATCTCAAATTCTGGACTTGGGTTTACCCCCATCTACTAAACGTCTAATTTCCAGATTATATAAATTTTCCTGGCCAAACGAGTCCTTGACATACCTGGGTATTCAACTTGCCTTTCCTACTAACAAACTATTCAAGGTCAATTTTTGGCCCTTATATGATAAAATTAATAATTCCTTGAACAATTTAAGGTTAGAACATATTTCTTGGTTAGGGAGAATAGCTGCTTTGAAAATGGTTATTCTACCCAAAATTATCTATATGTTCCGTAATATTCCTATATCTATTCCCTCTAGTTATATAAACAAGCTCCAATCTCTAATCAATCGCCACATTTGGGGTAAACTCAGACCCAGAGTAAAAGCCCTTATACTTAATAAACCTCTCAAAACAGGAGGTCTTAATGTACCTTCTATTAATGGTAGATTTTACAAAATCATATACATTTCACTTTACATATTTGCAGGGCCTTATTGTGTTTTTTCCCCCACTTATTTAATCTTACTAGTAATAACACAAAATGTTTCAAAAAACATTAAAGTAGGAAAGATTAGCTTTTAGGGCTTGTTCACACAATCGTTGCCACTCTGTTGCCGTATTGCGGCCTGCATACGGCGGGTCTGCAATACACGGGGCACCAGCCGCGTGCATTCCGCATCATGTATGTGGAGCCATTCACTTGAATAAGTCTGCAACCCCGGAGATGCGTTGCGGAACGGAAGCACGGAACGGAACCCCACGGAACCACTACGGAGTGCTTCCGTGGGGTTACGTTCTGTGCCTCCGCACCGCAAAAAGATAGAACTTGCTCTATCTTTTTGCAGAACGGACGGATCGTGGACCCATTCAAGTGAATGGGTCCGCGATCAGCATGCGGCTGCCCCAGGGTCGGTGCCCGTGCATTGCGGACCGCAATTTGCAGTCCACAGCACGGGCAGAACGCGGTCGTGTGAAGAAGCCCTTATCCAGATATCTATATTAAACGTTATCTATGTTGCAGAAGTAGGTTTGTAAGTCCTTGTAGGACACAGGCCTGGTGACCATTGAAGACAATTGTTTCCCATGGTCTGCACTGGTACATGTTCCATGAAAAACAAACCAGAATTTTGTGTGCAATGAGTTTCTTCCCATAAAAAAATGGAAAAACAGAGGTTTGAATACTCAGGCTTTTCAAATGTATGTGTTTTATTTTTCCTCCCTTTTTAGATACTATGTAGGATTACTTCAAGCATCAGCTTATCAAATTATGCAAAGTTAAGTAACTGATTGAGGCATAGCCATGTGCATTGTACCTAAATGACAGCAAGGAGCCCTAAGAAATTATGTTATGTTCTTTTAAACATTGCTTTGTGAGAATGTGAAAAAATCTCCAAAATGTGGCAAATTTGGCAAGAATAACCTCTATATCCTTCTATATAAAATTGGAGGTAGAGTCCATAGACTTCAATGGGTGCATTTTGCAGCTCTATATATGTCTACACAGCCATAATATGGCCATATGCAAGGATTTTGTCAAGATGGAACAGTATTAATATAAACATAAAATATGTTCATATAAACATGACATTATTATCTTTGTGCAGGGACATGGATGTTAACCATTTTTATCATATACTTTATTAAGGAAATGTGTTTTCTTTTTTTTTTCTTTTTTTCACTTCAAAACAGCATCTAAAGAGATCTCCTTAGCAACTCTCTAATTGAACATTGCTAAGGAGACCTTGTCTTCAGCATTCTACTAAGCACTGAAGATAACTGTGGAGCAGGCTTCTCAAACTGCCTCTTTTCTAGCTACCTCCGCGACTGCCTACCTACATGTGACCTAATTACTGTATCCCTGCCTATCTGACTTGTTGTCAGTGCTGACAGCAGCATCCTTTACTCTCTGCCTCTTTGATATCCATCTCTCAGTATAATAGCAGACAGTTCAACCCATCTCTTAACAACTTGAGCGGTCTATATACATGCTGGGAAATGACAGGGCACAAGTAGAAAGAACAAACAGTTCTTAGAATCAGCATATGCTTTGTCATAGCTACCATCTAGCAGAAACACAGCTGTATTTGAAACGCGGATGTTGGTCATATGGTTTGGGCAAAACCAACCATTTTGGGTTACCTGAACAGTTATCAGAATTCCATAAGAATTAAAAGCAATTGAATGCAGTTGGAATGTTACAATGCTACATACTCTATAGCCCATGTATAAATAGCAACATAATCACACAAATAGAACAATGTGACCAATATTCCTATTATCTACCACTTTTAGCAATAAATGAGGTGAAAGAGAGAATGTACTCCACCAACCTGTCTAGTTCCCAGAACAAAATTCCAGAAGGATCCCCTATTCAGGAGTTTCCTTGATTGATCACCTACCCTAATTGTTCTGAAACAATTTCTATTCCCATAAATGAAAAGGTTGAAATGTTCCAAGCATGGCAATCCCTGAAATGTTTGCAAAGCAAAGAAACACTTACCAAACTTAAACTAGTCACATCTGTCAGAGGTTTCCTATTTTGTATTATTAACTTGTTTCGGACACATGACGTACCTGTACGGCATGTTGTCCCGTTACTTAAGGACACATGACTTACCGGTACGTCATGTGTATTTCCGATCACCGCCGCGCGGCAGGCGGTGATCGGAACCCGGTGCCTGCTCAAATCAATGAGCAGGCACCTTGGGTCAATGTGCCGGGGGATCCTGTGACCCCCCTGTGTCGGTGATCCCAGCAAACCGCAGGTCAATTCAGACCTGCGGTTTGCTACGTTTCAGGGATATTCGGGTCTCTGGGGACCTGATAACCCAGGATAGCATAGTGATCAGTGGTGTGATAATACACCACCAATCACCATCCTGCAATCCTGAGAGGTGATGTGACATCACCTCTCAGGATCGGCTCTGATTGGTCAGCTGCAGGGGCGGGCAGTTCAAATTACTGCAGCGCTCCTCAGATGGGGGCTGCATGTGGATCCCAGAGCCATCTGTGCAAGGATTGTTAGCCAGCACCCCATCTGTACCCCAGCACCCCCAGCACCACCCAGGTATTTAGGGAAAGGTTAGGTTAGGCAGGGATAATCAGGGAAAGTTAGTGAGAGAAAAAATAAAATAAATTTTTTTGTTGCATCACCAGAAATCGGGTGTCTAGGGTCCACAGCACAGCTGTGTGACCCTAGACTCCCCAGGGGTGCTGCAGCTTGCCCCCCTGCCCCCCTGCCCCCCCACAAGTTTCCAGCTAACACCAAGAGTGGTCATCGATCACTTTGGGGCCAAATTTGTACAGGCCTATGTACCTGGAAGGGAAGTTGCGGTTGATGAGTCTCTCAATACTTTCAAGGGGATACTCCTTTTCCGCCAATATGTTCCCTCTAAGCGGGCGAGGTATGGCGTGAAGCTGTACAAACTTTGTGAGAGTACCTCAGGGTACACTAACAAGTTTTGTGTGTCCCCCCACTCTTGGTGTTAGCGGGAAACTTGTGTGGGACCTAATCACCCACTGCTAGATAAGGGTTACCACCTGTACGTGGATAACTTTTATACTAGTATCCCCTTTTTCCAGTCCTTTTTGCCAGATCCACGTCCGCTTGTGGGACCGTGCAGAAAAATCAACAAGACCTTCCTACCCACCCCCTCCAGGTACCTATCCCCAGGGGTGAGACCCGTGCCCTTACCAGTGGACACCTGTTGCTGGTCAGATATAAGGACAAGAGGGATGTCCGTGTACTGTCCACAATTCACGGTAACAGCATCACCCCTGTCCCTGTGCGAGATACCGCAGCAACGGTCCTCAAGCCCGATTGTATCGTCGACTACAATCGGTATATGGGAGGAGTTGATCTCTCTGATCCAGTCCTCAAGCCATATAATGCCATGCGCAAAACCCGGGCATGGTACAAAAAAATTGCGGTTTACTTGGTACAGGTTGCCTTGTACAACACTTTTGTGCTGCCACAGAGTGCTGGAAACACAGGGACATTCCTTCAGTTCTATGAGGCAGTCCTCAAGGACCTGATCTTTTCAGACCGAGAAAGAGCAGGCCGGAGTACCTTGGGAACTGGAGGTGCCCGGATCGTCCCTGGCCAACACTTTCCAGGTGTGGCCCCCTATACTGGAAAGAAGGGACGGACCCAAAAAAGGTGCAGAATGTGTCACAGGAGGGGGATACGGAAGGACACCACTACTTAGTGTGACACTTGCCCCGATCATCCGGGCCTCTGCATTATTGGTTGCTTCAGGGAGTACCACACTTCCATGGAACTATAGGAAATGACCTATCCCCCTCTATGTATACACAACGGGTTAAACATAAAAAGGATCATATACAAAGGTTTTACTAGATGCGGAGGCTCACGCTGCCGCACTTGCACATATGCAGTGAATACGAAAACCTTCCATGATGCGAATAATTCTCATATATATCCAATAAAATCATATATTAATTGTAACTCAATAGGGGTGATATATGTCATAAAATGTGTAGCCTGTGACATGATGTATGTGGGTTGCACCACTAGAAAATTCAAAGTTCGAATTTTGGAGCATCTCAACTACATAAAAAATCCGCACAGTGTGAACACATCCAATGCGGCCAAACATTTTATCTGTAAACACGAAAGTCAAGTGCGTAATTTCAAAGCTTTTGCAATCGAACAAGTGAGATTACCAAGAAGAGGAGGAGATCTTAAACGACTTGTGAGACTTAGAGAGTAGAGTTGAGCGAACACCTGGATGTTCGGGTTCGAGAAGTTCGGCCGAACTTCCCGGAAATGTTCGGGTTCGGGATCCGAACCCGACCCGAACTTCGTCCCGAACCCGAACCCCATTGAAGTAAATAGGGACCCGAACTTTTGGGCACTAAAAAGGCTGTAAAACAGCCCAGGAAAGAGCTAGAGGGCTGCAAAAGGCAGCAACATGTAGGTAAATCCCCTGCAAACAAATGTGGATAGGGAAATGAATTAAAATAAAAATTAAAAAAATAAAAATTAACCAATATCAATTGGACAGAGGTCCCATAGCAAAGAATCTGGCTTCACGTCAGCAGAGAATCAGTCTCTTCATGACATAGCAAAGAATCTGGCTTCATGTCAGCAGAGAATCAGTCTTCATGTCATAGCAGAGAATCAGGCTTCACGTCACCCACCATTGGAACAGGCCACTGTCACATATTTAGGCCCAGGCACCCACGCAGAGGAGAGAGGTCCCGTAACAGAGAATCTGGCCTTATGTCAGCACAGAATCTGTCTTCATGTCATAGCAGAGAATCAGGCTTCACGTCACCCACCACTGGAACAGGCCACTGTCACATATTCAGGCCCAGGCACCCAGGCAGAGGAGAGAGGTCCCGTAACAGAGAATCTGGCCTTATGTCAGCACAGAATCAGTCTTCATGTCATAGCAGAGAATCAGGCTTCACGTCACCCACCACTGGAACAGGCCACTGTCACATATTTAGGCCCAGGCACCCAGGCAGAGGAGAGAGGTCCCGTAACAGAGAATCTGGCCTTATGTCAGCACAGAATCAGTCTTCATGTCATAGCAGAGAATCAGGCTTCACGTCACCCACCACTGGAACAGGCCACTGTCACATATTTAGGCCCAGGCACCCAGGTAGAGGAGAGAGGTCCCGTAACAGAGAATCTGGCCTTATGTCAGCACAGAATCTGTCTTCATGTCATAGCAGAGAATCAGGCTTCACGTCACCCACCACTGGAACAGGCCACTGTCACACATTTAGGCCCCGGCACCCAGACAGAGGAGAGGTTCATTTAACTTTGGGTTGCCCCGCAATATAATGGTAAAATGAAAATAAAAATAGTATTGAATGAGGAAGTGCCCGGGAGTAGAATAATATATTGTTAAGGGGAGGTAGTTAATATCTAATCTGCACAAGGGATGGACAGGTCCTGTGGGATCCATGCCTGGTTCATTTTTATAAACGTCAGCTTGTCCACATTGGCTGTAGACAGGCGGCTGCGTTTGTCTGTAATGACGCCCCCTGCCGTGCTGAATACACGTTCAGACAAAACGCTGGCCGCCGGGCAGGCCAGCACCTTCAAGGCATAAAAGGCTAGCTCTGGCCACGTGGACAATTTGGAGACCCAGAAGTTGAATGGGGCCGTACCATCAGTCAGTACGTGGAGGGGTGTGCACAGGTACTGTTCCACCATGTTAGTGAAATGTTGCCTCCTGCTAACACGTTCCGTATCAGGTGGTGGTGCAGTTAGCTGTGGCGTAGTGACAAAACTTTTCCACATCTCTGCCATGCTAACCCTTCCCTCAGAGGAGCTGGCCGTGACACAGCTGCGTTGGCGACCTCTTGCTCCTCCTCTGCCTTCGCCTTGGGCTTCCACTGGTTCCCCTGTGACATTTGGGAATACTCTCAGTAGCGCGTCTACCAACGTGCGCTTGTACTCGCGCATCTTCCTATCACGCTCCAGTGTAGAAAGTAAGGTGGGCACATTGTCTTTGTACCGGGGAACCAGCAGGGTGGCAACCCATTAGTCCGCACACGTTAAAATGTGGTCAACTCTGCTGTCGTTGCGCAGGCACTGCAGCATGTAGTCGCTCATGTGTGCCAGGCTGCCCAGAGGTAAGGACAAGCTGTCCTCTGTGGGAGGCGTATCGTCATCGTCCTGTGTTTCCCCCCAGCCACGCACCAGTGATGGGCCCGAGCTGCTTTGGGTGCCACCCCGCTGTGAACTTGCTTCATCCTCATCCACCTCCTCCTCATCCTCGTCCTCCTCGTCCTCCAGTAGTGGGCCCTGTCTGGCCACATTTGTACCTGTCCTCTGCTGTTGCAAAAAACCTCCCTCTGAGTCACTTCGAAGAGACTGGCCTGAAAGTGCTAAAAATGACCCCTCTTCCTCCTCTTCCTCCTGGGCCACCTCCTCTTCCATCATCGCCCTAAGTGTTTTCTCAAGGAGACATAGAAGTGGTATTGTAACGCTGATAACGGCGTCATCGCCACTGGCCATGTTGGTGGAGTACTCGAAACAACGCAACAGGGCACACAGGTCTCGCATGGAGGCCCAGTCATTGGTGGTGAAGTGTGTCTGATCCGCAGTGCGACTGACCCGTGCGTGCTGCAGCTGAAACTCCACTATGGCCTGCTGCTGCTCGCACAGTCTGTCCAGCATATGCAAGGTGGAGTTCCACCTGGTGGGTACGTCGCATATGAGGCGGTGAGCGGGAAGGCCGAAGTTACGCTGTAGCGCAGACAGGCGAGCAGCGGCAGGGTGTGAACGCCGGAAGCGCGAACAGACGGCCCGCACTTTATGCAGCAGCTCTGACATGTCGGGGTAGTTGCAAATGAACTTCTGCACCACCAAATTCAGCACATGCGCCAGGCAAGGGATGTGCGTCAAACCAGCTAGTCCCAGAGCTGCAACGAGATTTCGCCCATTATCGCACACCACCAGGCCGGGCTTGAGGCTCACCGGCAGCAATCACTCGTCGGTCTGTTGTTCTATACCCCGCCACAACTCCTGTGCGGTGTGGGGCCTGTCCCCCAAAGATATTAGTTTTAGAACGGCCTGCTGACGTTTACCCCGGGGTGTGCTGAAGTTGGTGGTGAAGGTGTGCGGCTGACTGGATGAGCAGGTGGAAGAAGAGGAGGAGGAAGCCGAGTAGGAGGAGGAGGAGACAGGAGGCAAAGAATGTTGCCCTGCGATCCTTGGCGGCGGAAGGACGTGCGCCAAACAGCTCTCCGCCTGGGGCCCAGCCGCCACTACATTTACCCAGTGTGCAGTTAGGGAGATATAGCGTCCCTGGCCGTGCTTACTGGTCCACGTATCTGTGGTTAGGTGGACCTTGCCACAGATGGCGTTGCGCAGTGCACACTCGATTTTATCGGACACTTGTTTGTGCAGGGAAGTCACGGCTCTCTTGGAGAAGTAGTGGCGGCTGGGAACAGCATACTGTGGGACAGCAAGCGACATGAGCTGTTTGAAGTTGTGTGTGTCCACCAGCCTAAATGACAGCATTTCATAGGCCAGTAGTTTAGAAATGCTGGCATTCAGGGCCAGGGATCGAGGGTGGCTAGGTGGGAATTTACGCTTTCTCTCAAATGTTTGTGAGATGGAGAGCTGAACGCTGCCGTGTGACATGGTTGAGATGCTTGGTGACGCAGGTGGTGGTGTTGGTGGTACATCCCATGTTTGCTGGGCGGCAGGTGCCAATGTTCCTCCAGAGGCGGAGGAAGAGGCCGAGGCGGCGGCAGCAGCAGCAGAAAAAGCCGAGGCGGCAGCAGCAGAAGAGGTAGCAGGGGGAGCCTGAGTGACTTCCTTGTTTTTAAGGTGTTTACTCCACTGCAGTTCATGCTTTGCATGCAGGTGCCTGGTCATGCAGGTTGTGCTAAGGTTCAGAACGTTAATGCCTCGCTTCAGGCTCTGATGGCACAGCGTGCAAACCACTCGGGTCTTGTCGTCAGCACATTGTTTGAAGAAGTGCCATGCCAGGGAACTCCTTGAAGCTGCCTTTGGGGTGCTCGGTCCCAGATGGCGACGGTCAGTAGCAAGCGGAGTCTCTTGGCGGCGGGTGTTCTGATTTTGCCCACTGCTCCCTCTTTTGCTACGCTGTTGGCTCGGTCTCACCACTGCCTCTTCCTCTGAACTGTGAAAGTCAGTGGCACGACCTTCATTCCATGTGGGGTCTAGGACCTCATCGTCCCCTGCATCGTCTTCCACCCAGTCTTGATCCCTGACCTCCTGTTCAGTCTGCACACTGCAGAAAGACGCAGCAGTTGGCACCTGTGTTTCGTCATCATCAGAGACGTGCTGAGGTGGTATTCCCATGTCCTCATCATCAGGAAACATAAGTGGTTGTGCGTTAGTGCATTCTATCTCTTCCACCCCTGGGGAAGGGCTAGGTGGATGCCCTTGGGAAACCCTGGCAGCAGAGTCTTCAAACAGCATAAGAGACTGCTGCATAACTTGTGGCTCAGACAGTTTCCCTGATATCCATGGGGGTGATGTGACAGACCGATGGGCTTGGTTTTCATGCGCCATCTGTGCGCTTTCTGCAGACGACTGGGTGGGAGATAATGTGAACGTGCTGGATCCACTGTCGGCCACCCAATTGACTAATGCCTGCACCTGCTCAGGCCTTACCATCCTTAGAACGGCATTGGGCCCCACCAAATATCGCTGTAAATTCTGCTGGCTACTGGGACCTGAGGTAGTTGGTTCACTAGGACGTGTGGCTGTGGCAGAACGGCCACGTCCTCTCCCAGCACCAGAGGGTCCACTAACACCACCACGACCATGTCCACGTCCGCGTCCGCGTCCCTTATTAGATGTTTTCCTCATTGTTCCCGTTCACCACAATTTTGAGAATGGCAAATTTGGGAATAGTTTTTCAACCCAGAACAAAAAGTGTGCTTTTACGGTCACTACAAATAACTTGACCAGCTAAAACAGTACAGATTTGGTTGAATAGAAATGTGAGGCCTGTTTTTTTTGCGCTGTGTGACAGGTATAGGTTTAATCACAGAATTAGACTTGTACTGTATCTGCACGGTAGCGTGTGTGTTAAATTTTTCTGACTGACACTATCAGCACCTTCAATGTAAGATATCCTTTTTGGGATAGATTTCAAGTAGGCCTCATATAGCAGAAACTAGTTATTTTGAGAATGGCAAATTTGGGAATAGTTTTTCAACCCAGAACAAAAAGTGTGCTTTTATGGTCACTACAAATAACTTGACCAGCTAAAACAGTACAAATTTGGTTGAATAGAAATGTCAGGTCTATTTTTTTGGCGCTGGGTGACAGGCTCAACTTGCCCCTGATGTAGTATATGGCCAAAAAATAACCACACTATTGATGGTTAATTGCACTTGGGTGACACAGGCTCAGCCTGCACCAGATGTAGTATATGGCCAAAAAAAAAAACAGACTGTTGATGGTTAAATGCACTTCGGTGACACAGGCTCAGCCTGCAGCTGATGTAGTATATGGCCAAAAAATAACCAGACTGTTAATGGTTAAATGCACTTCGGTGACACAGGCTCAGCCTGCAGCTGATGTAGTATATAGCACAAAATAACCACACTATTGATGGTTAAATACACTTGGTGATAGCTTGTGCTGGCGCACCACAAGCCACAAAATGGCCGCCGATCACCCCAGAAAAAAGTGATCTAAAAACGCTCTTGGCAGCCTCAAAAAAGTGAGCAATTCGATATTAGCACTTCAATGATCCACAGCTGCAGATCGATCACAGAATGAAGTCTTTTGGAGGAGTTAATCTGCCTAATCTCGCCCTAATGTCGCAGCTGCAACCTCTCCCTATGCTTGAATCAGCAGAGTGACGTGCAGCGCTACGTGACTCCAGCTTATATAGAGGCTGGGTCACATGCTGCACTGGCCAATCACAGCCATGCCAATAGTAGGCAAGGCTGTGATGGCCTCTTGGGGCAAGTAGTATGACGCTTGTTGATTGGCTGCTTTGCAGCCTTTCGAAAAGCGCCAAGAAAGCGCTAAACACCGAACCCGAACTTTTACGAAAATGTTCGGGTTCGTGTCACGGACACCCCAAAATTCGGTACGAACCCGAACTATACAGTTCGGGTTCGCTCATCCCTATTAGAGAGGCTTTTTGGATTTTTAAGTTGAACACCAGACATCCGAACGGCCTGAATATGAAACACGAGTTTATGCATTTTTTTAACTCGATTTTTCTATTCTCACCTCCCCTCTTACTATTTGTCTATTCAACTTCCATTTTCATTAAGAACAGTAATAGAGATATAGGGTCCATGTCGAGATTAACATCACAATATCAACACATATGGATTTATACTAATTAAGTTGTTTATATATAATTAGTGTTGTATTCTATTTTTATTTTGACATATGATACATTATTGCAATTTTAAATGTGTTCACTGTTTTATTTGTGGTTATTTCTCACTTTATATTTATGTAAAAATCAGTGACTTTATATGGATGCATAATTTATCTATATTGTAAAACACATGAGCAGTGCCTCATCCGGAAAATAAGAGGTTAAAATGCTTTCCTCCTCCTCTATTTCCCCGCCCTCCAGGTGAGGGGAGAGTAATTATTTCTCAGACTAGTATAAAATCACCAGAGGAGACACTGCTCATTGTTACGACTAAGAACTTCTGTTCGAAACGCGTCAAAGTTGCTACACTTGTGGGTAGATGTCCTGTCTATTTTGTCTACTGCCTGAATAAAAGACGAAGATTTTAGCTACCAAAAATCGTGAGTGCTGGAACTTCATTGTGTTTTCATATCAAGAGTACTAAATTTATATCCCAATTTAGCCACTGACAATCGGATAAAAAAAACTATGGTTCTCAGACTTGAGACACTAAAACAAAAAAAATATGGCCTGGATAAGTCAAATCGTTTTAAAGTTATCACCACTTAAAGTAACACTGGTCAGATTTGCAAAAAATGGCCTGGTCCTTAAAGGGAACCTGTCACCGGGATTTTGTGTATAGATCTGAGGACATAGGTTTGTAGATGGCCGCTAGCACATCCGCAATACCCAGTTCCCATAGCTCTGTGTGTTTTTATTGTGTAAAAAATAATGATTTGATACATATGCAAATTAACCTGAGATGACTCCTGTATGTGAGATGAGTCAGGGACAGGACTCCTCTCAGGTTAATTTGCATATGTATCAAATCGTTTTATTTACACAATAAAAGCACACAGAGCTATGGGGACTGGGTATTGCGGATGTGCTAGCGGCCATCTACAAACCTATGTCCTCAGCTCTATACATAAAATACCGGTGACAGGTCCCCCTTAAGGTGAAATATGGCTGTGTCCTTAAGGAGTTAATGGACCTGAGTTCCAGCCCTTATAAGGCTTTTTGCAGCTGATTGATGTAACTTTTTATCTCCTTGTAACATAAACACTAAGGCCCCTTTCACACGGGTTTTCCGCGCGGGTGCAATGTGTGAGTTGAACGCATTGCACCGGCACTGAATCCGGACCCATTCATTTCTATGGGGCTGTGCACATGAGCGGTGATTTTCACGCATCACTTGTGCGTTGCGTGAAAATCGCAGCAAGCTCTATTTTGTGCTTTTTTCACGCAACACAAGCCCCATAGAAGTGAATGGGGCTGCGTGAAAATCGCAAGCGTCCGCAAGTAAGTGCGGATGCGGTGCGATTTTCACGCACAGTTGCTAGGAGATGATCGGGATGGGGACCCGATCTTTATTATTTCCCCTTATAACATGGTTATACACATGGTCCGTCACATGAACTATCACCATGGTAAAAGATCATGTGATGAACCATGTGATGAGCGCAGTGACGTCATCAAAGGTCCTATTCCTCAAAGAAGAAGACAGAAGAGATGCCGGCTGCGCGAACAAGTGGATTAAGGTGAGTTAAATTTTTTTATTTTTTTTTTAACCCCTCCAGCCCTATTGTACTGTGCATTCTGTATTCAAAATGCTATTATTTTCCCTTATAACCATGTTATAAGGGGAAATAATACAATCTACACAACCTTGAACCCAAACCTGAACTTCTGTGAAGAAGTTCGGGTCTGGGTACCACATTCAGTTTTTTATCACGCGCGTGCAAAACGCATTGCACCCGCGCTATAAAAACTGAACAACGGAACGCAATCGCAGTCAAAACTGACTGCAATTGCTACCTACTCGCGCGGGTTTGCGCAACGCATCCGGACCTTATCCGGACACGCTCGTGTGAAAGAGGCCTAAGGGGGGGGTCATTTATTCTCTTTTTTATTCCACATTTTTGTATAATTATGTTGCAGATTTTGTCACAAAGGTGTTTCGTGGCAAAATCTGGGACTTTACCCCACTCACACCAGTTTTGCAAAATGACGTCAAAAGGGCTGTGGTGTGGGTCAGTAAGAGGGCGAGCAGATAGGCCTGTCTCATTCATCATTTTTCATGCCAGTGTTTGGCGTGCAAAATTTTCTTAATCTACGTCAGCAAGGGAACTGGCATAGAGTAAAGCATGTTGCACGGCCAGCGGCAGCAAGCGGCAAAGTTATGTAGACATCAGGTCTCAACATAACTTTAGTGCATCCATCGGCATCGCACAGGGATTATATTAAGACCGGCGTATCAATCGTCGGTCTTTATAAATGTCCCCCTAAGGCTAGTTCTACACGACGACAATTTTTATAATGGCAGTCTATGGTGTTGCATGTTGCAGTGCGACACCATAGATTGCCATTATAAAAATTGTCGCGCAACATTGGTGCAACAAAATGTTGCGTGACAAATGTTGCAGTGTAGTTGTGCCCTATCTGTCGTGCGGCAAATGTCGTCATGTAGACCTAGCCTAAATCTGTTGCCAATCATAATTGATTTGCATGTCTTGCATTTTTTCTGATCACATTTAAAACATCTGTGAAAGGCAAGTCATGGTTTATTGGGAACAGTAAAGGCATTGTAAAGATCCTGAAGTCAGTGCCTAACTAGCCACAATCCTAACAACAGGGGCGAGGATGTTGCGCAATGTCTCATTCTGCATTTGAATTCTAAAAAATCCATCTCTCTGTTGTGTTCATTCAGGACTGGTAAAAGCGCCAAGCACAGCTGAACAGATGCCAGAATCGGCAGTGTTTAACAGGGGAAAAGACTGCTCCCCTAGGTAAATATATATTTTTTATCCACTTGTACAGACACAGCAGTTCTCTTAATCAAATAACAAGCACACTGTTAGACCATATTCACATAGAGAGACCAAACAGTGAATGTAGTTAGGCTACTTTCACACTGGCATTTTTGCTTTCCGTTTGTGAGATCCGTTCAGGGCTCTCTCAAGCGGTCCAAAACGAATCAGTTTGCCTTAATGCATTCTGAATGGAAAAGGATCCACTCAGAATGCATCAGTTTGCCTCAGTTTGCCTCCGTTCCATCTCCATTTCGCCTTAGAGGCGGACACCAAAACGTTGACGAAACTGAGCCAAACGGATCCGTTCTGACACACAATGCAAGTCAATGGGGACGGATCCGTTTTCTATGACACAATCTGGCACAATAGAAAACAAATTTGTCCTCCATTGAGTTTCTATGGTGTTCAAGACGATCCGTTTTGGCTATGTTAAAGATAATACAAACTGATCCTTTCTGAACGGATGAAGACGTTTGTATTATCTGAACAGATCCGTCTGTGCAGATCCATGACGGATCCGCACCAAATGCGAGTGTGAAAGTAGACTAACTGGTTTCTGAATACAATTAATTAAAGATCACAGCAGATGAGCTTCAGTTGAAATGCTTTCATTTATGCATTAGATAGACATGTGGCAGTTTCGTGCTAACGTTTTCGGCACGTAGGCCTTCATCAGACACTGCGAGTATAATTGAACAAAATTAATCAAAATATAGGAAAAAGAAATACTTAATACAACTTATACCTGACTGATGCAATACTCAAAATTAAAAATTTAAAAATGGCCATCCATTTTGGAGCAGGTATTATTCATCTAGTCAACAATAGAATGATCACATATCCTTATGTAAGTATTCATCACAAAATAATCACAGACTAATACAGTATCTGTCAGATCAACAACAAAAAAAGGGGGGGGGGGGGGGAAGGGAAATGGAGATGATCCGACTCCATTACAAGTTTTTATACACAATACATGATATGCGGAAAAAACACTGGATATTACGATACATGATTCCAAAAGAGTGCTGAGTGCATCATACAGGCTCCAAATAGTTAATCCATACACTGTAAGGTAAGTAGAGTATTAAGTACAATATGATCGTTGTCCCATTTATTCTCAGGGTATTCTGACTGCCGTAGTGGTAATAGCTGAATCCATGTATGATGGGAAATATTAAGGAAGTTAACACATTCCCACCTCTGGTTTATATATAAAAAAGCCCAGGCGAGCAGTACATATTGATATCAACACAGTCAGCAAATGTGGTGGAGTAATCTAGAAATAGAGGTCACTACCCACTTGAATAGGATTTGTGCTGTCGTCCCTGCTTATATATTGAGACTCTATATACAGGTCATGATCCCCATTCCAAGACTTACCTATGCCGCAGTCGGTAGCCAGGATAGAAAAAGGTGTTCACACCTAGTGAGATGGTTCATATAGCACTTTAGGGTAAGAGGTGTACCTGTGGTCCGCATTCTATCCGTTATTTATAGGCAATAATTTGTTTTGCCGCCCAAATGGCAGCCTGCGTGCTTGTTGCACGCTGAAAACACGATGCGTTCCACCCACCGGAAGTGAATCGGGCGGTGGAACGCATCAAACCGGAAATGTGTTTCATACAAACCGGAAGTGCGTTCCATCGACCGGAAGTGAACCGCCTGTGGAGCGCATCATAGGTATTTGCGGCAGGTATATTATAGAATGATCGATATAAAGTACAGGACGAGATATTAAGTGAAACAACCAATCTAACATTATAGCATAGAATTAGAAATCTAATATCATCTATAAGAGTAGAGACAATTACGTCAAAATATTTTGAATGGAGGGAAAATAAGAAGATTAAGAGGAATATAAAGGATTCCCAGAAGGAAATAAGGAAAAGGAAAGAAAATGAGAATAGTGGGAAAGAGACCCAAAGAAATAATTTGTAGGTCTAGTGGAAGGCTATAAAATCAAGGGCTGGAAAAGGATACTGATATGCGGCACGTAATCGGGAGATCAGAGGGCCTGTAAGAGATTTGGAGAGAAAAGAGAACATTCTCAGGTTAATTTGGATATATGGCCAAATAATATAAAGATGAAGGGGGAAGAAAAGAGGGGGGGGAGAGGATTGTTATATTTGCATCCATATTACAATCATCACGTCAAATGGTCCTATATATTAGTCATTTCATGCCTAAAGCAAGCTCTGTACCTCATAGTCTCTATTCATGCCCTTGGGAGTCAGGGTTTGTAATGTGTGAATCCAATACACCTCCCTATTCTTGAGTGTCTTGATCCTATTGCCTCCCCTCCTGGGTGGCGGCACCTGTTCTATCACCTGGAATCTTAGTTGGGCTACAGTATGTCTTGCCTCATGGAAGTGTGCCGGGACTGGTAAGTCACTTGAATGGGTCCGCGATCCATCTGTTCCGCAAAAAGATAGAGCAAGTTCTATATTTTTTGTGGTGTGGAGGCACGGAACGGAACCCCAGAAAGCACTCCGTAGTGCTTCCGTAGTGTTCCGCTCCGTGCTTCTGTTCCGCACCGTTCCGCATCTCCGGAATTGCGGACCCATTGAAGTGAATAGGTCCGCATCCGTGATGCGAAAAGCACATTAAAATGGTGCCTGAGTATAGCGGATCCGCAAATGCAGTCCGCAATATGGCAACGGGCAGCAATCGTTTGTGTGTATGAGCCCTAAATGTAATTCTTTGCTATCTCCTCTTACCCCTCCCCCAGCAGGATCCTCTGTCTAAGGGCTCATACACATGACAGTATTTTTGCGTTCAGTATACTGGGCGTTTTTTGAGTTCAGTATGCGGTACATATACTGAACCATTCATTTCAATGGTTCAGAAAAAAAAAAAAATGGTGTCTCCGTGTGCATTCCATTTCAGTATTTCTGTATTTCCGTACCGTGAAAAGATAGAACATGTCCTATTCTTGTCCACAAATCACGGTGCTTGGCTCAATTCAAGTCAATGGGTCCGCAAAAAAAACGGAACACATACGGAAATGCATCTGTATGTCTTCCGTATCTGTTCCGTTTTTGGGGAACCATCTATTGAAAATGTTATGCCCAGCCCAATTTTTTCTATGTAATTACTGTATACTGTATATGGCATACGTAAAAACAGAAAGAAAACGGAAACAAAAAACGGAACAACGGATCCGTAAAAAATGGACCGCAAAACACTGAAAAAGCCATATGGTTGTGTGCATGAGCCCTAATGGTACTTTCACACTAGCGTTTTTCTTTTCCAGCACTGAGTTCCATCATAGGGGCTCAATACCGGAAAAGAACTGATCAGTTTCATCCCCATGCATTCTGAATGGAGAGAAATCCATGCAGGATGCATCAGAATGTCTTCAGTTCAGTCTTTTTGACTTTTGAGGACGGAGATAATACCGCAGCATGCTGCGTTCTTCTCTCCGTCCAAAATTCCAGATCAGTTGCCGGCATTTATTTACATTGAAATGTATTAGTGCCGGATTCAGCATAAAAAATTCCGGAATGTCAGAGCCGTCATTCCAGTCTGCACATGGTAGACCGGTAAAAATGTAAAAAAAAAAAAAACTGATCCATTTGTCCGTATGACAAACGGAGAGACGGATCCATTCTTGCAATGCATTTGCACCTGGATCCGTCTACAAATGCTGTCTGTTTGCATGCAGATTTCCTGATCCAGCAGGCAGTTCCGGCGACGGGACTGCTTGCCGGATCACTGTGCCGCAAGTGAGAAAGTAGCCTAAGGCCTCTTGCACACAACCGTATGGATTTTTCAGTATTTTGCGGATCCGCAAAAAACTTATCTGCAAAAAATACGGATGACGTCCGTGTGCATTCAATTTTTTACGGAACTGACTATCCCCAGGAGGTGTCAACTGATGACTAAGGAGACATTCTGCAACAAAATATAGTGATATAGTCAATAGTATGTTACTATACAGTGTACTGTCTTCTGAATCACATGAGTTATGGAAAATAAGCAAACTACAGTTCAGCACTGTGAAGTCTTATCAAGATTCCTAGGCTGCACAGTCCTGAAACTGAGTGGTATTTGCTAATAACAGTATCTATACACACAAGATCTCATCAGGTGATAACTGAAGTCAGTTCTGGTAGAGGTTAGAATGAAGTACAAAGGTCAAGATAAGTGAAAACCACTTCATCAACAGATCAAGTAGGTAAACATATCTTTGTAGCTCACAGAAATCCCAAATCTCATCCATTAATAAAAGGTTTCACATGTAAAAGAAATAAAAATCCCCAGGTAAGGAATTTAAAAAAAAATTTAAAAATAGAAAAAATAAAATAGACATATTTGGTATTGCCACGTCCGTGACGGTCGGCTCTATAAATATATCACATGATCCACGCAGTCCGATAAACATTAAAAAAAAATATAAAAACTGTGTCAAAAAAAGGCATTTTTGTCACCTTGCATCACAATAAGTGCAACACCAAGTGATCAAAAAGGCGTATGTCCCACAAAATGGTACCAATAAAACCGTCACCTCATTCCGCAAAATATTAGCCCCTACATAAGAAAATCGCTAAAAAAATAAAAAACTATAGCTTTCAGAACATGGAGACACTAAAACATCATTTTTTTGGTTTAAAAAATGCTATTATTGTGTTAAAGTGAAATAAATAAAAAAAAGTATACATATTAGGTATCGCCACGTCCATAACAACCAGCTCTATAGAAATTTCACATGACCTAACCCCTCGAGTAAACACTATAAAAAAATTAAAATCAAAACTGTGTCAAAAAAGCCATTTTTGTCACCTTACATCACAAAAAGTGCAACACCAAGTGATCAAAAAGGCATATGTGCCACAAAATGGTACTAATTAAACCGTCACCTCATTCCGCAAAAAATGAGCCCCTATATAAGAAAATCAATAAAAAAATTAAAAAAACAATAGCTCTCAGAACAGGGACGGAACAGTGAAGGAGTTTAAGCATGCATGGGGTAGGCATAAGGCCATCCTTCATATAAGATAGGGCCAGGGGCTATCCATAGTATTCAGTATATTGGGCAGACTAGATGGGCCAAATGGTTCTTATCTGCCGACACAGTCTATGTTTCTATGACACATTAAAACATCATTCTTTTATTTAAAAAATGCTATTATTGTGTTAAAGTGAAATAAAAAAAAAAAAGCATACATATTAGGTATCTCCATGTCCGTAACAACCAGCTCTATAACAATATCACATGACCTAACCTCTCGGGTGAACACCGTAAAAAAAATAAAAACTGTGTCAAAAAAAGCCATTTTTGTCACCTTACATCACAAAAAGTGCAACACTAAGTGATCAAAAAGGCTTATGTCCCACAAAATGGTACCAATAAAACCGTCACCTCATCCCGCAAAAAATGACCCCCTACATAAATAAAAAACTAAAAAACTATAGCTCTCAGAACATGGACACATTAAAACATATTTTCTTTTGTTTAAAAAATGCTATTATTGTGTAAAACCTAAATAAATAAGAAAAAGTATACATATTAGGTATTGCCACATCCATAACCATCTGCTCTATAAAAAATGTCACATGACCTAACCCCTCAGGTGAACGCTGTAAAAATAGATAAATAAAAACTGGGCTAAAACCAATTTTTTGGTCACCTTGCCCCATAAAGTTTTATAATGAATGATCAAAAAATCATATGTACACAAAAATAGTACCGATAAAACTGGCACCTTATCCCCTAGTTTCCAAAATGGGTTAACTTTTTGGGAGTTTCTACTGTAAGGGTGTATCAGGGGGGCTTCAAATGGGAGGGGGCTTCAAATTGGACATGGCATCTAAAAACCAGTTCAGCAAATTCTGCCTTCCAAAAAACATGTGGCGCTCCTTTTCTTCTGTGCCCTGCTGTGTGCCCATACAGCAGTTTATGACCACATGTGGGGTGTTTCTGTAAACCGCAGAATCTGGGTAATAAATATAAAATTTTGTTTGGCTGTTAACCCTCGATGTGTTAAAGAAAAAATTGGATTAAAATGGAAAATCTGCCAAAAAAGTGAAATTTAAAAATTCGATCTCTATTTTCCTTTAATTCTTGTGGAACGCCTAAGGGGTTAACAAAGTTTTTAAAATCAGTTTTAAGTAACTTGACTGGTGTAGTTTCTACAATGGGGTCATTTATGGGGGTATCCACTATGTAAGTCCCACAAAGTGACTTCAGACCTGAACTGGTCCTTAAAAAGTGGGTTTTGGCAATTTTCTTAAAAATTTTAAGAATTGCTTCTAAACTTCTAAGCCTTCTAACATCCTAAAAAAATAAAATGACATAATTAATATTTTATGAGGTATAACTTTCTGTTTTAAAAGCAGAGATATTGAAATTTTGAAAATTGCGAATTTTTCAAAATTTTGGGTAAATTATGGATTTTTTCATAAATAAAGGTGAAATATATTGCCTCAAATTTATGACTATCATGAAGTACAATGTGTCATGAGAAAGCAATCTCTGAGTGGCTTGGATAAGTAAAAGCGTTCCAAAGTTATTACCGCATAAAGTGAGATATGTCAGATTTGCAAAATTAGACCTGGTCAGGAAGGGGGCAAATGGCCCGGATGTGAAGTGGTTAAAAAAAATGGAAATTATGGCCCATGCCATATTTGCACCACAATTTGAGATTTTTTGAGCTTCTTGGCACTTTACTAAAGTGGTGAGAAAGTGGTGGGTTTAGCGGGAGGGTCAAAAAGCCAGCCAGATTAACTATAACTTACACCATAAACTATCATGAAGCCTACATGAGCCCCTAGCTGGCGTAGACTTCAGTTTCTGGCCCAATAACTGCCAGAGATGTGGCAACTAATTTATTTAGAGACATCTACCTCCTAATAAATTAGGCTCTTCTGACTGTGGCGTGCAAGGAACAAGATTGGCATGTGGGAACTTCATGGTCAGCAAATCAATTTAGGCCTATTGCACACGACCGTATGGCTTTTTCAATGTTTTGCGGTCCGCAAAAAACGGATCAGCAAAAAATATGGATGACATCCGTGTGCATTCCATTTTTTGCGGAACGGAACATATGGCCCCTAATAGAACAGTGCTATCCTTGCCCGTTATGCGGACAATAATAGGACATGTTCTATCTGTAAATGGAACGGAAATACGGAAACGGAATCCATACGGAGTACATTCAGTTTTTTTTGCGGACCCATTGAAATGAATGCTTCTGTATACGGTTCGTGCATGAGGCCTTATAGGAACATTAAGCCTAAAGTCCCGCTGCCATTGTGAAAAACCCTCCTGAAGGTCCATGGTACCACCATTGTAGAAAATGATTGAAAGAGAAAATTTCTTCTTTGTTGAAAACAAATGACGTGTTGATAAGTTTATTTAGCAAACTGCATGATCAAATCATCCTTTGGAAATCTGTTGATTAGTTAAGGAAAAAGGAGCAGCAGCATTTTTTGGACTCCTTTAAAATTAGGTGGTCTATACACATGCCTATGCATAAAAATGCAAGTTTAACGCCTTAGTGAGCAGCCTGTTTTGGGCCTTACTGACCAAGCGTTTTTCTTCATTTTTTCATCATCGCGTTCCAAGAGCTATAACTTTTTTATTTTTCCGTCTATATAGCTTTATAAAGGCTAGTTTTTTTTATGGGACAAGTTGTAGTTTTTAATGGCGCCATTTTGGGGTATATATAACTTTTTGATTAACTTTTATTAACGCTTCCTTGGAGGGAGATGGGCAAAACAGCAATACTGCCACTACGTTTTTACGTTATAAATTTTACAGCGTTCATTTTTTGGTCAGTACGATAACAGTGATACAAAATACATATAGTTTTTTTTTTACATTTTACTACCTTTTTGCAATAAAAAGACAGATTGTTTTGAAAATATCACATTTCTACAGTTCATAGATCTATTGTCAATACAGCACCCCAATAACATTCTGATACCAATGATGAGCAATTGTACATGTTTTTATTCTAACAAATAGCAATTGGAGCACTGCATTATTTTCACATGGCTAAGCCAACGCTTCTGCCTTCTCCTCAAGGAGCGCTATGCAGGGTAGACCCCTGCAATCTTGTGATCACCAAGCATCTTAGGGGAAGAGGAGCACAGGGCTGCAGGGTCAGTAAATCCTGAGCAGCACTGCCTTGTAAAAAAGCAGGCTGGTTTCCCCTGTAACTAGGACTCCTTTGGATGCTCTAGTTACCATGGAAATAGTGCAAAGTTAAAAAAAAAAGTATGTGTCCCCAAAGGTCTTTCCCCCCCAAAAAAGTATGTGTCCCCCCCCCCCCCAGGTGGGATGGACTATATAGGCAAAGGAGAAGTGCTCACTAACACAGATTAATACAGATTTGTGAACAATATTTGAGAGTAATGGGTCTTTTGTGTATGTAGAAAATGTTTCAGATCTTTGAGTTCAGCTCATGCAAAATGGGAGCAAAACCAAAAGTGTTGTGTTTATCTTTTTGTTTAGTGTATATAGGATGCTATCCTATCAATATGGGCCAACATTTCTAAAGAATGCTATCAGCACCTTGTTGAATCAATGCCACGTAGAATTAAGGCAGTTCTGAAGGCAAAAGGGGGTCCAACACCGTATTAGTACGGTGTTCCTAATAATTCTTTAGGTGAATGTATATGTATATATATATATATATATATATATATACATACATACACACTCACCTAAAGAATTATTAGGAACACCTGTTCTATTTCTCATTAATGCAATTATCTAGTCAACCAATCACATGGCAGTTGCTTCAATGTATTTAGGGGTGTGGTCCTGGTCAAGACAATCTCCTGAACTCCAAACTGAATGTCAGAATGGGAAAGAAAGGTGATTTAAGCAATTTTGAGCGTGGCATGGTTTTTGGTGCCAGACGGGCCGGTCTGAGTATTTCACAATCTGCTCAGTTACTGGGATTTTCACGCACAACCATTTCTAGGGTTTACAAAGAATGGTGTGAAAAGGGAAAAACATCCAGTATGCGGCAGTCCTGTGGGCAAAAATGCCTTGTGGATGCTAGAGGTCAGAGGAGAATGGGCCGACTGATTCAAGCTGATAGAAGAGCAACGTTGACTGAAATAACCACTCGTTACAACCGAGGTATGCAGCAAAGCATTTGTGAAGCCACAACACGCACAACCTTGAGGCGGATGGGCTACAACAGCAGAAGACCCCACCGGGTACCACTCATCTCCACTACAAATAGGAAAAAGAGGCTACAATTTGCACGAGCTCACCAAAATTGGACTGTTGAAGACTGGAAAAATGTTGCCTGGTCTGATGAGTCTCGATTTCTGTTGAGACATTCAAATGGTAGAGTCCGAATTTGGCGTAAACAGAATGAGAACATGTATCCATCCTCTGATGGCTACTTCCAGCAGGATAATGCACCATGTCACAAAGCTCGAATCATTTCAAATTGGTTTCTTGAACATGACAATGAGTTCACTGTACTAAAATGGCCCCCACAGTCACCAGATCTCAACCCAATAGAGCATCTTTGGGATGTGGTGGAACGGGAGCTTCGTGCCCTGGATGTGCATCCCTCAAATCTCCATCAACTGCAAGATGCTATCCTATCAATATGGGCCAACATTTCTAAAGAATGCTATCAACACCTTGTTGAATCAATGCCACGTAGAATTAAGGCAGTTCTGAAGGCAAAAGGGGGTCCAACACCGTATTAGTATGGTGTTCCTAATAATTCTTTAGGTGAGTGTATATATAAATATATATATATATATATATATATTTATAGATATATAGTAAAATTGAACATTTTAACAAATAAAATAGATAAATAAAAAATAAGTAAATGGAAAAATTGCAAAATAAAATTGTTCACTGCCCTCCAATGGTATTTTAATGACCTCTCGAGGGACATATCATGTGGAAAAAATATATTTTAAAATAAAGTAATAAAGGGGTGAGAAAAAAAAGGAAAATATGCAAAATAAAAAAAGTCAGTGTTCCCCAAAGGTCTTTTTGTAGCAGAAATATATTTAAAAATAAGTAAAAAATAAAAAAAAATACATAAGAGAAAATTTGCATACATCTCTTATATTATATAAATGACTTTCTGTCTGTCCTGACGTCAATCTGTTCTTTATAAGCGACCAAACGACTGGAGCGATCTTCACCAAATTTTGAAAACTGATACATCAGGTGTCCGGGAAGGTTTTAAACTGGGTCTCAGCTCTCTAGGATGTACCGTTCCTGAGAAATTCCCAAAATATATGTTACAGGAAGGGAGTATGTGCACCCACTGTCTGCCACCCACGCCTCTGTCCCTACTTACTTGCACTTGCCCATCCTAGATAACGGAGCGCAACTGGGCGGAGGTCCCTGACCTCGATAAGTGCTGAGGGACAGAGAGGATAGAGATGGAATAGCGGGCAGAGCAGTGACACAGTAAAAGACCAGGCTAGGTCAAAGGGGGCAGCTGGTAAGACCGGGATATCAACACAGAGGAGAGTGTACACAGGGAGAAACAACAAGATGAGTCCGTATATAAGCCAAAGGGTCAAAAATCAGGAGGTAGTGTCAGTACACAGGGGTGGACAAAGACAGGTCAGGTCACAAGCCGAAGGTCAAACCAAGAGGTCACGGTACTAGGAGCAGGCAGTAGCTTGTCAAAAAACAGGCATGGGTCAATATCCAAATTAGCGCAGGTAAATCAATAGCAAGAGCCTAAAGACACTTAATCACAGGCAACCTGTGGCCAGCAGGTTGCCTGTTTATATACTGAATGACAGGGGTCATGTGACGTGGCCAGCGCCACATGACCTCCCACCAAGACTGCAGCCGAGCGCCGAGTGCCCACCTCGGCACTCAGCCCCCTGCCCATCACCATGGGAACGGGGGACGCCGGCTGCACAGAGAGGGAGCATGCGGCCGGGCGCACTCCGCCCACCGTTACTGCAGCAACGAGGACGCCAAGCGGCTCCCTGCTAGGCGCCATAGCAGGGCGCGGAGTGCGAGCCTTCCCCCGCGTCCGATCAGGGCGGTGCAGGAGAGGAGAAGCACGTTGCCGGCGCCCTGTGACAATATTACCTGAATTAGCCAATACAAGCCTGCAAGTCTATCTCTTCATATCCCAACTGCCATACACACAGTAACATGTCCCTTATCAGCCAATAGGAGCTTGCAGGCCCTTAGTCTCCACATACACACAGTTTTACTCCAGGTTTCCATAACAACCCAGCCATTTTTCTTCACTGCTGTAGGTCAGCTTTAGGCTAGTGCTACAAGACGACAATAAGTCACACAACACATAGGGCACAACTACATGCATGTATCTTGGATGGATTTTTTGCAGTGAGGAATCATGTGTTCAGATGTAAAAAAAAAATATTCATTATTACGAATATATAGCACTATATTCTAAATATTGTAATATTGTAATATTGTAATAAAAGTGCCGATATCCGAGATTAAAATTTGCTATTCGAATATTTGCTCTCTCTAGAGCAGAAGGGAGAGATAGTGTAGGGAGAGAAATAGGAATATTTTAGCTTTTATACTTGTTATAGACCCAAAGTCCTTTTAAGGACTATTGTTGCGTGTGGCAGCAAAATATATTTTTAGTGCAACCTGCGCTAAATTGCTAAAACTTGCTAGAGACCCAAAAGTCCTTTTAAGGACTATTGTGTGTGGCAGCAATATATATTTTTAGTGCAACCTGCACTAAATTGCTAGAACTTGTTAGAGACCCAAAAGTCCTTTTAACCTCTTTAAGGACACAGGTACGCCCTGATGTCCTGGTACTTAAGTGTCCTGTGTAGTTCCGATCACCGCCGTGCCGCGGGCGGTGAACGGAAACAAGGTGCCTGCTCAAATCATTCAGCAGGCACCTTGGTACAATGCCCCCCCCCCCCCCACCGTGTCGGCGATCTCAGCAAACCGCAGGTCAATTTAGACCTGCGGTTTTCTGCATTTTCAGGTTATTCGGGTCTCTGGTGACCCGATAATCCGGAATAGGACGGTGATCGGTGGTGTGATAATACACCACAAATCACCGTCCTTAGATCCTAAGAGGTGGCGGTCACGCCACCTCTTAGGATCGCTTCTGATTGGCTGGCTGCGCAGGTGGGCCGGCGGAGCGGCAGATTTGAATTGCCGGAGCTCCTCTCCCCGCTCATACACGTCCGTGGAGCAGGGAGAGAGAGGAGCCTCTGGCTGCAGAGCCCATAAAGTAAGTTTTTTGTGCCATCAGGCACAAAACAGCATATTAGGGACAGTGAGGGAGAGGTAGATTAGGCAGGGATAGTGAGGGAGAGTTAGGGGGAAAAAAACTTCCCCTATAAAAGTGACCTTCACAGTGCTGCCCCTTTAACATTGACTTCCACAGTGCCCACACCTTTAACAGTGACCTCCACAGTGCCCGCCCATTTAATATAGACCACCCCTTTAACAGTGACTTTCATAGTGCCCGCCCCTTTAACAGTGACCTCCACAGTACCCGCCCCTTTAACAGTGACCTCCACAGTGCCCACCCATTTAATATAGACCACCCCTTTAACAGTGACTTCCACAGGGCCTACCCCTTTAACAGTGACCTCCGCACTGCCTGCCCCTTTAACAGTGACCTCCATAGTGCTTGCCCCTTTAACAGTGACCGTCACATTGCCCATCCCTTTAACAGTGAGTGCCCCTTTAACAGTGACCTCCACAGTTCCCACCCCTTTAACAGTGACCTTCATAGTGCCCGCCCCTTTAACAGTGACCTTCATAGTGCCCGTCCCTTTAACAGTGACCTCCACAGTACCCACCCCTTTAACAGTGACTTCCACAGGGCCCACCTCTTTAACAGTGACCTCCACACTGTCTGCCCCTTTAACAGTGACCTCCATAGTGCTTGCCCCTTTAACAGTGACCTCCACATTGCCCATCCATTTAACAGTGACCGCCCCTTTAACAGTGACCTCCACAATTCCCACCCCTTTATCAGTGACCGCTCATTTAACAGTGACACCCACAGTGCCCGCCCCTTTAACAATGACCACCCCTTTAACAGTGACCTCCACAGTGCCTGCCCATTTAACATTGACCACCCCTTTAACAGTGACCTTTATACTGGCCGCCCCTTTAACAGTGACCTCCACAGTACTCCTTTAACAGTGACTTTTGCAGTGCCCGCCCCTTTAACAGTGACCTCAACAGTGCCTGCCTTTTTAACAGTGAACTACACAGTGCCCATCCATTTAATAATGGCTCTTGCCCCTCATGCATGTAGCAGTGTAGTTGTGCCGTGATACGTCATATGACTGAATATTTAAGGATCTGCAAACTGCTAAAACCTGTGATCAGTTGGTATGGCTACCTGGAGTAGGACCTGCAAGCTTCTATTGACTGATAAGGGACATGTGACCGTGTGTATGGCAGTTGGGATATGAGTGAAAGACTTGCAGGCTTATATTGGCTAATGCAGGTAATTTTTTGGGAATATCTAAGGAACAGTAAGTCCTAAAGAGCTGAGACCCGGTCTAAAACCTTTCTGGACACCTGATGTACCTTTGTGCCAAATTTGGTTAAGATTGGTCCAGTTGTTTGGTCGTGCATAAAGAACTTCCAGACAGACAGACAGACAGAAACTCATTTTTATATATATATAAGAGACTAGCAGAAAGACCCGGCTTCTCACGGGTATATTTATTATATTTCATTTCATGTTTCCATGTCGTATAAAGATATATACAGTATCCCCCATAACAGTGACCTCTACAGTACTCGCACCTTTAACAATGAATTTCACAGTGCCCGCCCCTTTAACATTGACCTGCACAGTGCCCGCCCCTTTAACAGTGTCCTCCACAGCGGCTGCCCCTTTAACATTGACCTCCACAGTGCCCGCCCCTTTAACAATGATCTCCACAGTTCCCACCCCTTTAACAGTGATCGCATATTTAACAGTGATCTGCACAGTGCCTGCCCCATTAACAGTGACCTCCACAGTGCCCAACCCTTTAACATTGACCACCCCTTTAACAGTGACCTCCACAGTGCCCACCTCTTTAACATTGATCGCCCCTTCAATAATGACCTCCACAGTGCCCGCCCCTTTAACCGTGACCTTTACAGTGCCCGCCCCTTTAACATGACCTCCACAGTGCCAGCCCCTTTAACAGTGTGTGCCCCTTTAACAATGACCTCCACAGTGCCCGTCCCTTTAACATTGACCACCCCATTAACAGTGACCTTCATAGTGGCCGCCCCTTTAACAGTGACCTTCACAGTGCCCACACATTTAACAGTGACTTTTACAGTGCCCACCCCTTTAACAGTGACCTTCATAGTGGTCGCCCCTTTAACAGTGACTTCCACAGTACCCACCCCTTTAACAGTGACTTCCTCAGTGCCTGTCCCTTTAACAGTGAAACTCCACACTGCCCGCCTCTTAAACATTAACCACCCTTTTAACAGTGACCTTCATTGTGGCCGCCCCTTTAACAGTGACATTTACAGTGTCTACCCCTTTAACAGTGACCTTTACAGTACCTGTCTCTTTAACAGTTACCTCCACCCTGCCCTCCCCTTTAACAGTGACCACCCCTTTAACAATGACCTCCACAGTGCCTGCCTCTTTAACATTGACCACCCCTCTTTAACAGTGACCTTCATATTGGGCGCCCCTTTAACAGTGCCCGTCACAGTGCCCGCCCCTTTAACAATGACTTCCACAGTACCCGCCCCTTTAACAGTGACCTTTACAGTACCTGTCTCTTTAACAGTTACCTCCACATTGCCTTCCCCTTTAACAGTGACCACCCCTTTAACAATGACTTTCACAGTGCCAGAGTCACAACAGAGAAGACTTCGCTGTACTCACCGGGAGGATCACTCTCAATATCCTCACCCTCTTCCCCTCTTCTACCCATCCACTGTGAACAGATGGAATTAAACTTCCATGGGTACTACACTCTCTAGCAGAGGTAACCGTCTCCTTCTCATCCTCCTCTTCATCATCCAATTTGCACTGAAAAGACTAACTGAGGGTGGTCTGGCTATCACCCTGTGTAATGTCTTCCCCCATTTCCACCTCTTCCACATGCAAAGCGTCCGCCTTAATTGTGAGCAGCGAGCATTTGAATAGACACAGAAGTGGGATGGTTACGCTGATAATAGCGTTATCGCCGCTCACCATCTGTGTTGATTCCTCAAAGTTTCTTAAAACCTCACAGAGGTCAGACATCCATGCCGACTCCTCGTTTGTGAATAGCGGAAGCTGACTGGAAAGGCGATGACCATGTTGCAGCTGGTATTCCACTACTGCCCTCTGCTGCTCACAAAGCCTGGCCAACATGTGGAATGTAGAGTTCCAGCGCGTGCTCACGTCACATAATAGTGGGTGAGTTGGCAATTGCAATCGCTGCTGCAGCATTGACAGAACGGCAGAAGCTGTCTATGACTTGGGGAAATGGGCACACACGCGGCGCACCTTCACAAGTAGCTCAGGCAAATTGGGGTAGGTTTTGAGAAACCGCTGAACCACTAGGTTGAACACGTGGGCTAGGCATGGTAGGTGTTTTAGATCCAAAGTTGCCACCAAGTTACGGCCATTATCATACATAGCCATGTCTGGTTGTAGGTTAGGTGGCGAGAGCCACAGCTCAGTCTGGTCTCTTATCCCCTGCCACAACTCTGCGGTGGTATGCTATTTGTCACCTAAGCAGATCAGTTTAAGCACGGCCTGTTGCCGCTTCCCCACTGCAGTGCTACACTGCTTCCAGCTACTGACTGATGGCTGACTGGTGCTGCAAGATGATAAGTCAGAGGTGGAAGTGAAGGAGGAGATGGCGGGGGGGGGGGGGGGGTTGCAGCCACTAACGTAGGTGGTGGCAAAAACCCTGATGGAAGTAGGGCCTGCAATCCTTGGCGTCGGTAGCACCTGTGCCATCCCAGGGTATGACTTGCTCTCGGCCTCCAGAACGTTCACCCAGTGTGCCATCAGGGAAATGTAGCATCCCTGGTCAAAAGCAATTGTCCATGTGTCAGTCGTTAAGTGAACCTTCCCAATAACTGCGTTGGTCAGGGCACGAGTGATGTTATGGGACATATGCTGGTGTAAGGCTGCGACTGCACACCATGAAAAATATTGGCGGCTGGGGACAGAATACCACGGGACAGCCGCTACCATCAGGCTGTGGAAAGCCTCAGTGTCCACAAGCCTAAATTGCAACATTTCCAGGGCCAGCAATTTGTAAAGGTGCGAATTTAGTGCTATGGTCTGTGGGTGGGTGGCTGTGTATTTGCGCTTTCGTTCAAAGGCCTGGGGTATAGACATCTGCACGCTGCGCTGGGACACAAAAGTGGATGTGCTAGCTGATGGTGCATGGCGGGAGGCATCCGGGCCTGCGTCTTGGACAGGGGATTGACCAGCACCTAACACAGGGCAAAATAAGGCAGTGGTGTGACCGCAGACACTGGTTGTAGACCCAGGCGTTTGGCCCACCTATTAGGGTGTTTTGATGCCATGTGGCGGATCATGCCAGTTGTGATGAGGTTGCTAGTGTTCATGCCCCTGCTCATTTCAGGTTGCAAATGACAATTCTTTTATCGTATGCACTTTCCTCAAAAAAGCTCCAGACTGCGGAACACCTACCCATTGGCAAGGGAGATTGCCGCAAGGGGGTGCTCCGGGGAACAGTTTTGGGCCTGTTTGGTGTGGCCCGCCTTCTCCCTTTTGCCACTCCACTTCCTCTTCCAGCCTGTTGTGGTGCTGCGGATCCCTCCCCCTCTGTACTGCTGTCTAGTGTTGATTGCGAATATTCTAATCACAAATTTTTATCTCGCATATTGGCACTTCGAGAATTTGCGAATATTTAGAATATAGTGCTATATCTTCGTAATCGCAAATATTTTAGATTTTTTTTCATCAGTACCCATGATCCCTCATTGATTCTTGCTTGTGGGGCCAATGAGAAGGCTGCAATATCTTTTATTTTAGGAGTAGTGTTGATCGCAAATTTTCGTATCGCAAATTGTTATCGTGAATTTTTTGATTGCCGATTTTCGCAATCAAGAAAATAATGACTGATGATCACGAATTCTAAAATTCGTGAAAATATGACAAATGTTCGCCCAAATATTTGCAAAATATCGCAAATTCTAATATTGCCCCTGTCGCTCATCACTGCTGCTGTCCTTGCTCGGCTTGCCGCCTTCCCAGGTTGGGTCAGTGACTTCATCATCCAGCACCTCCTCTTCCACTTCCTCACTCTGGTCATCCTCCTGACTTGTTGACCTAATAACAACCTCAGTTATTGACAACTGTGTCTCATCCTCATCATGAACCTCTTGAGACACTAATTGCTGTTGACTTATTGAAAACTGTCTCATCATCATCATCCACCTCGTTAAACACTAATTGCGTTTCTTACCGTCATCTTCTTCTGACTGTGGATGCTCCAGAGTTGGGAATCAGGGCACAAGATCTCCCCATGTCCCTCTTCAAGCAGGCTTGGCGAAACGGCCGAATTAAGGAATGGCAATGAAAACAGCTCCTTGGAATATCCAAGAGTAGAATCACTTGTTTGCCAAGACTCTCCATGGTGGGTGGAAGGAGTATCAGTGTGAGGATTCTGTTGACCAGACTCATGGCTGCTGAGACTGGACTTTGTGGAAGACAGGGTGGTGCTTAACCGACTGGAAGCATTATCTGCTGCAATCCAACCGACCACCTGGTTGCACTGGTCTGACTTTGAGAGAGGTGTCCTGCGCCGCCCTGAAAACTGGGACATAAAGCTTGGTATCGTGGATGAGTGTGTTTCTTGTGCTCTGGCAGCAGGCACAGTTTCACCGCGCCCAAGGCCATGGCCTCTGCGTGCACCAACAGCAGCACGGCCACTTCCCCGTCCCTTACTGCTTGCCTTGCGCATATTAAATGGTATATATGCTTGCAAGTATGTCACACGTACAGTAGTGCAGGTTTTGTAAGTGTATGCGCAAATAAAGTACACAGAATGTCACAGATATTTTTAGGATGCGCACACGTTAAACAGGAGGTATAGCGCAAGTAATGTCGCTGTCACCACAGCCTAATAAAAAATTACACTGAAGGAATGTCACTGATATTTAGGATGCGCACATGTTAAACAGGAGGTTTAGCATCGGCCGGGACGGTTCGCAAACCGCAAGTTCGCAGCGGGCCCCTTTCACTTTAATGGCAGGCAAACCTGAAAAACCTTCAGTTCATATTGGCAGCCAGCAAACACTTACTAGAAGTACCCAAATAGTCCCACAACATGGACAATGACATACCAGAGGGGGATCATTGGCAAAAATTCCCACAAAAAATATGTATTTTAATCAGGGGCCGTTTTTATGCGTCTTAAAGGGAAACTCTCAAAAATGTGCCCTGCTGGAGCCTAGAAATTTTTTATTTCCTATCCTTTTGATGTATACAAATGTGCAGCACTCCACGTTTTTGTATACTGCAGAGTCTATTTAAAAAAATGCATACGTTAACGTAAATTTTATTTCTAACATGGAACTGTATGGTGAACGGACGCCACTGTACGGCATCAGTCTGGGGCATCTGTTAATGCATACATTTTTGGTATGCATTAAATGGATGGCAAAAATCGATGTGAACCCAGCCCTAGTGTCAGAATAAGCACCAGTACACATCGGAGCAGCGTGGCGGAGAGGGGAGGCTGCCATGTACTGACAGAGCGCTAATTGGTCCTGGTGGTCAGGGATGAGGACTGTGCTTCCCAAGGATCATTTTCTACTGGGAAATAAAGGGCACAGTATAATACAATAGAATCTATATAATATAAAGATATTAGCCCTACCCCAAATGATAATACAATTAGGTGATCATTTATTATATAGAAATAAGTTAGCACCACAATCTGCATATTTTTCCCGTTGAATGCCAGGTCTAAAAAATGATGGCGTGGGCAGGGAAAAGGATAAAGTTATGGCCCATACATTGACCGGAAAACTCCTCTGCACAGTGACCGGATAACACCGCCATACAGTGACGGGATAAAAGAGTATAAGAGGGCACAGTACAGGGAATGACTAGGAACACTGTACAGGGTGGGGGCACAGTTACATGACCCTGTGATTTTAGAAGGTCCTTATGGTGAATGCGGTTCATACGCCACCATAATGAGAAGCAGAGGAGTGAGACAAGGGTGTGATCATGTGGCTAGAGATAAAAAATGTAACCGTCGGCCAGTACAGGCCACAAAAATTAGGCAATAGGCATTCACCTGACAGCAAAGAACTTTGGATTCTGTGGCTGGAGGTACATTAGGCGGTCACAGGATAAAAATGAAACTGTCGGCCAGTACAGGCCCCCAAAATTAGGCTAAATGCACTATATAGAAAGTATATTATTAGTATATAGCACCCCTGCATCAATAAGTTTTTTTGGGGGAAACTGGCTAATCACACCAGTAGAAATGATTTTTTCAAATTATTATTATTATTATTTATTATTATAGCGCCATTCATTCCATAGCGCTGTATATATGAGAAGAGGTATACATACATAATACAGACAATTGCACTAATCATAAACAAGTTACAAACTTGTACAGAAGGAGAGAGGGTCCTGCCCGAGAGGGCTTACAATCTACATGGTATGGGAGAAGGACACAATAGGTGCGGGTGAAGTTGGTCATGGCGGCATAGAGGCAGCAGGGTCACTGGTTGTAGGTAGCGAGTTCCAAAGTATGGGGAATGCATGGGAGAAATCTTGGAGTCAATTGTGGGAAGGGGCGATAAGAGGAGAGGAGAGAAGGAGGTCTTGTGAGGATCAGAGAGTGCGTGTGGGGATGTATCAGGAAAGTAGCTCAGAGATGTAGGGAGGGGACAGGTTATGGACGGCCTTGTATGTATTTGTTAGTACTTTGAAGTGAATTCTCTGGGCAATGGGGAGCCAGTGAAGGGATTGGCAGAGGAGAGAGGCAGAGGAGTAATAGGGTGAGAGGTGGATTAGTCGGGCAGCAGAATTGAGGATAGATTGGAGGGGTGCAAGAGTGCTAGATGGAAGGCTACAGAGGAGAGTGTGTCACGGGTGAAGTTGCAGATAGCTGGAACTTATAAATAAACGACTCACTGGCTTGATCCCAAACTAAGGAACATATAGGTGAGCCCTTTCTAACCCTGACTGCTATGCACATGCAAGAGTCTCAATGGTAGACGATTGCATGCCCACGTACCTAAGACTGTGTGACATCTGAAAACCCTATAAAAGTGAGGGGACACGACCACCGGCTCCCTGCACTTAAGGCCTCTTTCACACGGGCGAGTTTTCCGCGCGGGTGCAATGCGGGAGGTGAACGCATTGCACCCGCACTGATTCCGGACCCATTCATTTCTATGGGGCTGTTCAGATGAGCGGTGATTTTCACGCATCACTTATGCGTTGCGTGAAAATCACAGCAAGTTCTATATTCTGCGTTTTTCACGCAACGCAGGCCCCATAGAAGTGAATGGGGTTGCGTGAAAATCGCAAGCATCCGCAAGCAAGTGCGGATGCGGTGCGATTTTCACGCACGGTTGCTAGGAGACGATCGGGATGGAGACCCGATCATTATTATTTTCCCTTATAACATGGTTATAAGGGAAAATAATAGCATTCTGAATACAGAATGCAAAGTAAAACAGCACTGGAGGGGTTAAAAAAAAAAAAATATATATTTAACTCACCTTACTCCACTTGCTCGCGTAGCCCGGCATCTCCTTGTGTCTCCTTTGATGAAGGACCTGTGATGACGTCACTCCGGTCATCACATGGTACGTCACATGATCTTTTACCATGGTGATTCACCATGGTAAAAGATCATGTGACGTACCATGTGATGACCGGAGTGACGTCATCACAGGTCCTTCATCAAAGGAGACACAAGGAGATGCCGGGCTACGCGAGCAAGTGGAGTAAGGTGAGTTAAATATTTTTTTATTTTTTTTTAACCCCTCCAGTGCTGTTTTACTTTGCATTCTGTATTCAGAATGCTATTATTTTCCCTTATAACCATGTTATAAGGGAAAATAATACAATCCACAGAACACCGATCCCAAGCCCGAACTTCTGTGAAGAAGTTCGGGTTTGGGTACCAAACACGCACAATTTTTCTCACGCGAGTGCAAAACGCATTACAATGTTTTGCACTCGTGCGGAAAAATCGTGGGTGTTCCCGCAACGCACCCGCACATTTTTCCGCAACGCCCGTGTGAAACCAGCCTAATACGGATGGAGTCAGGGTCACCTAGAATGCAGCCTCCAGCAGTGAACACTTCATCCAGGAACTAGTATAAACCGCAAAGTGAGGCAGTATGGGAGGGAATATAAAGGAAGACGATTAGTCCAAATAAGTCACACCTGGCAGAAGGAAAGGAGATGACAAAGTGCAACCAAAACAAAGAACGTCATACAAGAGGTAGAGAAGAACGTCTGTCAGACCTTCTCACAGAACTTATTCTTTCAGTGTTTGCTTATATCTTTGTGCAATTGACTAGCAGAGTGCTGTTACCTGTAGTTCTACTAATCCAAGTGTGTTTTAGCCAAGGTAGCGTGCACCTGCGTTCTCATATTCACTTATTGTGGAGGTGCTGGTTCGTTTATTTTTTCCCCATTGTCACTGCCCTAGGGGAGTGGCTCCCCCTGGTGGTGAGATTGAACCGTGCACCACCAGCCCATTTACCATGTGCTTTTAATCAGATAGCTTGTACAGCTGTATTCTACCCAGCCCATACTGCAGGCTCACAGCCTGGAAGAGGCATGCGTAGGATGCAGCTTAGTACTACTTTGCCCAGATTGTAGGCTGTAAGCCCAGGAGAGGCATGTTAGAGTAGGACCCATCTGATTAGAAGCAACCTTGACGACCGGTAGATGGGCATGAAATATTTTTGATCAATTATATTCGCAAAGAGCTTCTAGCTGCATTTGCAGTAAGTATGACCACCAAGTATTTATTCTTTCAGTGTTTGCTTATATCTTTGTGCAATTGACTAGCAGAGTGCTGTTACCTGTAGTTCTACTAATCCAAGTGTGTTTTAGCCAAGGTAGCGTGCACCTGCGTTCTCATATTCACTTATTGTGGAGGTGCTGGTTCGTTTATTTTTTCCCCATTGTCACTGCCACTAGGGGAGTGGCTCCCCCTGGTGGTGATATTGAACCGTGCACCACCAGCCCATTTACCATGTGCTTTTAATCAGATAGCTTGTACAGCTGTATTCTACCCAGCCCATACTGCAGGCTCACAGCCTGGAAGAGGCATGCGTAGGATGCAGCTTGGTACTACTTTGCCCAGATTGTAGGCTGTAAGCCCAGGAGAGGCATGTTAGAGTAGGACCCATCTGATTAGAAGCGACCTTGACGACCGGTAGATGGGCCCGAGATATTTTTGATCAATTATATTCGCAAAGAGCTTCTAGCTGCATTTGCAGTAAGTATGACCACCAAGTATTTATTCTTTCAGTGTTTGCTTATATCTTTGTGCAATTGACTAGCAGAGTGCTGTTACCTGTAGTTCTACTAATCCTTCTCACAGAACTGGCGGTGACAGAGTGTTGCCGTAGTCTAGGCGGGAGATGATGAGGGCATGTACAAGCATTTTTGCAGATTCAAAGTTAAGGAAAGCGCGGATGCAGGAGATGTTTTTGAGTTGGAGGCGGCAGGTGGTGGAAAGGGCTTGGATGTGTGGTCGGACGGAAAGGGCAGAATCCAAGGTCACTCCAAGGCAGCGGACTTGTTTACCGGGGAGTGTGTGCAGCCATTGATTGTGATAGATAGGTCTGTTGGGGAGGGTGAGCAAGATGGGGGAAAGATGATGAATTCTGTTTTATCCATGTTAAGTTTTAGAAAGTGAAAGGTGAAGAAGGATGATATAGCAGATAGACATTGTGGGATTTTTGATAGTAAGGTAGTGATGTCTGGAGCAGAGAGGTAGATTTGTGTGTCGTCAGCGTAGGAGTGATACTGAAAGCCATGGGACTCTATGAGCTGTCCCAGGGCAAAGAGTGTTTTTTACTCTGTGTAGATGTGGTAATGCAGCAAAACCGCAGACAAATGCTGCACTACCTAAATGCACTATATATAAAGTATATTATTGGTATATAACACCCCTGCTCCAATCAGTTTTTTTGGGGGGCAACTGGTTAATCACACCAGTAGAAATTATTTCTTCAAATAGCGTTTGTCACTCTGTGTAGATGCGGTAACACAGCAAAACCGTAAACAACTGCTGCACTATACAATTGCACTATAATACACTTTCTATGTTAGAAAGTATATTATAAGTATATTACACCCCTCAGTAAGTCACACCTATCGATAGCACACCTATACCAGTCCTTAAATGACTTTTGTGGCCCTATTAGCTAGCGTTTTGTGGCCCTAACAGTCTGTCCCTGCTCCTCACAGCAACCTCTCCCTACACTGGCAAAAGACTGAATGTAAAATGGCGCCCAGATCAGGTTTATTTATAAGGTAGGGGGTATGTCCATGTGCTGAAACGTCTCAATTGGCTGTCCTGTACCAACTGATGGATGTGTCATGGGTCAAAGTTCTTCACAATGTAAAAGAATATGGCGGGCGCGAATATCGCCATATGTTCATCCGTTCGGCGAACAGCGAACAAGCAAAGTTCGTTTCGAAAGGACCGCCGGCGAACTGCAATGCCATCTCTAAGCGCAAGTAATGTAGCTGTCCGCAGCGGACAGTGTGTACAGAAAAACTACACTGGATGTCACAGATATTTTTAGGCTGCGCACACGTTACACAGGAGATGTAGTGCAGATAATGTCGCTGTCACCAACAGTGAAAAAAAATACACTGAATGTCACTGATATTTCTGATGCGCTAACGTTATACTGGAGATGTAGAGCAGGTAATGTCGCTGCCACCAGCAGCAAAAAAATTTGACTGAATGTCACTGATATTTTGGATACGCAAACATTATACAGGAGATGTAGCGCAGGTAATTTAACAGTCCGCAGCGGACACCGTCTACGGAAAAAGTACACTGGATGTCCCAGATATTTTTAGGTTGCGCACACTTTAGACAGGAGATATAGCGCAGATAATGTCACTGTCTGCAGCGGCCAAACAATTGCAAACTATTTAGTGCAGGTTGCGCTAAAAAAATATATTGCTGCCAGATACAACTATAGTCCTTAACCCCTTATGGACCGGGCTCATTTTCACCTTAAGGACCAGCCCATTTTTTGCAAATCTGACCAATGTCACTTTATGTGTGAATAACTTTAAAACACTTTAACTTATCCAGGCCATTCTGAGATAAGTGGTAAAATGGAGTAAAAAAATAATTTTTATTTATAAAAAAATATCAAGTTTACCAAAAATTTTGAAAAATTTGAAAATTTCCAAGTTTTAATTTCTCGACTTCTATAATAGTAATACCTACAAAAATAAATATTTCTTTCTCATTCCCCATATGTCTACTTCATGTTTGGATGATTTTGGGAATGCCATTTTATTTTTTGGGGATGTTACAAGGCTTAGAAGTTTAGAAGCAAATCTTGAAATTTTTCAGAAATTTTCAAAAACCCAATTTTTAAGGACCAGTTCAGGTCTGAAGTCACTTTGTGAGGCTTACATAATAGAAGACATCAAAAAATTACCCCATTCTAGAAACTACACCCCTCAAGGTATTCAAAACTGATTTTACAAACGTCATTAACCCTTTAGGTGTTCCACAAGAGTTAATGGCAAATAAAGATAAAATTTCAGTATTTCGATTTTTTGACAAATTTTCCATTTTTTCCAGTAACAAAGCAAGGGTTAACAGCCTAACGAAACTCAATATTTATTGCCCTGATTCTGTAGTTTGCAGAAACACCCCATATGTAGTTGTAAACTACTGTACGGGCACACGGTAGGGCGTAGAGGGAAAGGAGCGCCGTGTGGTTTTTGGAATGCAGATTTTGCTGGACTGGTTTATTTACACCATGTCCCATTTGATGCACCCCTACAGTAGAAACTCGATAAAAGTGACCCGATCTAAGAAACTACACCCATCCAGGTATTCAAAACTGATTTTACAAACTTTGTTAACCCTTTAGGTGTTCTACAAGAGACTTTGGGAGAACATACAGAGGTCACGGTGATATAGCCTCTTTTTTGGCACAATTGACTCAGTGCTATTTATTATTTTTTACTTGTGCATTTTACATTGTGCATTTTAACATTCATTGTTTTTATAGTGTATTGATTTTATGCAACATGTTGTATATATTATGCGTGTGATATATAAAATTTTCTGTGATATAACCAAACTTGGCTATATGTTTGCCTGATATTTGAGTGACGCCCAACCCATTTTTTTAAATATTGAGTTTTGTTTGGATGTTAACCCTTGCTTTGTTATTGGAAAAAATTTCTTAAAATGCAAAATTCGGCAAAAAAAAGCTGTTTTGGCACCGTTTTTATTTTATTTTGTTGACCGTGTTCATCTGAGGGGTTAGATCATGCGGTATTTTTATACAGCAGATTCTTACGGACGTGGTGATACCTAATATGTCTACTTTTTTCTAATTTATTTAGGTTTTTCACTACAATATCCTTTTAAAAATAAAAAAATAAAAATTTTTGTATCTTCATAGTCTAAGAGTAAGTTTTTTTTAGTTTTTAGCCGATTGTCTTAGGTAGGGGCTCATTTTTTGCGGGATGAGAGGACGGTTCAATTGGCACTATTTTGGGGGGCATATGACTTTTGATCGCTAGCTATTACACTTTTTGTGATGTAAGGTGTCAAAAAAAAAAAAAAAAATTGCACCTTTTTTATTTATTTTTTTTGACCGTGTTCATCTGAGGGGTTAGGTCATGGGGTATTTTTTATAGAGGAGATTTTTACGGACGTGGCAATACCTAATATGTCTACTTTTTTAATTTGTTTTAGTTTTACAAAATAATATTTAAAAAAAAAAAATGTTTTGTTTAAGTGTCTCAAGTCTGAGAACCATAGTTTTTTTTCCGATTGTCAGTGGCTAAATGGAATTAAAATTGGGAAAGGGGATTATAAATTTAGTACTCCATGGAAGTGTGGTACTCCCTGAAGCAACCGTCAATGCAGAGGCCCGGATGATCGAGGCACGTGTCACACTGAGTAGTGGTGTCCTACACACTCTGCACTTTTTTTGGGACCGTCCCTTCTTTCCAGTATGGGGGACCACGCCTGGAAAGTGTTGGCCAGTTCCCAAGGTACTCCGGCCTGCTCTTTCCCGGTCAGAAAAGATCAAGTCCTTGAGGACTGCCTCATAGAACTGGAGGAATTTCCCTGTGTTGCCAGCAGGGCCGGCGTCATAACCCGGCATCCCCGGGCAAGTGCCGGGGCCCAATGCTCCTGGGGGGGCCCACTGAGCTGCTATGAGCACTTCCATCAATACAGATGGGAGCTCTCACTGCTGTCCTTTCACATACGCAGTACCCCTCTGGTGGGCCCCCTGAGCTGCAGAGACTCAGGACACGCCCCCTCTACACAGGACACACGCTGCCTAAGGAGACTGGAGAGAGACCGCACGGCTGGAGCTGGAGCAGAGAAGTGTGAACACAGTCTGTGAGTGAGTCTGCACTGTAACTGTCTCTTCTCTGTGGGACAGAAGGAAGGGGGGGGGGGGGCACTGCTGCTTCATTCTATTTAGTTGTGTTACTGTTTTATTAAGCTGATTGCCTCCATGACACCTGCCCCCCCCCCCATATCCTGTCCTATATCACCCTTATGGGGCCCCTGCCGTCTCCTTTCCTCCCTCATGTATCCAGAGCTCCTGTTTCACCCTCCTGTCTCCTATTGCTGCCCTGCACAGACCTCCTGCCACTACTTGTATGAATCCCCCTCAGAGCCCCTTCAACCTACTTGCTGTGTCCACCCCTCCTGTCCATCCAGGGCCCCGGGCCCCTGTCTCACTCCTCTGCCTCTCATTATGGTGGCATCTGAACCGCATTCACCATAAGGACCTTCTAACATCACAGGGTCATGTGACTGTGCCCCCCACCCCGTACTGTGCCCCTTTATACCCTGCATTGTGCCCTCTTACCACACTCTGTGCAGTGCCCATAGTCATTCCCTGTACTGTGCCCTCTTATACCCTTTTATCCGGTCACTGTATGGTGGTTTTATCCTTGTATGGCGGTGTTATCACTATATGGCGGTGTTATCACTATATGGCGGTGGTATCCAATAACTGGATGGCCATAACTGTATCCCTTTCTGCCCACACCACTTTTTTTAGACCTGGCATGAGCGGGAAAAGATACAGATTGCGGTGTTAAGGACCTTTGCGCCACATCTGTGTCAGAAATACGCCTAATATAGACGTATTTCTATATAATAAATGACCCCCTAATCGTATGATTATTCGGGGGGTGGGGCTAATATCTTTATATTATATAGATTCTAGTGTATTATACTGTGCCCTGTATTTTCCAGTAGAAAATGATCCTTGGGAAGCACAGTCCTCACCCCTGACCACCAGGTAGTGCTCTGTCAGTACATGGCGGCCTCCCCTCTCCGCCACGCTGCTCCGCTGTGTACTGGGGCTTATTCTGACACTAGGGCTGGGTTCACATCACATTTTTGCCATCCATTTAATGCATACTGAAAATGTAAGCGTTACCAGATGCCTCAGACTGATGTCGTACAGTGGCGTCCATTCACCATACAGTTCCATGGTAAAAAAACATATACGTTAACGTATGCATTTTTTACTTGACTCTGCAGGATACAAAAACGTGGAGTTCTGCACATGTGTATACATCAAACCGATAGGAAAAACGTAATGTGAACACACATTGGGGGGGAGGGGGGCGTACTAAATTTCGCTGTGGGGCCCAGTCAGTTCTAGCTCCATCACTGCACATCTCCTTCTCTCCTCCAGGCCTGGCTCACTGCTGCAGCGGGCCGCCGTAGAGAAGGAGCGCAGGGAGCTGCGGTTAGTGAATGACAGGACCACCAGCTCCCCTGCAATGATAGGTATGTGAGGGGGCCACTGGGGGGTCATTCATCACACTGTGAGGGTCCCTTACACAGTATAATGACTCCCAGTGCCCCCCATTTAGTATAATGATCCCCATTGACCCTCCATTTAGCATAATGACCACCAGATCCCCCATTAAATATAATAACCCCTCGTGCCCCCTCCATACAGTATAACCCCCAGTGTGGGGGCGACTGGGGGTCATTATTCTGAATGGAGGGTCACTGTGGGGTCATTATACTGTGAGGGCCCTTTACATAGTATAATGACCCCCAGTGTCCCCCATTTAGTATAATGATCACCAATGACCCTCCATTCAGTATAATGACCCCCAGAGCCCCCTCCATACAGTATTCCCCCCGTGTGGGGGCTACTGGGGGTCATTCAGGGCCGGCTCCAGGTTCATGTGGGGAGCTGGGAGCTGCGGTTAGTGAATGACAGGACCACCAGCTCCCCTGCAATGATAGGTATGTGAGGGGGCCACTGGGGGGTCATTCATCACACTGTGAGGGTCCCTTACACAGTATAATGACTCCCAGTGCCCCCCATTTAGCATAATGACCACCAGAGCCCCCATTAAATATAATAACCCCTCGTGCCCCCTCCATACAGTATAACCCCCAGTGTGGGGGCGACTGGGGGTCATTATTCTGAATGGAGGGCCACTGTGGGGTCATTATACTGTGAGGGCCCTTTACATAGTATAATGACCCCCAGTGTCCCCCATTTAGTAATGATCACCAATGACCCTCCATTCAGTATAAATACCCCCAGAGCCCCCTCCATACAGTATTCCCCCAGTGTGGGGGCTACTGGGGGTCATTATTCTAAATGGGGGCGACTGGGGGTTATTATTCTGAATGCAGGGCCACAGGTGGTCATTATACAGTGGGGGGGAATTGGGGGTTCATTATACTGTGTGAAGGGCCACTAGTAGTCATTATACTGTATAGGGGCCACTGGGGGTCATTATACCGTGTAGGAGCCACAGGGGGACATGTCAATGTAAAAAAATGCCTCATGGGGGCCCACTGGGATTTATCGCCCAAGGGCCCACATGAACCTGGAGCCGGCCCTGGTTGCCAGCGCTTCGGGACAGCACAAAAGAGTTGTACAAGGTAACCTGCACCAAGTAGACCGCAACTTTTTTGTACTATGCCCAGGTTTTGTGCATGGCGTTATATGGCTTGAGGACTTGATTAGAGAGATAAACTCCTCCCATATACCGATTGTAATCCACGATACAATCGGGCTTGAAGACCGTTGCGGCGGTATCTCGCACAGGGACAGGGGTGATGCCATTATCGTGAATTGTGGACAGTACAAAGACATCTCACTTGTCCTTATATCTGACGAGAATTAGGTTTCCACTGGTAAGGGCACGGGTCTCACCCCTGGGGAAAGGTACCTGGAGGGGGTAGGTAGGGATGCCACGTTGATTTTTCCGCACGGTCCCACAAGCGGACGTGGTTTGGCAGCGAGGGACTGGAACAAGGGGATACTAGTATAAAAGTTATCCACGTACAGGTGGTAACCCTTATCTAGCAGTAGTGATGAGCGGCAGGGGTCATATTCGAATTCGCGATATTTCGCGAATATTTTGTAGAATATTCGGATGAATATTCGCGAATTCGAATATTCGTTATATTCTATGATTTTTTTTACTCAAAAAATTAACAAGGTAATGATCGCGTAATATGCAAATTTTCGTAATGCGAATTTTTATCACTAATTTTTCAATTGCTGAGCAAAAACATGATTCCTCCCTGCTTCTTGCTTGTGGGCCAATGAGTCATAGCACTATATCGAATATATTCGTTTTTTTGAATATTTGTAATATTCTAAAACAAGAATATATAGCAATACAGCGAATATTAAAAAAGAAACAAATGTACAGCTATTTAGCTAATATAGTGCTATAATCTTTTTTTTCAATAGTTGAAATTTTTTTCCAATCTGAACTTCAGATGAGAAAAAAATTACAATTATTAGACAAAGAAGATTATAGCACTATATTAGCTAAATTGCTCTATTAGTTTTTTGTGGATATTTTAGAATATTACAAATATTCAAAAAAACGAATATATATTAGTTTTTTCGAATATTCGTAATATTCTAAAACAAGAATATATAGCAATATAGCGAATATTCGAAAAAAAAATATGAATTATAGAGCAATTTAGCTAATATAGTGCTATAATCTTTTTTTTCAAAAGTTAATTTTTTTTTCCAATCTGAACTTCAGATGAGAAAAAAATTACAACTATTGAAAAAAAAGATTATAGCAGTATATTAGTTAAATTGCTCTATATTAATTTTTTTCGAATATTCACTATATTGATATATATTCTTGTTTTAGAATATTACGAATATTTGAAAAAAAATATATATTCAATATGTGCTATATATTAGTTTTTTAGAATATTCATAATTTTTCCCATTTAAAGTCATGATTTCTCCCTGCTTCTTGCTTGTGGGCCAATGAGTCATTGGCCCACAAGCAAGAAGCAGGGAGGAATCATGTTTTTACTCGGCAATTGAAAAATTTGCAATAAAAAAGATCTTGAATATTCGAAATTACGAATATATATCACTATATTCTAAATATTCACAAATTGGTGGTGTGAGATACACGTGCACTGCATATTTGACAGGGAAATTAATACACTGCTCAAAAAAATAAAGGGAACACAAAAATAACACATCCTAGATCTGAATTAATTAAATATTCTTCTGAAATACTTTGTTCTTTACATAGTTGAATGTGCTGACAACAAAATCACACAAAAATAAAAAAATGGAAATCAAATTTTTCAACCCATGGAGGTCTGGATTTGGAGTCACACTCAAAATTAAAGTGGAAAAACACACTACAGGCTGATCCAACTTTGATGTAATGTCCTTAAAACAAGTCAAAATGAGGCTCAGTAGTGTGTGTGGCCTCCACGTGCCTGTATGACCTCCCTACAACGCCTGTGCATGCTCCTGATGAGGTGGCGGACGGTCTCCTGAGGGATATCCTCCCAGACCTGGACTAAAGCATCTGCCAACTACTGGACAGTCTGTGGTGCAATGTGACGTTGGTGGATAGAGCGAGACATGATGTCCCAGATGTGCTCAATTGGATTCAGGTCTGGGGAACGGGCGGGCCAGTCCATAGCATCAATGCCTTCGTCTTGCAGGAACTGCTGACACACTTCAGCCACATGAGGTCTAGCATTGTCTTGCATTAGGAGGAACCCAGGGCCAACCGCACCAGCATATGGTCTCACAAGGGGTCTGAGGATCTCATCTCGGTACCTAATGGCAGTCAGGCTACCTCTGGCGAGCACATGGAGGGCTGTGCGACCCTCCAAAGAAATGCCACCCCACACCATTACTGACCCAATGCCAAACCGGTCATGCTGGAGGATGTTGCAGGCAGCAGAGCGTTCTCCACAGCGTCTCCAGACTCTGTCACGTCTGTCACATGTGCTCAGTGTGAACCTGCTTTCATCTGTGAAGAGCACAGGGCGCCAGTGGCGAATTTGCCAATCTTGGTGTTCTCTGGCAAATGCCAAACGTCCTACACGGTGTTAGGCTGTAAGCCCAACCCCCACCTGTGGACGTCGGGCCCTCATATCACCCTCATGGAGTCTGTTTCTGACCGTTTGAGCAGACACATGCAAATTTGTGGCCTGCTGGAGGTCATTTTGCAGGGCTCTGGCAGTGCTCCTCCTGTTCCTCCTTGCACAAAGGCGGAGGTAGAGGTCCTGCTGCTGGGTTGTTGCCCTCCTATGGCCTCCTCCACGTCTCCTGATGTACTGGCCTGTCTCCTGGTAGCGCCTCCATGCTCTGGACACTACGCTGACAGACACAGCAAACCTTCTTGCCACAGCTCGCATTGATGTGCCATCCTGGATAAGCTGCACTACCTGAGCCACTTGTGTGGGTTGTAGACTCCGTCTCATGCTACCACTAGAGTGAAAGCACCGCCAGCATTCAAAAGTGACCAAAACATCAGCCAGGAAGCATAGGAACTAAGAAGTGGTCTGTGATCACCACTTGCAGAACCACTTCTTTATTGGGGGTGTCTTGCTAATTGCCTATAATTTCCACCTGTTGTCTATCCCATTTTCATAACAGCATGTGAAATTGATTGTCACTCAGTGTTGCTTCCTAAGTGGACAGTTTGATTTCACAGAAGTGTGATTGACTTGGAGTTACATTGTGTTGTTTAGGTGTTCCCTTTATTTTTTTGAGCAGTGTATATAAAAATGATTTTCTGTCTGTCAGTATTAACATATATCTGTTCTTTATACGAGACCAAACGACTGGACCGATATTCACCAAATTTGCCACACAGATATATCAGGTGTCTGGGAAGGTTTTAGAGCTCTCTAGGACGTACCGTTTCTGAGATATTCCCAAAAAATGGCCTGTATTAGCCAATACAAGCCCCCAACTGCGATGCACACAGTCACATGTCCCTTATCAGCCAATAGAAGCTCACAGGCTCTTAGTCTCCACATACACACCGTTTTACTCCAGGTTTCCATAACAACCCAGCCATTTTTCTTCACTGCTATAAGTCAGATTTAGGCTAGGGCTACACGACAAAATACATAGCTCAGCAGACAGTATCACACAATAGACTTAGATACATAGCAGACAGTATCACACATGATAGGATTAGATACATAGCTCAACAGATAGTATCACACACGATAGGATTACATACACAGCTCAGCAGACAGTATCACACAGGATAGGATTAGATACACAGCTCAGCAGACAGTATCACATAGGATTGGATTAGATACACAACTCAGCAGACAGCAGGATAGGATTAGATACATAGCTCAGCAGACAGTATTACACAGGATTGGATTAGATACATGGCTCAGCAGACAGTATCACACATGATAGGATATTAGATAAATAGCTCAACAGACAGTATCACAAAGGATAGGATTAGATGCACAGTTTAGCAGACAGTATCACACAGGATAGGATTAGATACACAGCTCAGCAGACAGTACAGAACGACACACAGAAACATCAAATTAAATAGATGAAATATACCCGTGTGAAGCCGGGTCCTTCTGCTAGTCATTTTATATATTTTTTCCTTTACACCAATTATCACTTGTCATCATAAGCACATGTTATATATTTGCTTTATCCATAGTTTATTGCAAATATGTTATGGAAATGTTCATTAAACTTTACTGTAATATCTTATTATTTTATTTTATTATTTGTTGATATTTTTTATGCCAAAAACAGATCCTTATATATGCAGTGCAATGAGGACTGTCTCTCATGCATGGCCTTGGGCTAGTTTAGTTATGTGCATTCAGAAGGAAATGGTCAGTAAATAAAGCAATTGTACTGTCAAAATTTCCCAGCAGATGTGTCCTCTTTTTCTGGTTCATCAATCTGTGCAGTTCTATTTTTGGATCCTTTCTGTCCTAAAAGTTCAGTATAAAAACTGCCCTTAAAAACAGGCAAAGGCACAGCATGTACTGTACAGTACAATAAAAAGTCACAAATAAGTATAGGTATTTCAACCTCTGACCATGAAGAGAAAATTCTAATGCTAGTCATATATTCTAGGCTAAACAACAAAGACTACCATTCCTAATATTTTTCTGCAGCATAGCTGAATCCCTAGGTGTGTTATTTCTGTCAGGTTTCAAGATAGATAGATAGATAGATAGATAGATAGACTGTTATTCAGAAAGTGTATCAAGAAACCAAATAAGAATGGATATATCTGTAGATAAAGAGTAAGCATAAAAAATCTATAAAAAGAATAAAACGAATTACAATATAATCTTGTAAATTGTGCTTTAGAAAATGCTGATTTGCCTGTTTCTGCATTTGTAGTTGTTCATATAGTATTGATAAAGTAGATATTAGAGCCTAATGAAACAAACATTTTCTGGGGTTTTAAAAACACACTTTTTTTTTGCCAAAAACTGTATTTTCCTGATCTGCAAGTGTTAAATTCAAGTTTAATATATACAGCTTTCATATTCTGTTACAAAAAAAACACTTTTTTGGCAATCTACAACATCTGTATTAGTCAGTATGCAATTTAAGCTAGAAATACACCCATCATTTACTGGGGTTTTAAAAACACACTTTTTTGTCAAAAAAAACCAGTATTTTCCTGATCTGCAAGTGTTAAATTCAAGTTTAATATATACAGCTTTCATATTCTGTTACCAAAAAAAAACACTTTTTGGGCAATCTACAACATCTGGATTAGTCAGTGTGCAATTTAAGCTAGAAATACACCCATCATTTTCTGTGGTTTTAAAACACACACTTTTTTGACAAAAAACACTATTTTCAGGCCTTGCAGCATCAGCACGTGTGAAATTACAGGCTTATATACTGCTGTCAAATTCAGTTGTTAAACAAACACTCGTTTGGGCCAACAAAAAATTGTTGGCAGCCTTTGATGCAGATGTCATTGTGAGATACACCCTTAATTCATTTGGGTTAGATTCAGAGATTTGAAATACCGCCATTTGATGCGCCAGTATTGAATTCAGCCCTACACTGGTTCAGGCCCTGTGAGATACACCCTCTACATACAGGGGTTTGATTCAGGCATTTGAAATACAGCCATTTGAAATACAGCCTTGTTGAGCAAATAAATATTTAAATCAGGCCTACGCTGGTTCAGACCGTGTGAGATACACCCTCTACATACAAGGGTTTAATTCAGGCATTTGAAAAACAGCCATTTGAAATACAGCCATTTTGTGCAAAGAAATATTTAATTCAGGCCTACACTGGTTCAGACCCTATGAGATACACCCTCTACATACAGGGGTTTGATTCAGGCATTTGAAATACAGCCATTTGAAATACAGCCATTTTGTGCAAAGAAATATTTAATTCAGGCCTACACTGGTTTAGACCGTGTGAGATACACCAGATACATAAAGGGGTTTGATTCAGGCATTTGAAATACAGCCATTTGAAATACAGCCATTTTGTGCAAATAAATATTTAATTCAGACCTACACTGGTTCAGACAGTGTGAGATACACCCTCTACATACAGTGGTTTGATTCAGGCATTTGAAATATATCCATTTGAAATACAGCCATTTTGTGCAAAGAAATATTTAATTCAGGCCTACACTGGTTCATACCGAGTGAGATACTGTCACCGCCAGTTCTGTGAGAAGGTCTGGCAGACGTCCTCCTCTACCTCTTGCATGACTTTCTTTGTTTTGGTTTCACTTTGTCATCTCCTTTCCTTCTCCCAGGTGTCACCTATTTAGACTAATCGTCTCCCTTTATATTCCCTCCCATACTGCCTCACTTTGCGGTTTATACTACTTCCTGGATGAAGTGTTCACTGCTGGAGGCTGCTGCTGCTGTTTGCTCAGATAAGTCTTTTAATGTATTGTGTTTCCTTGCTGGCTTGATTCTAGGTGACCCTGACTCCGGTCGTATTAAGTGCAGGGAGCCGGTGGTCGTGTCCCCTCACTATTATAGGGTTTTCAGGTGTCATACAGTCATAGGTACGTGGGCATGCAATCGTCTACCATTGAGACCCTTCCACGGGCATAGCAGTCAGGGAGAGCTCTTGGGGTTTTATAGGGCTCACCCATATGCTCCTTAGTTTGGGATCAAGCCAGTCAGATGTTTATTTTTAAGTTCAAGCTTTCTGCAACATCATCCGTGACATTATAAACCGTCATAACCGTCTTCAGCATGGATCCGGTTTCAGCCTTGATTGACCGCATGCAAGGTCTTTCGCTGGAGGTAGCAAATCTCCGTAAAACTGTGTCTCAGTTTCAGGTGATCGTTTCTGCTGGCGTTCATGGAGTTTGTTCCGAGCTTAAGATCTCGCTTCCGGATACGTTCTCCGGAGGTAGTGAGAATTTTGTTCGCTTTAGAGAGGCTTGCAAACTCTATTTTTGCCTACTTCCCCATTCCTCTGGTGATGAGGAGCAGAGGGTGGGGATCATCATCTCGCTGTTCAGGGCACGGCCCCTCCGATCGGTGGATGCATTTTTTGTAGCCCTGGGGCAGATATATGATGACCCGGATCGTATTGCTCTGGCTGAATCTAAACTGCGTCTTTTATGCCAAGGTAAACAGTCCGCAGAGATATATTGTTCTGAATTACTGAGATGGGCAGCTGATACTGGTTGAAATGATGCTGCCCTCCAAAGTAAATTTTGCCATGGTCTTTCAGAAAGATTAAAAGATGCATTTGCTTTTCATGAGAGACCAGCCTCGTTAGAATCTACCATGTCTCTAGCTGTTCGTATTGACAGGCATCTTAGAGAGAGAGAGGACACTACTCCTTCCTGTCATATTCAGCCCATGGACAGTGGGGCTGTCTCTTTCAGTGCGCAGGGTCTCAGTCTCTCTCAATCCCCTCTGAGGAGGAGGCCATGCAACTGGGTTTGCTTGCCTCTGATAGTAGAGGATTCAGCTCTCAGAGGAGGGTTTGTTTCTGTTGTGGAGGTATAAATCATTTGGTTAATGTTTTCCCCTCTAGGAGATTCATGGAGTTTTCTGAGGGTAATAATAAAAAATAAAAAAAAACCTCTAAAAACTTTCCATTTGCTACTATTGGCAAGGCTGATGCGGAAATTGAAGGTTTGCCGTTTGCTTGTAGTTCCCGTTCTCTCCTACCTGCCAGGGTGGCGCTAGACAGCAACAACATTGTTTGTGAGATTTTTGTAGATAGTGGAGCAGCTGTCAATCTCATTGATAATCAATTTGCAATAACGCATGGTTTCCAGGTATGCACTTTGGAAAAATATATACCTGTTTTTGCTAGCGATTCCGCTCCACTATCTCAAAGATCGTTAAAAGGCATAGTTCACAATATTCGTTTGACTGTGGGTGACACTCATGTTGAGGATATGTCATGTTTCGTCTTAAGCGGATTACCTACTCCTCTAGTGTTGGGAATACCCTGGCTCACTAAACATAACCCCACCATTGATTGGCAAGCAAGGCAAATAAATGGTTGGAGTGAGTTTTGCAGAGAGAATTGCCTCACGGCGTCTCTTTCAGAAGTTTCTAATAAGACTGTGCCATCTTTTCTCTCTGAATTTTCTGATGTGTATTCCGAGAGTGGTGTCCAGGAGTTGCCCCCTCACCGGGAGTACGACTGCCCTATTAATCTCATCCCAGGCGCCAAGCTGCCAAAATCACGGTTATACAATCTCTACCAACCTGAAAGAGTCGCTATGCGAACTTATATCTCTGAGAGCCTGAGAAAGGGACACATCCGACCCTCGAAGTCACCTGTTGCCGCTGTTTTTTTTTTTGTTTGTTAAGAAAAAAGATGCTTCTTTAAGACCTTGTCTGTATTTCAGGGAGATGAACCGTATCACAATTCGTGACCCATATCCGCTTCCTCTGATCCTGGACCTGTTTAACCAGATTATTGGGGCTAAAGTTTTTTCTAAGTTGAATTTAAGAGGGGCATACAACCTAGTCAGGGTCAGGGAAGGGGACGAATGGAAGACGGCCTTCAATACCCCTGAGGGTCATTTCGAAAATTTGGTTATGCCCTTTGGTTTGATGAATGCTCCGGCCGTCTTCCAACATTTTGTGAACAGCATTTTTTATCATTTAATGGGGAAATTTGTTCTGGTGTATCTAGATGACATTTTGATTTTTTTTCTCGTGATTTCAAGACGCATCGGGACCACCTACGTCAGGTCTTGCTGATTCTGCGCGAGAATAAATTGTACGCTAAACTGGAAAAATGTTTGTTTGCGGTTCCGGAGATTCAATTTCTTGGTTTTCTTCTCTCCGCTTCTGGTTTTCGCATGGACCATGAGAAGGTCCGTGCTGTGCTTGATTGGGAGCTTCCTGAGAATCAGAAGGCGCTGATGCAGTTTTTGGGTTTTGCCGATTATTACAGAAAGTTTATTTTGAATTATTCTTCTGTTGTTAAGCCACTCACTGATATGACTAAAAAGGGGGTAGATTTTTCCTCATGGTCGGTAGATGCGCTTAAAGCCTTTTCTAGTATCAAAGAGAGTTTTGCTTCCGCTCCCATTTTGGTACAACCTGATGTCTCTCTACCTTTTATTGTTGAGGTGGACGCTTCTGAGGTGGGTGTAGGTGCGGTCTTATCTCAGGGTGCCTCTCCTGCCAAATTGCGACCGTGTGCCTTTTTCTCAAGGAAACTCTCCTCTGCAGAGAGAAATTACGATGTGGGAGATAGGGAGTTGTTGGCCATCAAATTTGCTTTTGAGGAATGGCGCCATTGGTTAGAAGGAGCCAGACACCCTATTACCGTGTTTACTGACCATAAGAATCTGGCCTACTTGGAATCGGCCAAGCGTCTGAACCCGAGACAGGCCAGATCGTCTTTGTTCTTTTTCAGGTTACATTTTTTTGTCACGCTCCGCCCTGGGGTTAAAAATGTAAACGCGGATGCCCTGTCACGTTGTTTTCCAGGAGGGTAGAACTTTGAAGACCCGGGTCCCATTTTGGCTGAAGGGGTGGTCGTCTCTGCTCTTTATCCTGATTTGGAGGCAGAGGTTCAGGCAGCCCAGGCAGAGGCTACTGATCTTTGTCCTCCTGGGAGGTTGTTTGTGCCTCTCGCTTTACGACACAAGGTTTTTAAGGAGCACCACGATACTGTCCTTGCTGGGCACCCGGGGAGTAGAGTCACAGTGGATCTCATTGCTCGGAGATTCTGGTGGCCGCCTCTTCGTAAGATGGTTGAGGGTTTTGTGGCAGCCTGCGAGACCTGCGCTCGTGCCAAGGTCCCTCATTCACGGCCATCGGGTTCTCTCCTCCCGTTACCCATTCCTTCCCGTCCTTGGACGCATCTGTCCATGGTCTTCATTACGGACCTGCCTCGTTCCTCGGGGAAGACTGTGATTCTGGTAGTAGTGGACCGTTTTAGCAAAATGGCGCATTTCATTCCCTTTCCTGGGTTACCCAATGCTAAGACGCTGGCGCAAGTTTTTGTTGATCACATTGTTAAATTGCATGGCTTTCCTTCAGACATTGTTTCTGATAGGGGCACGCAATTTGTTTCCAGATTCTAGAAGGCCTTCTGTTCTCCCTTGGGGGTTCGGTTGTCATTCTCTTCTGCTTCTCACCTGCAGTCGAATGGTCAGACCGAACGCGTCAATCAGGAGACATATCTGAGCTGTTTTGTGGCGGAGAATCAGAAGGATTGGTGTTCTTTTTTGTCCCTTGCTGAGTTTGCTTTAAATAACCATCGCCAGGAGTCCTCTGATAAGTCATAATTTATTGGTGCATATGAGTTTCATCCTCAGTTTGGGACATTCTCTGGAGAGGGGTCTTCTGGTTTACCTGATGAGGAGAGATTTTCCTCGTCTTTGTCATTTATTTGGCAAAAGATACAGGGTAATCTGAAGAGGATGAGTGAGAGATACAGGGAGTGCAGAATTATTAGGCAAGTTGTATTTTTGAGGATTAATTTTATTATTGAACAACAACCATGTTCTCAATGAACCCAAAAAACTCATTAATATCAAAGCTGAATATTTTTGGAAGTAGTTTTTAGTTTGTTTTTAGTTTTAGCTATTTTAGGGGGATATCTGTGTGTGCAGGTGACTATTACTGTGCATAATTATTAGGCAACTTAACAAAAAACAAATATATATCCATTTCAATTATTTATTTTTACTAGTGAAACCAATATAACATCTCAACATTCACAAATATACATTTCTGACATTCAAAAACAAAACAAAAACAAATCAGTGACCAATATAGCCACCTTTCTTTGCAAGGACACTCAAAAGCCTGCCATCCATGGATTCTGTCAGTGTTTTGATCTGTTCACCATCAACATTGCGTGCTGCAGCAACCACAGCCTCCCAGACACTGTTCAGAGAGGTGTACTGTTTTCCCTCCTTGTAAATCTCACATTTGATGATGGACCACAAGTTCTCAATGGGGTTCAGATCAGGTGAACAAGGAGGCCATGTCATTAGATTTCCTTCTTTTATACCCTTTCTTGCCAGCCACGCTGTGGAGTACTTTGATGCGTGTGATGGAGCATTGTCCTGCATGAAAATCATGTTTTTCTTGAAGGATGCAGACTTCTTCCTGTACCACTGCTTGAAGAAGGTGTCTTCCAGAAACTGGCAGTAGGACTGGGAGTTGAGCTTGACTCCATCCTCAACCCGAAAAGGCCCCACAAGCTCATCTTTGATGATACCAGCCCAAACCAGTACTCCACCTCCACCTTGCTGGCGTCTGAGTCGGACTGGAGCTCTCTGCCCTTTACCAATCCAGCCACGGGCCCATCCATCTGGCCCATCAAGACTCACTCTCATTTCATCAGTCCATAAAACCTTAGAAAAATCAGTCTTGAGATATTTCTTGGCCCAGTCTTGACGTTTCAGCTTGTGTGTCTTGTTCAGTGGTGGTCGTCTTTCAGCCTTTCTTACCTTGGCCATGTCTCTGAGTATTGCACACCTTGTGCTTTTGGGCACTCCAGTGATGTTGCAGCTCTGGAATATGGCCAAACTGGTGGCAAGTGGCATCTTGGCAGCTGCACGCTTGACTTTTCTTAGTTCATGGGCAGTTATTTTGCGCCTTGGTTTTTCCAAACGCTTCTTGACCCTGTTGACTATTTTGAATGAAACGCTTGATTGTTCGATGATCACGCTTCAGAAGCTTTGCAATTTTAAGAGTGCTGCATCCCTCTGCAAGATATCTCACTATTTTTGACTTTTCTGAGTCTGTCAAGTCCTTCTTTTGACCCATTTTGCCAATGGAAAGGAAGTTGCCTAATAATTATGCACACCTAATATAGGGTGTTGATGTCATTAGACCACACCCCTTCTCATTACAGAGATGCACATCACCTAATATGCTTAATTGGTAGTAGGCTTTCGAGCCTATACAGCTTGGAGTAAGACAACATGCATAAAGAGTATGATGTGGTCAAAATACTCATTTGCCTAATAATTCTGCACTCCCTGTATAAGCGTGTGGCGGATAAGAGACGTGTGCCTGGTCCGGACCTGAATGTGGGTGATCTGGTATGGTTGTCTACAAAGAATATCAAACTGAAGGTTCCCTCCTGGAAGTTGGGTCCTAAGTTTATTGGGCCTTACAAGATCTTGTCCGTCATCAATCCCGTTGCCTTCCGTCTTGATTTTCCTCAGACTTGGAAGATCCATAATGTTTTTCACAGGTCCCTATTAAAACCTTATGTCCAACCCACTGTATCCTCCTCTTTGCCTCCTCCTCCGATTGTTGTTGATGGTAATCTTGAATTTCAGATCTCTAGGATTGTGGATTCTCACATTATCCGCGGTTCTCTCCAGTACCTCGTTCATTGGGAGGGTTATGGTCCTGAGGAGAGGATGTGGGTCCCAGTGGCGGACATTAAGGCCACTCGTCTCATCAGGGCTTTCCATAGGTCTCATCCTGAGAAGGTGGGCTCTGAGTGTCCGGAGTCCACCCGTAGAGGGAGGGGTACTGTCACGGCCAGTTCTGTGAGAAGGTCTGTTAGATGTTCTTCTCTACTTCTTGCATGAGGTTCTTTGTTTTGGTTTCACTTTGTCATCTCCTTTCCTTCTCCCAGCTGTCACGTATTTACACTAATTGTCTCCCTTTATATTCCCCCCCATACTGCCTCACATTGCGGTTTATACTTCTTCCTGGATGAGTTGTTCACTGCTGGAGGCCGCTACTGCTGATTCCTCAGATAAGTCCTTTTCCTTTATTTGTGTTTCCTTGCTGGCTTAATTCTAGGTGACCCTGACTCCGTCCGTATTAAGTGCAGGGAGCCGGTGGTCGTGTCCCCTCACTATTATAGGGTTTTCAGGTGTCACACAGTATAAGGTACGTGGGCATGCAATCGTCTACCATAAAGACCTTTGCATGGGCATAGCAGTCAGGGAGAGCTCTAGGGGTTTTATAGGGCTCACTCATATGCTCCTTAGTTTGTCATCAAGCCAGTCGGATGTTTATTTATAAGTTCCAGATTTCTGCAACACCATCCGTGACAGCCCTCCATCCTAGGAGTTAGTGGAACGATTGTGTGGGACTTGCTGCACCCACTGCTGGATAAGGGTTACCACCTCTATGTAGATAACTATTATACTAGCATACCCCTATTCAGGTCCCTAACTGCCAGAAGTACTGTGGCTTGCGGCATAGTGCACAAAAATCAGAGAAGCCTCCCTAGATCCCTGCTAGGGAAACCACTGAGAATGGGTGAAAGCAAGGCTCTCCTCCATGAGAATATGCTGGCGGTTAAGTACAAGGACAAGAGGGATGTTATTTTACTGACCACCGTTCACACAAATACCAGCTCCCCTGCTCATGTGCCAACTATCCCCAAGCCAGTTTGCATCCTGGACTACAAAAAGCACATGGGAGGGCTTCATTTTTCAGATCAAGTTCTGAAGCCTTACAGTGTGTGAGAGTAGTTCAATATTCAGGTACAGGTAATCAATATTAAATAATTAAATAATCAGTCGACACACAGAGACAATCACGGTTGATGTGTCTGTGGAGATCTCTCTCGAGACCGCCCAAACCCTTAATTATATACCTTTAGGATATGTGAGTAACTGTGGGTTTCAGGGCAGTTACACTGCATATAATTGGACAATATAGGTTACATAATTCCACGTGATACACACGAAAAACAAGTGTGGTACAAAAAACTGTCCGTACACATTGTACAGGTGGCAATGTACAATGCGTACGTGCTATTTCAATCTGCAGGCCACACAGGAACTTTCCTCCAGTTCCAAGAGGTGGTTATCAAGGCCCTAGTTTTTGAAAGCCAGGACGGGGAGGGTCCCAATACTTTAGGGAGTCATAGTGCCCGTGTTGTACCAGGGCAATATTTTCTAGGTCAAGTCCCCCAGACAGCAAGGAAGGGAAGGACCCCAAAAAGATGCAGGGTGTGTTCCAAAAGGGGGATAAGGAAAGACACCATTCACCATTGCGAAACCTGCCCTGAAAAACCTGGACTCTGCATGCAGGAGTGTTTAACCACCTCCGGACCGCTGTACGCACAGAGGCGTCCTGGAGGTGGGTGATTCATTCCGCCTGGACGCATATACGCGTCATCTCGCGAGACGCAAGATTTCCTGTGAACGCGCGCACACAGGCGCGCGCGCTCACAGGAACGGAAGGTAAGAGAGTTGATCTCCAGCCTGCCAGCGGCGATCGTTCACTGGCAGGCTGGAGATGTGTTTTTTTTAACCCCTAACAGGTATATTAGATGTTGTTTTGATAACAGCGTCTAATATACCTGCTACCTGGTCCTCTGGTGGTCCCCTTTGTTTGGATCGACCACCAGAGGACACAGGTAGCTCAGTAAAGTAGCACCAAGCACCACTACACTACACCCCCCCCCCCCCGTCACTTATTAACCCCTTATTAGCCCCTGATCACCCCTGATCACCCCATATAGACTCCCTGATCACCCCCCTGTCATTGATTTCCCCCCTGTCATTGATCACCCCCCTGTCATTGATCACCCCCCTGTAAAGCTCCATTCAGACGTCCGCATGATTTTTACGGATCCACTGATAGATGGATCGGATCCGCAAAACGCATCCGGACGTCTGAATGAAGCCTTACAGGGGCGTGATCAATGACTGTGGTGATCACCCCATATAGACTCCCTGATCACCCCCCTGTCATTGATTACCCCCCCTGTCATTGATCAACCCCCTGTAAAGCTCCATTCAGACGTCCGCATGATTTTTACGGATCCACTGATAGATGGATCGGATCCGCAAAACGCATCCGGACGTCTGAATGAAGCCTTACAGGGGCATGATCAATGACTGTGGGGATCACCCCATATAGACTCCCTGATCACCCCCCTGTCATTGATTACACCCCTGTCATTGATCAACCCCCTGTAAAGCTCCATTCAGATGTCTGCATGATTTTTACGGATGCACTGATAGATGGATCGGATCCGCAAAACGCATCCGGACGTCTGAATGAAGCCTTACAGGGGCATGATCAATGACTGTGGGGATCACCCCATATAGACTCCCTGATCACCCCCCTGTCATTGATTACACCCCTGTCATTGATCAACCCCCTGTAAAGCTCCATTCAGATGTCTGCATGATTTTTACGGATGCACTGATAGATGGATCGGATCCGCAAAACGCATCTGGACGTCTGAATGAAGCCTTACAGGGGCATGATCAATGACTGTGGGGATCACCCCATATAGACTCCCTGATCACCCCCCTGTCATTGATTACACCCCTGTCATTGATCAACCCCCTGTAAAGCTCCATTCAGATGTCTGCATGATTTTTACGGATGCACTGATAGATGGATCGGATCCGCAAAACGCATCCGGACGTCTGAATGAAGCCTTACAGGGGCGTGATCAATGACTGTGGTGATCACCCCATATAGACTCCCTGATCACCCCCCTGTCATTGATTACCCCCCCTGTCATTGATTACCCCCCTGTAAAGCTCCATTCAGACGTCCGCATGATTTTTACGGATCCACTGATAGATGGATCGGATCCGCAAAACGCATACGGACGTCTGAATGAAGCCTTACAGGGGCATGATCAATGACTGTGGTGATCACCCCATATAGACTCCCTGATCACCCCCCTGTCATTGATTACCCCCCTGTAAAGCTCCATTCAGACATCCGCATGATTTTTACGGATGCACTGATAGATGGATCGGATCCGCAAAACGCATCCGGACGTCTGAATGAAGCCTTACAGGGGCGTGATCAATGACTGTGGTGATCACCCCATATAGACTCTCTGATCACCCCCCTGTCATTGATCACCCCCCCTGTCATTGATCACCCCCCCTGTCATTGATCACCCCCCCTGTCATTGATCACCCCTCTGTAAGGCTCCAGACATTTTTTTGGCCCAAGTTAGCGGAATTTTTTTTTTTTTTTTCTTACAAAGTCTCATATTCCACTAACTTGTGTCAAAAAATAAAATCTCACATGAACTCACCATACCCCCCACGGAATCCAAATGCGTAAATTTTTTTAGACATTTATATTCCAGACTTCTTCTCACGCTTTAGGGCCCCTAGAATGCCAGGGCAGTATAAATACCCCACATGTGACCCCATTTCGGAAAGAAGACACCCCCAGGTATTCCGTGAGGGGCATATTGAGTCCATGAAAGATTGAAATTTTTGTCCCAAGTTAGCGGAACGGGAGACTTTGTGAGAAAAAAATTAAAAATATAAATTTCCGCTAACTTGTGCCAAAAAAAAAAAATTTCTATGAACTCGCCATGCCCCTCATTGAATACCTTGGGGTGTCTTCTTTCCAAAATGGGGTCACATGTGGGGTATTTATACTGCCCTGGCATTCTAGGGGCCCCAAAGCGTGAGAAGAAGTCTGGTATCCAAATGTCTAAAAATGCCCTCCTAAAAGGAATTTGGGCACCTTTGCGCATCTAGGCTGCAAAAAAGTGTCACACATCTGGTATCTCCGTACTCAGGAGAAGTTGAGGAATGTGTTTTGGGGTGTCATTTTACATATACCCATGCTGGGTGAGAGAAATATTTTGGTCAAATGCCAACTTTGTAAAAAAAAATGGGAAAAGTTGTCTTTTGTCAAGATATTTCTCTCACCCAGCAAGGGTATATGTAAAATGACACCCCAAAACACATTCCCCAACTTCTCCTGAATACGGCGATACCACATGTGTGACACTTTTTTGCAGCCTAGGTGGGCAAAGGGGCCCATATTCCAAAGAGCACCTTTAGGATTTCACAGGTCATTTACCTACTTACCACACATTAGGGCCCCTGGAAATTGCCAGGGCAGTATAACTACCCCACAAGTGACCCCATGTTGGAAAGAAGACACACCAAGGTATTCCGTGAGGGGCATGGCGAGTTCCTAGAATTTTTTATTTTTTGTCACAAGTTAGTGGAAAATGCTGATTTTTTTTTTTTTTTTTTTTCATACAAAGTCTCATATTCCACTAACTTGTGACAAAAAATAAAAACTTCCATGAACTCACTATGCCCATTAGCGAATACCTTGGGGTCTCTTCTTTCCAAAATGGGGTCACTTGTGGGGTAGTTATACTGCCCTGGCATTCTAGGGGCCCAAATGTGTGGTAAGGAGTTTGAAATCAAATTCTGTAAAAAATGACCTGTGAAATCCAAAAGGTGCTCTTTGGAATATGGGCCCCTTTGCCCACCTAGGCTGCAAAAAAGTGTCACACATCTGGTATCTCCGTACTCAGCAGAAGTTGGGGAATGTGTTTTGGGGTGTCATTTTACATATACCCATGCTGGGTGAGAGAAATATCTTGGCAAAAGACAACTTTTCCCATTTTTTTATACAAAGTTGGCATTTGACCAAGATATTTATCTCACCCAGCATGGGTATATGTAAAAAGACACCCCAAAACACATTCCTCAACTTCTCCTGAATACAGAGATACCAGATGTGTGACACTTTTTTGCAGCCTAGGTGGGCAAAGGGGCCCATATTCCAAAGAGCACCTTTCGGATTTCACAGGTCATTTTTTACAGAATTTGATTTCAAACTCCTTACCACACATTTGGGCCCCTAGAATGCCAGGGCAGTATAACTACCCCACAAGTGACCCCATTTTGGAAAGAAGAGACCCCAAGGTATTCGCTGATGGGCATAGTGAGTTCATGGAAGTTTTTATTTTTTGTCACAAGTTAGTGGAATATGAGACTTTGTATGAAAAAAAAAAAAAAAAAAAAAAAAATCATAATTTTCCACTAACTTGTGACAAAAAATAAAAAATTCTAGGAACTTGCCATGCCCCTCACGGAATACCTTGGGGTGTCTTATTTCCAAAATAGGGTCACTTGTGGGGTAGTTATACTGCCCTGGCATTCTAGGGGCCCAAATGTGTGGTAAGGAGTTTGAAATCAAATTTTGTAAAAAATGACCTGTGAAATCCGAAAGGTGCTCTTTGGAATATGGGCCCCTTTGCCCACCTAGGCTGCAAAAAAGTGTCACACATCTGGTATCTCCGTACTCAGGAGAAGTTGGGGAATGTGTTTTGGGGTGTCATTTTACATATACCCATGCTGGGTGAGAGAAATATCTTGGCAAAAGACAACTTTTCCCATTTTTTTATAAAAAGTTGGCATTTGACCAAGATATTTCTCTCACCCAGCATGGGTATATATAAAATGACACCCCAAAACACATTCCCCACCTTCTTCTGAGTACGAAGATACCAGATGTGTGACACTTTTTTGCAGCCTAGGTGGGCAAAGGGGCCCATATTCCAAAGAGCACCTTTCGGATTTCACAGGTCATTTTTTACAGAATTTGATTTCAAACTCCTTACCACACATTTGGGCCCCTAGAATGCCAGGGCAGTATAACCACCCCACAATAGTGATGTCGCGAACATAAAATTTTCAGTTCGCGAACAGCGAACGCGAACTTCCGCAAATGTTCGCGAACTGGCGAACCGGGCGAACCGCCATAGACTTCAATAGACAGGCGAATTTTAAAACCCACAGGGACTCTTTCTGGCCACAATAGTGATGAGAAAGTTGTTTCAAGGGGTCTAACACCTGGACTGTGGCATGCCGGAGGGGGATCTATGGCAAAACTCCCATGGAAAATTACGTAGTGGACGCAGAGTCGGGTTTTAATCCATAAAGGGCATAAATCAACTAACATTCCTAAATTGTTTGGAATAACGTGCTTTAAAACATCCAGTGTGTGTATACGATTGGCACTGGCAGTGGGCACACTACAGTCAGTAGAAGCGGGCCTGACACACACTGGCAGCAGGCAAGCAACTGAAATTACACTAAAGTGTAAAAATTAAATGCCTTATTTATCGGCAAGCTACTGTGCCACCCGGTATGAGTGGTTGGCACTGGCAGTGGGCACACTACAGTCAGTGGAAGAGGGCCTGACACACACTGGCAGCAGGCAAGCAACTGAATTTAGACTACTGTCTAAAAATTAAATGCCTTATTTATCGGCAAGCTACTGTGCCACCCGGTATCAGTGGTTGGCACTGGCAGTGGGCACACTACAGTCAGTGGAAGCGGGCCTGACACACACTGGCAGCAGGCAAGCAACTGAATTTAGACTACTGTCTAAAAATTAAATGCCTTATTTATCGGCAAGCTACTGTGCCACCCGGTATCAGTGGTTGGCACTGGCAGTGGGCACACTACAGTCAGTTGAAGTCGGCCTGACACACACTAGCAGCAGGCAAGCAGCTGAAATTACACTAAAGTGTAAAAATTAAATGCCTTTTTTATGCAAAGTCCTGTGCCAGCCGGTATGAGTGGTGGGCACTGGCAGTGGGCACACTACAGTCAGTGGAAGTCAGCCTGACACACACTGGCAGGCAACTAACCTTAGATTAAAGTGTAAAAATTAAGTGCCTATTTTTTAAGCAAAGTCCTGTGCCACTCGGTATGACAGGGGTGGGCACTGGCAGTGGGCACACTACAGTCAGTTGAAGTCGGCCTGACACACACTAGCAGCAGGCAAGCAGCTGAAATTACATTAAAGTGTAAAAATTAAATGCCTTTTTTAAGCAAAGTCCTGTGCCAGCCGGTATGAGTGGTGGGCACTGGCAGTGGGCACACTACAGTCAGTGGAAGTCAGCCTGACACACACTGGCAGGCAACTAACCTTAGATTAAAGTGTAAAAATGAAGTGCCTTTTTTTTAAGCAAAGTCCTGTGCCACACGGGATGACAGGGGTGGGCACTGGCAGTGGGCACACTACAGTCAGTTGAAGTCGGCCTGACACACACTAGCAGCAGGCAAGCAGCTGAAATTACACTAAAGTGTAAAAATTAAATGCCTTTTTTATGCAAAGTCCTGTGCCAGCCGGTATGAGTGGTGGGCACTGGCAGTGGGCACACTACAGTCAGTGGAAGTCAGCCTGACACACACTGGCAGGCAACTAACCTTAGATTAAAGTGTAAAAATTAAGTGCCTTTTTTTAAGCAAAGTCCTGTGCCACACGGAATGACAGGGGTGAGCACTGGCAGTGGGCACACTACAGTCTGTGGGCCTGCAGCTCCTCACACACAGGCAGGCCAGGCAACTGCAATATGTATATAAAGGAAAAAAAAAAAGCAGACTAATGTTGCAGCCCTAAAAAGGGCTTTTTGGGGTGCTGTCAGGACGCTGTCCTTACAGCAGAGATCAGATGAGTCTTTCAGGACTGGAGTGGACACTGAATTCACTAGCCTAGCTATCGATTTCCCAATTAAATCAGCAGCAGTTACAGTCTCCCTCCTCTCACTAAGACTGCAGCTTCAGAATGAATCTAAAATGGATGCTGTGCAGGAGGTGGGAGGGTCTGGGAGGGAGGGTATGCTGCTGATTGGCTGGAATGTGTCTGCTGACTGTGAGGTACAGGGTCAAAGTTTGCTCAATGATGATGTATAGGGGGCGGACCGAACATCGCATGTGTTCGCCCGGCAGAGGCGAACGCGAACAAGCTATGTTCGCCGGGAACTGTTCGCCGTCGGATAGTTCGGGCCATCTCTACCCCACAAGTGACCCCATTTTGGAAAGAAGAGACCCCAAGGTATTTCGTGATGGGCATAGTGAGTTCATAGAAGTTTTTATTTTTTGTCACAACATAGTGGAATATGAGACTTTGTAAGAAAAAAATAAAAATAAAAATCATCATTTTCCGCTAACTTGTGACAAAAAATAAAAAGGTCTATGAACTCACTATGCCCATCAGCGAATACCTTAGGGTGTGTACTTTCCGAAATAAGGGTCATTTGTGGGGTGTTTGTACTGTCTGGGCATTGTAGGACCTCAGGAAACATGACAGGTGCTCAGAAAGTCAGAGCTGCTTCAAAAAGCGGAAATTCACATTTTTGTACCATAGTTTGTAAACGCTATAACTTTTACCCAAACCATTTTTTTTTTACCCAAACATTTTTTTTTTATCAAAGACATGTAGAACAATAAATTTAGAGCAAAATTTATATATGGATGTTGTTTTTTTTTGCAAAATTTTACAACTGAAAGTGAAAAATGTCATTTTTTTGCAAAAAAATCGTTAAATTTCGATTAATAACAAAAAAAGTAAAAATGTCAGCAGCAATGAAATACCACCAAATGAAAGCTCTATTAGTGAGAAGAAAAGGAGGTAAAATTCATTTGGGTGGTAAGTTGCATGACCGAGCAATAAATGGTGAAAGTAGTGTAGGTCAGAAGTGTAAAAAGTGGCCTGGTCTTTCAGGGTGTTTAAGCACTGGGGGCTGAGGTGGTTAAAGGGAGTCTGTCACCAGATTTTGACCTTATAGACCGCTTACATAGCGCTCTAGCATAGCAGTCTATGATTCTAATGGTACCTTTGATGTTTGCTTGTGAAGTTCCCCCAAGGCAAAAATGGACTTTTATTCATATGTAAATTAGGGCTTGCAAGTGCCCAGGGCGGCGTTCACCTCATTGGTGCCCAGGCTGTTCTGCCTCTTTTCGTCATATCCCCGCCCCAGCCTCTTCCTCTGCCCGCCCCGCTCTTCCTTTGCGTCCTCCTTCTCTGCAGCGAGATCCCGCGCCTGCGCTATCCATTGCTTGGCCGGGGCATGCGCACTGCAATGCCCATTGTGGGTGTCTCTGGTCCGCCTCCTCGCCTCTGTTTCTCACCGTTGGCCGGCGCATGCGTAGTAGCTACTGCGATGCCGTGCCCACAATGGGCATCGCAGTGCGCATGCCCGGCCAAGCAATGGATAGTGCAGGCGTGGGACCTCGCTGCAGAGAAGGAGGACGCAAAGGAAGAGCGGGGCGGGCAGAGGAAGAGGCTGGGGCGGGGATAGGACGAAAAGAGGCAGAACAGCCTGGGCACCAACGAGGTGAACGCCGCCCTGGGCACTTGCGAGCCCTAATTTACATATGAATAAAAGTCAGTTTTTGCCTTGGGGGAACTTCACAAGCAAACATCAAAGGTACCATTAGAATCATAGACTGCTATGCTAGAGCGCTATGTAAGCGGTCTATAAGGTCACAATCTGGTGACAGACTCCCTTTAAGAATCTACCACACATCCATGGAGTATTAATTTCATCCTTGATGTACCCTGTAATTTTACAACCTTATACCTCTGATTTAGTCCGCATAGCTTACATATCCACTTTTCACCAACCACTACATATTCATTTCTGTGAAACACCTGTTAGGTCAAAAGTGCCCTTTCCACCCCTTAAAATGTTCGTATGGGGGTGCTCTCTCCGAAATGGGGTAACTTCTTGCGGTTTTTCATTTCTCGGGACCTCAGGAAATATATTTTAATGTGACATGGCACCTAAAGTCCATGTCTGTTTATTCAGCCTACAAAAAACTGTTTTTGCACTTTGCCTCTAGAGATCTGATATGCGCTAATATAGCAGGCTTCAAGCAGATATGGGGTGTTTTCAAAAAGGCGAACATATACTGGGGTGCATTTTCTCCTTTAACCCCTTGTAAAAGTGAAAAATTGGGGTCTGCTAGCAATTTTTCATTTTTACAAATCTGTGCTTTGAAATCTTTTCTCTAGTATTTCTGCCTTCTATGAGACACCTGTTTGCTGAAAAGTACCCTTTCCACCACTTAAAATGTTCATACGGGGGTGCTCTTTCTGAAATGGGGTCACTTCTTGGGGTTTTTCATTTCTGGGGACCTCAGGAATTTATTTAATGCAACATGGCACCTAAAATACATGTCTGCCAATTCAGGTCAGCAAAATCCATATTTACAGTTGCAAGAAAAGGTATGTGAACCCTTTGGAATTATATGGATTTCTGCACAAATTGGTCATAAAATGTGATCTGATCTTCATCTAAGTCACAACAATAGACAATCAAAGTCTGCTTAAAGTAATAACACACAAATAATTTAATGTTACCATGTTTTTATTGAACACACCATGTAAGCATTCACAGTGCAGGTGGAAAAAGTATGTGAACCCTTGGATTTCATAACTGGTTGAACCTCCTTTGGCAGCAATAACTTCAACCAAATGTTTCCTGTAATTTCAGATCAGACGTGCACAACGGTCAGGAGTAATTCTTGACCATTCCTCTTTACAGAACTGTTTCAGTTCAGCAATATTCTTGGGATGTCTGGTGTGAATCGCTTTCTTGAGGTCATGCCACAGCATCTCAATCGGGTTGAGGTCAGGACTCTGACTGGGCCACTCCAGAATGCTTATTTTCTTCTGTTTAAGCCAAATAAAAATTTAATTTTCATAGCCAAGCGTTTTCTAATTCTGTGAAACACCAGATTGGTCAAAGTGCTCACTACACACCTTGAAATATTACTTGAGGGGTGTACTTTCCGCAATAGGCTCATATTTTGGGGTTTTCCACTGTAGGGCCACATAAGGGTGTCTTCACATGCGACATAGCTTCCAATTACCATTGTAGCTAAATCCGATCTCCAAAAGCCATATGGTGCTCCTTCCATTCTGAAGCATGCTGTGCGCCCATACATCCGTTTTTGAGCACACAAGGGGTGTTTCTGTAAACCTCTGATTCAGGGTAATAGATTTTAAGTTTTGTTTGGCTATTAACCCTTGATGTGTTGCAGAAAAAATAGATAAAAATTGAAATTTTATATTTTCATTCCCATTTTCATTTAATTTTCATGGGGCAAGTTTGTAAAATCAGTTTTGAATACCTTGAGGGGTGTAGTTTCTAAAATTGGGTGATTTATGGGTGGTTTTAATATGTAAGCCCCAGAAAGTGAAAAAATTGGGGTTTGGAAATGTTCTTAAAAATTTTGCTTCTAAACTTCTAAGCCTTCTAACGTCCCAAAAAAAATAAAATGTCATTTTCAAAATGATCCAAACATGAAGTAGACATATGGGGAATGTAAAGTAATAACTATTTTTGGAGTTATTACTATGTATTATAAAAGTAGAGAGATAGAAATCTGGAAACTTGCTAATTTAAAAAAAAATTTGGTAAATTTGTTATTTTTTTTATAAATAAAAATGATTTTTTTGACTCAATTTTTCCACTCTCATGAGGTACAATACAGTGCCTTGCAAAAGTATTCACCCCCCTTGACTTTTTTCATGTTTTGGTGTCTCACAACCTGGAATTAACATGGATTGTTTGAAGGATTTGCATCATTTAATTTACAGAACATGCCCATAACTTTGAAGCTTTTTTATTTATTTTTATTGTGAAGCAAACAACAAATAGGACAAAATAACAGAAAAGTCAATGTGCATAACTATTCACCCCCCCTAAAGTCAATACTTTGAAGAGCCACCTTTTGAGGCAATCACAGTTCCAAGTCGCTTTGGATAAGTCTCTATGAGCTCGCCACATCTTACCACTGGGATTTTTGCCCATTCCTCCTTGCAAAACTGCTCCAGCTCCTCCAAGTTGGATGGTTTGTGCTTGTGAACAGCAATCTTTAAGTCTGACCACAGATTTTCTATTGGATTGAGATCTGGGCTTTGACTAGGCCATTCCAACATATTTAAATGTTTCCCCTTAAACCACTCAAGTGTTGCTTTAGCAGTGTGTTTGGGATCATTGTCCTGCTGGAAAGTGAACCTCCGTCCTAGCCTCAAATCACGCACAGAGTGGTACAGGTTTTGCTCAAGAATATCCCTGTCTTTAGCACCATCCATCTTTCCCTCAACTCTGACCAGTTTCCCAGTCCCGGCTGCTGAAAAACATCCCCACAAGGTGCTCTTTGGGTGATGTGATGTATTGGGTTTGCGCCAGACATAGCGTTTTCTTTGATGTACGAAAATTTCAATTTTAGTCTCATCAGACCAGTGCACCTTCCTCCATAAGTTTTGGAAGTCTCCCACATGCCTTTATGCAAACTCACAACGTGCCTTTTTGTTTATGGCTGAAAGTAATGGCTTTCTTCTGGCCACTCTGCCATAAAGCCCAACTCTATGGAGTGTACGGCTTATTGTCGTCCTATGTACAGATACTCCAGTCTCTGCTGTGGAACTCTGTAGCTCCTCCAGGGTTAACTAGGTCTCTCTGCTGCCGCTCTGATTAATACCCTCCTTGCCCGGTCTATGAGTTTTGGTGGGCGGCCGTCTCTTGGCAGGTTTGCTATTGTGCCATGTTCTTTCCATTTGGTTATGATTAGGGATGAGCGAACCCGAACTGTATAGTTCGGGTTCGTACCGAATTTTGGGGTGTCCGTGACACGGACCCGAACCCGAACATTTTCGTAAAAGTCCGGGTTCGGTGTTCGGCTCTTTCTTGGCGCTTTTTGAAAGGCTGCAAAGCAGCCAATCAACAAGCGTCATACTGCTTGGCCCAAGAGGCCATCACAGCCATGCCTACTATTGGCATGGCTGTGATTGGCCAGTGCACCATGTGACCCAGCCTCTATTTAAGCTGGAGTCACGTAGCGCCGCACGTCACTCTGCTATGATCAGTATAGGGAGAGGTTGCAGCTGCGACGTTAGGGCAAGATTAGGCAGATTAACTCCTCCAAAAGACTTCATTCTGTGATCGATCTGCAGCTGTGGATCATTGAAGTGCTATTATTGACTTGCTCACTTTTTTGAGGCTGCCCAGAGCGTTTTTAGATCACTTTTTTTCTGGGGTGATCGGCGGCCATTTTGTGACTTGTGGTGCGCCAGCACTAGCTATCACCAAGTGTATTTAACCATCGATAGTGTGGTTATTTTGTGCTATATCCTACATCAGCTGCAGGCTGAGCCTGTGTCACCGAAGTGCATTTAACCATCAACAGTCTGGTTATTTTTTGGCCATATACTACATCAGCTGCAGGCTGAGCCTGTGTCACCCAAGTGCATTTAACCATCAACAGTCTGATTATTTTTTGGCCATATACTACATCAGCTGCAGGCTGAGCCTGTGTCACCCAAGTGTATTTAACCATCGATAGTGTGGTTATTTTGTGCTATATCCTACATCAGCTGCAGGCTGAGCCTGTGTCACCCAAGTGCATTTAACCATCAACAGTCTGATTATTTTTTGGCCATATACTACATCTGGTGCAGGCTGAGCCTGTGTCACCCAAGTGCATTTAACCATCAACAGTGTGGTTATTTTTTGGCCATATATTACATCAGGGGCAAGTTGAGCCTGTCACCCAGCGCCTAAAAAATAGACCTGACATTTCTATTCAACCAAATCTGCACAGTTTTAGCTGGTCAAGTTATTTGTAGTGACCGTAAAAGCAGACTTTTTGTTCTGGGTTGAAAAAGTATTCCCAAATTTGCCATTCTGAAAATAACTAGTTTGTGGTATTTGAGGCCTACTTGAAATCCATCCCAAAAAGAAAATCTTACATTGAAGGTATTGATAGTGTCATTCAGAAAAACCTAAGACACACGCTAGCGTGCTGATAGAAGTGTCATTCTGTGATTAAACCTCTAATTGTCACACAGCGCAAAAAAAACCAGGTCTCACATCTCTATTCAACCAAATCTGCACAGTTTTAGCTGGTCAAGTTATTTGTAGTGACCGTAAAAGCAGACTTTTTGTTCTGGGTTGAAAAAGCATTCCCAAATTTGCCATTCTCAAAATAACTAGTTTGTGGTATTTGAGGCCTACTTGAAATCTATCCCAAAAAGAAAATCTTACATTGAAGGTATTGATAGTGTCATTTAGAAAAACCTAAGACACACGCTAGCGTGCTGATAGAAGTGTTATTCTGTGATTAAACCTATAACTGTCACACAGCGCAAAAAAAAACAGGTCTCACATCTCTATTCAACCAAATCTGCACAGTTTTAGCTGGTCAAGTTATTTGTAGTGACCGTAAAAGCAGACTTTTTGTTCTGGGTTGAAAAAGCATTCCCAAATTTGCCATTCTGAAAATAACTAGTTTGTGGTATTTGAGGCCTACTTGAAATCTATCCCAAAAAGAAAATCTTACATTGAAGGTATTGATAGTGTCATTCAGAAAAACCTAAGACACATGCTAGCGTGCTGATAGAAGTGTCATTCTGTGATTAAACCTATAACTGTCACACAGCGCAAAAAAACAACAGGTCTCACATCTCTATTCAACCAAATCTGCACAGTTTTAGCTGGTCAAGTTATTTGTAGTGACCGTAAAAGCAGACTTTTTGTTCTGGGTTGAAAAAGCATTCCCAAATTTGCCATTCTCAAAATTGTGGTGAACGGGAACAATGAGGAAAACATCTAATAAGGGACGCGGACGTGGACATGGTCGTGGTGGTGTTAGTGGACCCTCTGGTGCTGGGAGAGGACGTGGCCGTTCTGCCACAGCCACACGTCCTAGTGAACCAACTACCTCAGGTCCCAGTAGCCAGCAGAATTTACAGCGATATTTGGTGGGGCCCAATGCCGTTCTAAGGATGGTAAGGCCTGAGCAGGTACAGGCATTAGTCAATTGGGTGGCCGACAGTGGATCCAGCACGTTCACATTATCTCCCACCGAGTCTTCTGCAGAAAGCGCACAGATGGCGCATGAAAACCAAGCTCATCGGTCTGTCACATCACCCCCATGCATATCAGGGAAACTGTCTGAGCCTCAAGTTATGCAGCAGTCTCTTATGCTGTTTGAAGACTCTGCTGCCAGGGTTTCCCAAGGGCATCCACCTAGCCCTTCCCCAGGGGTGGAAGAGATAGAATGCACTAACGCACAACCACTTATTTTTCCTGATGATGAGGACATGGGAATACCACCTCAGCACATCTCTGATGATAACGAAACACAGGTGCCAACTGCTGGGTCTTTCTGCAGTGTGCAGACTGAACAGGAGGTCAGGGATCAAGACTGGGTGGAAGACGATGCAGGGGACGATGAGGTCCTAGACCCCACATGGAATGAAGGTCGTGCCACTGACTTTCACAGTTCAGAGGAAGAGGCAGTGGTGAGACCGAGCCAACAGCGTAGCAAAAGAGGGAGCAGTGGGCAAAATCAGAACACCCGCCGCCAAGAGACTCCGCCTGCTACTGACCGCCGCCATCTGGGACCGAGCACCCCAAAGGCACCTTCAAGGAGTTCCCTGGCATGGCACTTCTTCAAACAATGTGCTGACGACAAGACCCGAGTGGTTTGCACGCTGTGCCATCAGAGCCTGAAGCGAGGCATTAACGTTCTGAACCTTAGCACAACCTGCATGACCAGGCACCTGCATGCAAAGCATGAACTGCAGTGGAGTAAACACCTTAAAAACAAGGAAGTCACTCAGGCTCCCCCTGCTACCTCTTCTGCTGCTGCCGCCTCGGCCTCTTCTGCTGCTGCTGCCGCCGCCTCGGCCTCTTCCTCTGCCTCTGGAGGAACGTTGGCACCTGCCGCCCAGCAAACATGGGATGTACCACCAACACCACCACCTGCGTCACCAAGCATCTCAACCATGTCACATGGCAGCGTTCAGCTCTCCATCTCACAAACATTTGAGAGAAAGCGTAAATTCTCAACTAGCCACCCTCGATCCCTGGCCCTGAATGCCAGCATTTCTAAACTACTGGCCTCTGAAATGCTGTCATTTAGGCTGGTGGACACACACAGCTTCAAACAGCTCATGTCACTTGCTGTCCCACAGTATGTTGTTCCCAGCCGCCACTACTTCTCCAAGAGAGCCGTGCCTTCCCTGCACAAACAAGTGTCCGATAAAATCAAGTGTGCACTGCGCAACGCCATCTGTGGCAAGGTCCACCTAACCACAGATACGTGGACCAGTAAGCACGGCCAGGGACGCTATATCTCCCTAACTGCACACTGGGTAAATGTAGTGGCGGCTGGGCCCCAGGCGGAGAGCTATTTGGCGCACGTCCTTCCGCCGCCAAGGATCGCAGGGCAACATTCTTTGCCTCCTGTCTCCTCCTCCTCTTACTCAGCTTCCTCCTCCTCTTCTTACACCTGCTCATCCAGTCAGCCACACACCTTCACCACCAACTTCAGCACAGCACGGGGTAAACGTCAGAAGGCCATTCTGTAACTCATATGTTTGGGGGACAGGCCCCACACCGCACAGGAGTTGTGGCGGGGTATAGAACAACAGACCGAGTGGTTGCTGCCGGTGAGCCTCAAGCCCGGCCTGGTGGTGTGCGATAATGGGCGAAATCTCGTTGCAGCTCTGGGACTAGCCGGTTTGACGCACATCCCTTGCCTGGCGCATGTGCTGAATTTGGTGGTGCAGAAGTTCATTCGCAACTACCCCGACATGTCAGAGCTGCTGCATAAAGTGCGGGCTGTCTGTTCGCGTTTCCGGCGTTCACACCCTGCCGCTGCTCGCCTGTCTGCGCTACAGCGTAACTTCGGCCTTCCCGCTCACCGCCTCATATGCGACGTGCCCACCAGGTGGAACTCCACCTTGCATATGCTGGACAGACTGTGCGAGCAGCAGCAGGCCATAGTGGAGTTTCAGCTGCAGCACGCACGGGTCAGTCGCACTGCGGATCAGACCCACTTCACCACCAATGACTGGGCCTCCATGCGAGACCTGTGTGCCCTGTTGCGCTGTTTCGAGTACTCCACCAACATGGCCAGTGGCGATGACGCCGTTATCAGCGTTACAATACCACTTCTATGTCTCCTTGAGAAAACACTTAGGGCGATGATGGAAGAGGAGGTGGCCCAGGAGGAAGAGGAGGAAGAGGGGTCATTTTTAGCACTTTCAGGCCAGTCTCTTCAAAGTGACTCAGAGGGAGGTTTTTTGCAACACCAGAGGCCAGGTACAAATGTGGCCAGACAGGGCCCACTACTGGAGGACGAGGAGGACGAGGATGAGGTGGAGGAGGATGAGGATGAAGCATGTTCACAGCGGGGTGGCACCCAAAGCAGCTCGGGCCCATCACTGGTGCGTGGCTGGGGGGAAACACAGGACGATGACGATACGCCTCCCACAGAGGACAGCTTGTCCTTACCTCTGGGCAGCCTGGCACACATGAGCGACTACATGCTGCAGTGCCTGCGCAACGACAGCAGAGTTGCCCACATTTTAAAGTGTGCGGACTACTGGGTTGCCACCCTGCTGGATCCCCGGTACAAAGACAATGTGCCCACCTTACTTCCTACACTGGAGCGTAATAGGAAGATGCGCGAGTACAAGCGCACGTTGGTAGACGCGCTACTGAGAGCATTCCCAAATTTCACAGGGGAACCAGTGGAAGCCCAAGGCGAAGGCAGAGGAGGAGCAAGAGGTCGCCAACGCAGCTGTGTCACGCCCAGCTCCTCTGAGGGCAGGGTTAGCATGGCAGAGATGTGGAAAAGTTTTGTCAACACGCCACAGCTAAGTGCACCACCACATGATACGGAACGTGTTAGCAGGAGGCAACATTTCACTAACATGGTGGAACAGTACCTGTGCACACCCCTCCACGTACTGACTGATGGTTCGGCCCCATTCAACTTCTGGGTCTCCAAATTGTCCACGTGGCCAGAGCTAGCCTTTTATGCCTTGGAGGTGCTGGCCTGCCCGGCGGCCAGCGTTTTGTCTGAACGTGTATTCAGCACGGCAGGGGGCGTCATTACAGACAAACGCAGCCGCCTGTCTACAGCCAATGTGGACAAGCTGACGTTCATAAAAATGAACCAGGCATGGATCCCACAGGACCTGTCTATCCCTTGTGCAGATTAGATATTAACTACCTCCCCTTAACAATATATTATTCTACTCCAGGGCACTTCCTCATTCAATACTATTTTTAATTTCATTTTACCATTATATTGCGGGGCAACCCAAAGTTGAATGAACCTCTCCTCTGTCTGGGTGCCGGGGCCTAAATGTGTGACAGTGGTGGGTGACGTGAAGCCTGATTCTCTGCTATGACATGAATACAGATTCTGCGCTGACATAAGGCCAGATTCTCTGTTACGGGACCGCTCTTCTCTGCCTGGGTGCCTGGGCCTAAATGTGTGACAGTGGCCTGTTCCAGTGGTGGCTGACGTGAAGCCTGATTCTATGCTATGACATGAAGACAGATTCTGCGCTGACATAAGGCCAGATTCTCTGTTACGGGACCGCTCTCCTCTGTCTGGGTGCCGGGGCCTAAATGTGTGACAGTCGCCTGTTCCAGTGGTGGGTGACGTGAAGCCTGATTCTCTGCTATGACATGAATACAGATTCTGCGCTGACTTAAGGCCAGATTCTCTGTTACGGGACCTCTCTCCTCTGCCTGGGTGCCTGGGCCTAAATGTGTGACAGTGGCCTGTTCCAGTGGTGGCTGACGTGAAGCCTGATTCTCTGCTATGACATGAAGACAGATTCTGCGCTGACATAAGGCCAGATTCTCTGTTACGGGACCTCTCTCCTCTGCCTGGGTGCCTGGGCCTAAATGTGTGACAGTGGCCTGTTCCAGTGGTGGGTGACGTGAAGCCTGATTCTCTGCTATGACATGAATACAGATTCTGCGCTGACATAAGGCCAGATTCTCTGTTACGGGACCTCTCTCCTCTGCCTGGGTGCCTGGGCCTAAATGTGTGACAGTGGCCTGTTCCAGTGGTGGGTGACGTGAAGCCTGATTCTCTGCTATGACATGAAGACAGATTCTGCGCTGACATAAGGCCAGATTCTCTGTTACGGGACCGCTCTCCTCTGTCTGGGTGACGGGGCCTAAATGTGTGACAGTGGCCTGTTCCAGTGGTGGCTGACGTGAAGCCTGATTCTCTGCTATGACATGAAGACTGATTCTGCGCTGACATGAAGCCAGATTCTCTGCTATGGCATGAAGAGACTGATTCTCTGCTGACATGAAGCCAGATTCTTTGCTATGGCATGAAGAGACTGATTCTCTGCTGACGTGAAGCCAAATTCTCTGCTATGGGACCTCTGTCCAATTGATATTGGTTCATTTTTATTTTTTTAATTTTAATTTTAATTCATTTCCCTATCCACATTTGTTTGCAGGGGATTTACCTACATGTTGCTGCCTTTTGCAGCCCTCTAGCTCTTTCCTGGGCTGTTTTACAGCCTTTTTAGTGCCCAAAAGTTCGGGTCCCCATTGACTTCAAAGGGGTTCGGGTTCGGGACGAAGTTCGGTTCGGGTTCGGATACCGAACCCGAACATTTACGGGAAGTTCGGCCGAACTTCTCGAACCCGAACATCCAGGTGTTCGCTCAACTCTAGTTATGATCAATTTGATGGTGCTCCTGGGGATCATTAAAGATTTGCATATTTTTTTATAACCTAACCCTGACTTGTACTTCTCAACAACATTGTCCCTTACTTTTTTGTAGAGTTCCATGGTCTTCATGGCAGTGTTTGGTTAGTGATGCCTCTTGCTTAGGTGTTGCAGCCTCTGGGGCCTTTCAAAAAAGGTGTGCATTAGTGATGATCGGGCACCAAAGTATTCAGGAGTTCGGGTGTTCGGGCAGAACACATTGCTATATTCTCTGAAGAGGGGAGGGTGCCTGGTCCATTGGAAAAGGTCAGAAAGTGACAGAAACACCACCAAAATGGAACAGCATGAGGATGATATCTGGATGCATCTTAGACTCCCAGGTCGCTGCTGGGAACCATGTTGTCCGAGTTGTACGCCACTTTTACAGACTGACAAATATACGCACAAAAAATTGTTAGGAAACATTCTTTCCTGTATATTCAATTGTATATAAAGTGCAAGTGCTACAATAAAATTACAAGCAAGAGGCACTCCGAAACAGCCTGTATAGCACATAAAGGTGGGCCTCATTCACATTGTGGTACAATTGTTCAGTTAGTGGGACTCCTACACTGATAAAGCCTATGCACTAAGTGAAAGAGCTGCCAAAAATTACAAGAAATCGGCACTCCAAAACATACACATAAAGGAGGGCATCATACACACCCTTGAAAAATTATGATTGATGGCCTGCTGGTGACCCTCAAAACGATTTGGAGCAAGGGCCTGCTGATCTGACCATCTAAAACCTTAAGGGCGAGGGCCTGCTGCTGCATTGGTGACTCTAGATAACCTCTGGGCGATTGCACGTCCCTGTAACAGCGACGATCCATGTGGATGTCTGCCCTATTAACTTTCGATGTTCTTTTCTGCGCCTACCATGGTGATCACAAGTAATGGGGAATCAGGGTTTGATGCTGGATAGGGAGCTTGAGAAAGGGATACCACATCCAAGGGAGGTCAATGGCTGAAATCTGATTGGGTGGAGATGGTGGGTCAAGCTATTAAAGCAGAAAAATTGAAGGAAGGCAGGAGGCGCGCGACAATTACCCACTCCTGACTCGGGGAGGTAGTGACGATAAATAACAATACAGGACTCTTAAGATGCCCTGTTATTGGAATGAGTAATAAAAAATTACAGGGAATGTCACTGCCTTATTTTGGATGAGGAAACGTTATACAGGAGAGGCCCTGCTGCCGCTTTGTTGACTCTAAATAACTTCTGCCTGATCGCACGCCCCCGTGACATCCACTATCCATTTGGATATCTTCCCTATCAACTTTCGATGTTCTTTTATGCGCCTACCATGGTGATCACCGATAATGGGGAATCAAAGTTCGATTTCGGAGAGGGAGCCTGATAAACTGCTACGGCTACTACTTCAAAGCAAGGCAGCATGAGTTGTGGGCCTGCATGTGAGCTGAACCAGTAAAAGATTTTAGGTGCGGGCCTGCTGGTGAGCTGAGGTGGAACCGACAAACCCAACTTGAATTTGATGGCTGCATTAATCTGCAGGTGAAGGTGATACAGCTCTACAGATTGTTTCCAACTGCATCTTTCTATGCAATCTGTGGCCTTAGTCTTTTATCCAGACTCAGTCATTGTGCAACTATCTGGCCTCCTCATGCTGCCATCTCCACACCATGTCACCTTGCCACTCATTTTATCACCATGTTGCTGCTGCTGATGCTGCTTAAAAGGCCTTAAACTGATCACCAGGCACACAATCTAATAAAGGTTTTACACACAAAACCAAAGTAAAAAAAATCGATTTTATAGGAAAAATTGATTGAAAACATTCTTTCCTGTATATTTAATTGTATATAAAGTGCAAGTCCTGCCAAAAATTACAATGAAGAGGCACTCCGATACAACCTGCATATCACATAAAGGAGGGCTTCATTCACATTGAGTTGCGGGCATGCAGGTGAGCTGACCAAGTAAAAGATTTTAGGTGCGGGCCTGCTGCTGAGCTGACCCTCTAAAACATTAGGGGCGAGGGCCTGCTACTGAGCTGAAGCTCCAAAACATTATATGCGAGGGCCTGCTGCTGAGCTGACCCTCTAAAACATTATGGGCGAGAGCCTGCTGCTGAACTGACCCTCTAAAACATTATGGGCGGGGGTCTGCTGCTGAGCTGGCCCTCTAAAACATTATGGGCGAGGGTCTGCTGCTGAGCTGACCCTCTAAAACATTATGGGCAAGGGTCTGCTGCTGAACTGACCCTCTAAAACATTAGGGGCGAGGGTCTGCAGTTGATCTGACCTTATTAAAAAAATTAGAGTGGAGGGAATATAGACAATCTGGATGAGGAGGAGGAGGACGAGAAAACAAGATTCAAACATATACTCTTTTTTTGTGGTGGAAAAGGTACATTGGAATACACTACAGTAGATTGAGTACATTATAAATGATAAATTTAAATTGCCTTTATGTTCATCATCAGCTCAGCTCTCCTCTGGTGGAGTTGAGAAGTCAGGGGCAATCCAGGCCTTGTTAATTTTTATCTGAGTCAACCTGTCAACATTGCCAGTGGACAAGCAGATACGCTTATCTGTTATGATGCCACCAGCAGCACTAAATACACGCTCAGACAAAACACTGGCGGCAGGGCAGGCCAGCACCTCCAAGTTTGTGCCACGTGTCCAGCTTGGACACCCAGTAGTTGTAAGGCACTGAGGGATCATTTAGGACGCTGACACGGTCTGCTATGTATTCCTTCACCATCTTCCAAAACGTTTCCCTCCTTTTACCACTAGGCCGCGCTTGAGGGTGAGATTGCTGGCGGGGTGTCATGAAAGTGTCCCATGCCTTGGAGAGTGTTGCCCTGCCTTTGTTGGAACTGTTGTGTGTTCCCCTTGTCTCCCTTCCTCGGTTGCCTAAGGAAGTACGGACTCTGCCGCCAGCATTGTCAGATTGAAAATTTTGGAGCAATTTTCCAACAAGGATCTTCTGGTATTGCACCATTTTGCTCATCCTCTCCACCAGAGGAATGAGAGATGAGAAGTTTTCTTTGTAGAGGTAACATAGTACATAAGGCAGAAAAAAGACATTTGTCCATCCAGTTCGGCCTGTCATCCTGCAAGTTGATCCAGAGGAAGGCAAAAAAAAACTGTGAGATAGAAGCCAATTTTCCTCACTTTAGGGGAATAAAAAATTCCTTTCACGACTCCAATCAGGCAATCAGAATAACTCCCTGGATCAACGATCCCTCTCTAGTAGTTATAGCCTGTAATATTATTACACTCCAGAAATACATCCAGGCCCCTCTTGAATTCCTTTATTGTACTCACCATCACCACCTCCTCAGGCAGAGAGTTCCATAGTCTCACTGCTCCTACCGTAAAGAATCCTTTTCTATGTTTGTGTACAAACCTTCTTTCCTCCAGACGCAGAGGATGTCCCCTCGTCACAGTCACAGTCCTGGGGATAAATAGATGATGGGATAGATCTCTGTACTGTCACCTGATATATTTATACATAGTAATTAGATCTCCCCTCAGTCGTCTTTTTTCTAACGTGAATAACCCTAATTTTGATAATCTTTCAGGGTACTGTAGTTGCCCCATTCCAGTTATTACTTTAGTTGCCCTCCTCTGGACCCTCTCCAGCTCTGCTATGTCTGCCTTGTTCACTGGAGCCCAGAACTGTACACAGTACTCCATGTGTGGTCTGACTAATGATTTGTAAAGTAGTAGGAATATGTTCTCATCACGGGCATCTATGCCCCTTTTGATGCAACCCATTATCTTATTGGCCTTGGCAGCAGCTGCCTGACACAGTTTTTTGCAGCTTAGTTTGCTGTTTATTAAAATTCCTAGATCCTTTTCCATGTCAGTGTTACTGAGTGTTTTACCATTTAGTATGTACGGGTGACTTGCATTATTCCTTCCAATGTGCATAACTTTACATTTGTCAGAGTTAAACCTCATCTGCCACTTATCTGCCCAAGCCTCCAATCTATCCAGATCCCTCTGTAGTAGTATACTGTCCTCTTCAGTGTAAATTACTTTACACAATTTAGTGTCATCTGCGAAAATTGATATTTTACTATGCAAGCCTTCTACAAGATCATTAATAAATATATTGAAGAGAATAGGGCCCAATACTGACCCCTGAGGTACTCCACTAGTGACAGTGACCCAATCTGAGTATGTATCGTTAATAACCACCCTCTGTTTTCTATCATTGAGCCAGTTACTTACTCACTTACAGACGTTTTCTCCCAGTCCGAGCATTCTGATTTTATATACTAACCTTTTATGTGGTACAGTGTCAAATGCTTTGGAGAAGTCCAGATACACGACATCCATTGATTCGCCGCTGTCAAGTCTAGAACTTACCTCCTCATAGAAACGGATTAAATTAGTTTGACATGACCGATCCCTCACGAAGCCATGCTGATATGCTTATTTCTGTTAAGATGCTCTAACATAGCATCTCTCAGAAAACCTTCAAACAGTTTACCCACAACAGATGTTAAACTTACCGGCCTATAGTTTCCAGGCTCTGTTTTTGGACCCTTTTTGAATATTGGCACCACATTTGCCATGTGCCAATCCTGTGGGACATTCCGTGTCAGTATAGAATCTGCAAATATCAGGAATAAGGGTCTGGCTATGACATTACTTAAGGTGGTCAAGAAGGGTGAACACCCAGTAAGCCGTGTTATCTAAAATGCGTATAACGCGAGGGTCGCTGGAAAGGCAGCCTAACATGAAGTCAGCCATGTGTGCCAGAGTACCAACAGGAAAAACGTCGATGTCGACATCAGGATGACTCTTCATCTCCTCATCCTCCTCCTACTCTTCTGCCCATCCACACTGAACAGATGGAATTAAAGTTTCATGGGTACTACCCTCTGTAGCAGAGGCAACTGTCTTGACCTAACCACAACCTCAGTGATTGGTAACTGTGTCTCATCATCATCCACCTTGTGAACTAATGATTGCCGTTCACCACCGTCTTCTTCTTGAGACTGTGAAGGCTCAAGAGGTTGGCAATCAGGGCACAATTTCTCAGGTCCATTTTCAAGCGTGCTGGGTGCGAGGGCCAAATCTAATTTTGGCGCTGGATAAAGCTCCTCAGAATATCCGAGTGTGGGATCACTCGTTTGGGAAGCCTCTCCATGGTGGGAGGAAGGATGATCAGATAGAGTATTCAGTTGAGCAGACTCTTGGCTACAGAGACTGGACTTGGTGGAAGAGAGGGTGGTGCTTAACCGACTGGAAGCATTATCTTCAGCAATGCAACCGACCAACTGTTCGCACTGGTCCGACTTGGACAGTGTTGTCCTGCGCCGCCCAGCTAAGTTGGACATGAAGCTGGGTTCAGTGGATGTTTTATTTGTTTCTGGTACACTGGCAGCAGGCACAGTTTCATTGCGCCCAGGGCCACGGCCTCTGCATGCACCATCAGCATCACGCCCACTTCCCCATCCCTTATTGCTCGCCTTCTTCATTTTAATTGTTTTGTCACTAGATGTGGCGCAGATTGTTTTACAGTCTGCAATGAGCAGGACACTGGGTCATTGGGGCTACTATGCAGTGGGTCAGATTTATAGGTGAATAAGTTTGTGACGCCAGTTGCAGCTTGCGCAGGTACTCTAGAAGGCCCTTTAAGATGGTATAGCTCATGTACTAGGTTAGGAATGCCAGAGGGGGATATTGTCTCTGTATTGTGTCAACTGTGTCTCCTACCTGTAGTACGGCTGGACTCCTGTATCCTGGCTCACATGCAACAAAATTGAGTGCTGTAAATAGGAGTAACTGAGGAATGATGGGATTTCCACACAGAAATTAGGGTTCAACTTGTCTTTACTTGATGGTATTATATATGCAGCTTTAGGTCCATACAATGTTACAGCTTAAGTCTAGGATCCCAGCAGGTGTTGGCAATATGTGGCAGGAATTATATATATATATATATATATATATATATATTCTGCATCTAGTACATACGCCTTTAAGAATCTGGCAGATATCTGTCTTCTGCTCTGTCTATGTTCTGCTTGGTTTGGGCCTGACTAGCTATGGAGGTACTTATCTTCTCCTTGTATTTTGGGATCTGTACTTACAGGACTGCTCGCAGGGAATGGTGGTTTCTTCCTGGAGATCTGATAGCTCTGAAGTTGGCTGCTTCCCCGGTCATCCAGCTGAGGTAAGGAACTCAAGCTGGGAAGGTTGATCTTGGGCCTCAGCAGAGGCTTGGATCCCTGGTTGGGGTCCCTGTTTCTGGGAGCTCCTATTCACACAGCCTACCCCAACAGGGGGTGGCTGGTACACTGCTAGAACTTTCTTTCCTCCCTCTGAAGTAGGATGTGGGAACATTCCACTCCTCCTCAGATAGAAGGAAGCTAGCCTGGAATGTTCTATTCCAGTCTAGGTAGGTTAACTAACTATGTTCTGACTACATATTGCTGCCACCTGCTGGTGTACATGGATATTACAGCAAATATATAAAATACAGACATAGACATGGCAATGCACATTGAGATTACATTAGATGGAAATACATTAACACTGGACATTCTTGTAGCAGGAATACAGAAGTTTAGTGACATACTTCAGGATGTTACAAGTCCGCTAAAGAAACAGTTTTCTGATGCAGGACAGTATATGTCACAGAAACACACAGAATATGGACACTAGATTAGGCCCAGATATTAGGATTTTGCTCTAACAACATTGTTTTCTGATGCAGGACAGTATATGTCACAGAAACGCACAGAATATGGACACTAGATTAGGCCCAGATATTAGGATTTTGCTCTAAAGACACTGTTTTCTGATGCAGGACAGTATATGTCACAGAAACACACAGAATATGGACACTATTTTAGGCCCAGATTATTGGAATCTGTGGTACAGACATCGTTTTCTGATGTAGTTTATATTTATATTTTTCACTATATCTGGCCTTGACAACCACAACATGTATTGAAGCGCAGATCACTGATTGCACCGTTGACAGCAAAAATGTGGATAGATTATGGGAAAAAAATAAGTGTTTTCTGTATTCTGATTTTTTCCCTATATCTGGGCCTGACAACCACCCAATGTATTGAAGCGCAGATCACACAATTCACATATTGCACCGTTGACAGCAAAAATGTGGATAGATTTTGGGGGAAAAAATTGTGTTTTCTGTATTATAATTTTTTCTCTATATCTGGCCCTGACAACCATACAAGGTATTGCAGTGCAGATCTGACAACTCACACATGACACTGTTTACAGCAAAAATCTGGATAGATTAGGGGGGAAAATAGTGTTTTCTGTATTCTAATTTTTTCCCTATAACTGGGCCTGACAACCACCCAATGTATTGAAGCACAGATCACACAATTCACGGATTGCACCGTTTACAGCAAAAATGTTGATAGATTAGGTGAAAAAAATTGTGTTTTCTGTATTCAAATTTTTTCCCTTTAACTGGCCCTGACAACCACACAAGGTATAGCAGCGCAGATCTGACAACTCACGGATAACACCGTTTACAGCAAAAATGTGGATAGAATATGGGAAAAAAATTATTGTTTTCACTATTATTCTTCCTATCTCTGCCCCGACACACATAAGGTATTCCCTCTTTGCTAAAATTAATTGCTGTCAACCACACACAATAGTCCTTAAAAGGACTTTTGGGTCTTTGAAACGTTATTCACTTGAACAAAATATGATCACAAACTCCCTACACTCTCTGTCCCTTCCTAAGCGCAGCTCTCGCTGACTCGCAATGAGCCGAACCTGCATCACCGGGTGCTATATAGCACCCAATGACGGGTTCCGGCCAGCCAATTACCGTAATGCCAGCAGCCAAAATGGCTACTGGCATTACAGTGATGGCAATACTTACCTGCACATTTATTGGCTGCTTAGCAGCCGCAAAACGTGCAGGAAGGAGACTCGAGCATGCCGCTCGAGCATATGTGGTACTCGGTCGAGTACCGCCATGTGCCTAGCATAGCGATGCTCGAGCCGAACAAGTATTCGGCCGAGCATGCTCGCTCATCACTAGAGTGTATATGTAATGCCAGATCATGTGACACTTAAATTGAACATAGGTGGATATAATTTCACTAATTATGTGACTTCTGAAGGTAATTGGTTGCACCAGAGCTTTTTATGGGCTTCCTAACAAAATGGGTGAATACATATGCACATGCCAATTTTCTTTTTTCTATTTCTAAACAACAGTTTTATTTATATATTTTTCTCATTTCATTTTACCAAATTAGCTTATTGTGTTCTGATCCATCACATAAAATTTAGAGTAACAAAACATTGAACTTAAGTCTGTAATGTAACAAAATAAGAAAAATTGACGAGAAAAGAATCTCAGAATGGCCTGGATAAGTAAAAGTGTTTTAAAGTTATTACCACATAAAGTGACATGTCAGATTTGCTAAAAAATTGCCTGGTCCTTAAGGCGAAAAATGGCAGGGTCCTGAAAGGGTTAAAAAAGAGAAGTCGTTTATGTTCTTTATATTTTCTCTCTTTTTATGATTCACTCCTAATCTGACACCTGACTGTGTGGCCGTACCCAAAGGGTTCATTTCTTGCAATTTCTTCTTACATACCACTTTACATTTTCACAGAAGATAGCCTCTTGTTGTGGACACTGTCATGTATTTGTTTTATTTTTTTGAGGGGGAGTATTTTGTATTTTTGTAACATTGAGGAAAATCCAAATTCGAAGATTTGTTCTAACTAAATCATGGTATGTTCTTGCTGTTAACTCTGAATAATCAGAGCTACAATATGCTATATGATATAGGCAGGGACGTGCACAGACATTTTGAAGGGCAGGGGCTTAAAAAAAAAAAAAGGGCACTTGACAAAAATCGAAAAAGTGTTTGTACCACAAAGCTTAGTTGCTTTCTAAAAGTCTTTCCTTGTTCTCCATAAATGTATAGATACAGTAATAATGCATATTCCTTTATTTTTTGTCAATTCTTTTTATTTATTTTTTTGTATATGCAAAAAGAAAAAGGTACATACAGATATGAAATCACAATGTGCAGTCCAATACAATTGAGGCGACTCAGAGTATGCAAATATCACGGTCCAAGCAAAGTAACAATATTATCAGGATCTGCTGATCTAACTTATCACGCCAAGAGAATCTTGTGTCCCAAATCTTGGCCAGGTTCTCTGGGTGTCGGATAACCCCCTGACCAAGGTCCACCGAACTGCTCGTCGGGGTTGGTGCCATACTGGAGGGAGCACAGTATGGGTAATGGTCTGTAATTTAGTTCTATGTGTTTTAGCACTTTATATGCGATTCATATATGGAATGATCTGCTGTTGCCCACTGTGTTTTCCGTCCATGTTGAGTTCGCCTTTTCCCTGTACTACTTATTTTTCAATTTATTTTATGTATTGTTCTTGGTAAATAAAGGATTTATTTATGTGAGTGGTCTGGTACTTATTTTTTTTTTTTTTTTGTGTAAGGTGTGTCAGATAACAAACTGATGACCATTAATAGTGGTCATAAGAAGTCCCAATGGTAAAAGCCACCTCATAGATAGTCTTCTTGCACTAAGTTCCCTCAGCGCACCGGTGTTCTTGTAAGATCTGCTGCCCATACAGATGACGTGCTCTCGTCAATTCCAGTCTGTCCGTCACACCTGTAATGGAGGTGTGTCTCCATGCTAGCTTACTCATCCGCTGTGAGGAGAGGGTTTGGCAGTGGGTGTGGTCACAGACAAGTTGGCACATTTTCACATGCAGTGAGCGACTGCAGGCAGCCTGGCAGCACATATCATACCCCCCCCCCCCCCCCCGGTACATTTTTCCCGCCACTACCAGCCTCCATGATGGCAGTGGCAGGCAGCACAAGTAGCCAAAAAGCAGGGGTGCTGGCCTGCTGGGCCATAAAGGCATGATTGTAAACTGAAGCATGGGTGTGCTGGGCAGTGGGTGGGTTTTGCAGGCAGGTAGAGCATCTCCTCTCCTATACACCCTCCCCCCTCCCTGTTTTTTCCCGCCAGCCGCCACTAATGGCCTACCTCCATGACAGTGAGTGTGGCAGGCTCAGTCAGCAGGCCAGGCAGCAGCACAGTAGCCAGAGCACAGAGCGGGGGGCGATCACAGACAGACACATCACACTCACACACTCACACAGACAGTGACTCAGACCGACAGACAAGACAAACACAAGACAACAACCCAGTCACTCAGCACAAGCAAGCACACACAGGAGGAATTAAACTGAGTGAGCAGGGCAGGGCCGCGTGGGCAGTGGTATGTCATCAATCATTTTCTTTTTCTTCACTCACCCACACTTGAATCCGGATTCCTGACGGGAGGGGCGGGCGGTGAGGCTCTGAGGCGGCTTGTCAGCAGGGGCAGGACGGGCGGGAGCACACACAGCCAGGCAGCTCTTCTTCTCTGCTCAGAAGACTGCCTGTGCGCGCCGCCCGTAGCACGTGACTTGCCGGCGGGTCTGGTCTTGATAATTAACAAAGATTAATGCGCAGCGCACATGACAGTGAGTGCCAGCATCTGCGCATTATGAAAAAAAAAAAAAGTTCCAATAAAATAAAATTTCTGTAAGAGCGGAGGGCATTTAAGGGGCCGGTGATGAAAAGGGCAGGGGCTCAAGCCCCCTTTCATCCCTATGTGTGCACGTCCCTGGATATAGGCATAGTACAGGGCAGTGATTAGATACTGTCATATGACAGAAGTGACTCTCAAGACTATCTGTTACTTCTGTTTGACAAGCTAGCATACTATCACTTTCATGGGTCATAGCTCTGTCCTAATAGAGCTAAGGTAAAACACAGGCAAGTCAACAGTGAAGAAAATAAATATATGGTGAGAAAGTGATTTACACTCTGACAACACTTGCCAGAAACAGACCAGAGTACCACATGCAAGCAGCAAAAGATCTTCTGACCAAAGAAACAACTCCAACATCAACATGGATATGCACCTTTACTTGCCATCTTCCCTTTTGGTGAATAAGCATCATGGAAAGGCCAATAGTTCTAATGTGACTTTCTGAAAATTACAATTATATTTTGTTACAATTCCATAAACTGCAGTTTTTAGAATCTTTTACACACTTAAGATTCATTAGACACTTAGGTGAAGTTGACATTTGCCTTTATATTTGTCTATTTGCAATAGTCTGTCCAACATTTTCTGATAGTGGACAACGGCCCATGTTAAAATGGGTTCTCCACTTTTTTTTTATGTTGATGACCAATATTCAGATGAAGAGAACACAGCGCTTATATGAGCACTGCGTTCTCTTCATACAGCTGATCAGTTGGAGTGTCGGGTGTCAGACCCCTGCAGATCTAATAATGATGACCTATACTGAGAATAGATCATCAATACAGGAAAAACAGAGAACCTTTAAATTTAGCACAGGCAAACTCTTGCATTCTGTTGTACTTTCACCTGCCACAGGAGCGGAGTGAAGTTGAGACCATTTGCTATGGCAAATTGATCTGCTCAAATATAGTATACATATCAGTATGTGGCTAGTAGTATTAATAAAATAATTGGTCCACTCTTAGATAAGATCTTGTAGACTAATGCAATACATAATAGGAAATAAGAGCAATACACATGTCTTGTTAATTAAGCAGTTCGTAAGTATAGAAACCCTTTAAATCAATAATAGTGGGAAAGTTGGGTGTCGGACCCCCGCTGATCTGTTATTGATTATCTATGCTGAGGATAGATCAGCAATACAGGAAAAGTGGAGACCCCCTTTAAATTGAGCCCAGGCAAACTATCACATTCTGACTTTTTTTTACCTGCCACAGAAGTGGAGTGCAGTTAAGACAATTGTTTGGGACTTTCCCCATGATAAGGCCAAAAACCACAGTGCTCCAACAGAATGCCTACAAAACATCTAGATTTCTGAAAAATGATTTATCAGGAGCAAAAAATAACTTTGGCTTGTCACTATCTATTGATAAATAGAGAAAAGTTTAACTTTAATCCGAAATAAAGACAAAACCAGTATGATAAATCAGGGCCTTAGTTTACAGTAATATTTTTTATGAGCTTTGTGCTTCCTGACCTTTATTACATTTAGGATCATTCTTCCTATGCAATTATATCTAATATGCAATTAGGGTGACTACTATTGTAATAGATTAGAATTCTGCTACTCTATTGTTCATTCAAACTGCACTATGGTTTTATCAAATTTTTATTGTTACAACAGTTAGAATCTTCAACTAAGTGCACTTTTGGGCTCTACTGACCACTCATTTGTTCCTAATAAAATATTTAGCATTTCTAATGAAAATTTATAGATATGTTTCCTTGTTGTTGCAAACTGTGAGCCACAGAACTATTTCACTGGAAATTAAATTCGGAGATATAACATTAACTATTCCTAGAGCTACAGATTCTGATCTGAGTTTAAAGTGTCTGACTTTTTACACATCCTTTCAGATTGACCACCTTATTTTTGTCCATTAAAATTGCATTCTATTTCTATGACCTTGAGGTATTAGATATAATCATGATGTTAGCTGACTGGTCACAACATGGTAATTGATGTAATAATTTGTGTAGGTTTGAAAATGTTGCTAAATGTTAATGATTTTATATGATGTATGTCTGTACTATTCAAACCATTCATTCTAAATATACATTTCTTAATGATAAAGAATGAAAAACAGAGTTAATCCCTGTTACCTCCTGTGATAGCTTTGCTAAAAGTTTCCTCTATATATTGCAAGGTGAATTAAAAGAGGACCTTTCGCCACTCCTGACATGCCTGTTTTAATAGCTTTATGCATTTCCCATGTAATAACAATTCTCGAGCATCTATTCTTATGACTCTGTGTAGTGCCATTCCTTTATTATTTCTACTTGAAGTTATGAATAAATTGCTAGCAGTCTGTAGTAAGGGTACAGAGGGGTGGTAACAAGTTGGGGGTGTGTACCTGCACATTCTGAAAATGGCAGCACTGATTGGATAGAGTGAGTCTGTGCAGATACACGTCCACAACTGGTGGGTGTGATCACGCTGGGAGCGCGAGGTGACATCATCACGCTCAGCATAGGTCCTTCAGCAGGCCTTTTCCACCTAATAGAGGAACAGAGTGCCTCTACCCGAACAAGTGGATGAAGTGAATATTTTTTTTACTCTCTTTCCAGCTTCCATTTTAGGAAAAATGATTTGTTACAATGAAATTCAGCTTAGTTTAGAATATTTTTTTTCCTAAAATTCAGGCTGAATTCGATTTTGGATGCTTCGCTTTGCTAAACACTACCAATAGCACAAAGCAAATACTTTTTTTTTTTATTCTGTTTCACTGAAATAAAAATGTAAATTTACTCTAAAGGGAACATAAACAAAAATAAACTCTAAATAAAAAAACAACAACACAATTACTAAAGGCTGAAATTATTAAATTAGTTTTAACAAATGCCATGCTTACAATGTTAATACAATTTATCAAGGTCACAAAAATCCACAGTGCAGAAAGTGTAAATATAAATATAATTCCATTGAGTTCCACAAGCCTAAATTGAGAAATCATACAATATGGTAGCTTAAACACTCACTACAAGAAATTATAACAAATGACACAATGCCAATGCTCCAGAAAGGTAATGATTCTAAATTAAGGAACAACATTTGCACAATATGTTGGTCATTTACCATTTTTAACGGTTTGTCACTTCGGGTAGGATATTACAGATTTTTTTTTAATTAAGACTTTTGGTTATACAAGTACTTAGGGAAAAAAAAACAGGTTATGGAGTATTTTAATCTGTTTACTTGTAGCCACATATTTTTAAATACAGAAGGAAGAAACATAAAAATAGCCAATATACAATTAAAATAATCAAATTGCATACTAAAACATTATAAGAACAATGCAGTAGATTTACTGTTAGGATTGTGCCAGAATTCTGCTGTAGAGACCATGCGACACATTTATTAAATGTCACTGGCACCTTTTGCCACAATTAAGGAAGGGGGGGGGGTCTGGCTTAGCAGTGGATGGAGCTAGATTAACCAAATTTAGGCTCATAATTTTGCCACAAAGTAAGCCACATAATATGTGCTAATTTAAGATTAGACAGTCTAAAGGAACATCATATTTTTCATCCACCACCCGCCGTTTTGATACAGCTGACAAGAGTGGCATGATGACAGCGACCATACAGATCCAAACATTATGGTAGGCATTCAGACAGTGGCAGTGACATAGTGGCATCAGAAGCCATACGGTTAGGAACATGATGGTAGGAAGGAAAGCAGTGGCAGTGGTGTGATGGAGCACCATCAGCAATGCAAATCTATTCATTGACCTTAGCTGGAAGTAGTGTGAAAAACTTCACAGATCCATTTCTGGTTAATTTTTTTTTTTTTTGTCAAATCTTTATTTATTTCGGTTATCAGCAATAATAGTACATAAGAAGAATAATAAGTAAGAACAATAACTGCTCCATGAAAAACAATCTGGTCACATGATTCACTTCCAAAGCTACATGCAAGGATACGTTACCATAGGCAAATATACAAAACGTAAGAATAGACACATACACACTAGATTTACATATGTCCTTCGTACATGGCCTGATAATATGTTTCTAAAGTTGTACTTTCTACCTGTTACCCAAAAGAATCCTCTCTCCAATTTTGAAGTTTTGTTAGCACATTCCATCCCTAACCCCCAGGATGCTGAGCCAGATGCCAACAAAACTGCAAAAGGCACATATTTGAAATTTTTCTCTACTCTCCATCAGAAACAGATTTGTACCACTCCTTCCATTTACCCCAGGTCAATAGGAACTTATCATGGGATAAGGATTCCCAGCTAGTTAATTCCTCCAGTTGGCACAACTCCTGGACCTTGTACTTCCACTCCTGCAAGCTAGGTGTTTCTTTAGCTAACCAATACTTTGGTATCAGCAATTTAGCTGCTGCAATCAAATGTGCCGGTAGGGAGTGCGCCACCAATTTATAATTGCTATCCGGCAAATTAAGGATAGCTACCAATGGGGTGATAGGTACCCCAATTTTGCAAATACTTTGTACCTTATTGGACACCTTTTCCCAGAAACTCTTTATTAATGACCACCATATATGGAACATTGTCCCTCTAGCCTCGCCGCATCTCCAGCAATCTGCGGAAAAGGAGGGAGAAATGCTGTGTAACTTATCAGGTGTCTTGTACCATCTTGTAATAATCTTAAAAGAATTCTCCTGTATTTTTATGCACCGCGAGTAACCATGGGAATGGGCAAGTATTCTCTCTAGTGTGTTTTTATCAATAGTAAGATCCATCTCTTTAGCCCATTGCTCAACAAATTGCGGTCTGGTGTCTGGACTAGATTCCAAAATTTTATTATACAATCGGGAGATTGCGCCTTTACTGCACACTGACTGACTCCAAATTGTGTCATACCAGGTGGGGGTGTAATTGCCAGATGTGTTGTCTAGATACTGCTTGCATATTTTGTTAAATTGCGAATGATGTGACATGGTCCATGGCACCTTACCAAATGAGTCCTTTAAAGATGACAAAATGGGAATCTGACGGTCTACCAAAAGGTCACCCACTGCCACATCCCCTAAGGCCTCCCATAATCCCATGTCATCTCTAAATCCTACATTAAATAAGTACGGCAGAAATCTAATGGGAGTCAGAGGGGATACGAAGCTGTGGGATGTAGGAATGTAGATAATTTGAACCAAGAGTCAACTACACCTTTCAGTGGTATGGGTATATTTTCTTTATATGGAAGTTTTCCACTAACATCCCATAATAAAGCTAGCCCTTTGGTCCCTAACTGTTTCCTCGCTATCTGACAAACCAGTTTATCATTCTTAGGATTTATTATATCCGAATGTAGCCTCATTTGAATCGCCCTATAGTATCCATTTACATCTGGTAGTCCGAAACCACCTTTGTGTTTTGGTAGCACCAATCTTCTGTATGCAATTCTGGGTTTGGCTTGATTCCAGACAAAAGAGGAAAATATTTTCCTAACCTGCCCTAAAAACTGACGGGGTAGTGCTACTGGCAATGTCCTCATTAAATACAACAGTTTGGGTAAAACGTAGGTTTTAATTACATTTTTCCTACCTAACCATGTTAAGAAGGGGATCTTTAGATCTTTCAGTTGTTGTTTAATATCGTCAAGCAGCTTAGGATGGTTCTGGGAGAAAAGCTGGTCTGGATTCTTCGTTATCTGGATACCAAGGTAGTTAATATTATCTGTCTTCCATTGGAAGCGGCAGTTTGCTTTGAGATGATCTATGGTCGATTGCGGGGTATTGACACCTAGAGCTACACATTTGGCAAAATTTATTTTAAAATTAGACAATGACCCAAAGCACTCCAACTGTCTGAGAAGCGCAGGAAAGGCTACCTTAGGGTTGGAAAGTAGTAAAAGGATATCATCAGCAAATGCCGCTACTGTATGCATTTGAGAACCAATACTGAGTCCCTGAATGGCTTTATCCTGTCTAATAGCTTGCAGAAAAGCTTCTAAGCATAAAATAAACAGAGTGGGTGATAACGGACAACCCTGCCGGGTCCCCCCCTAATCAAAGGGGGTGGTGAGATTGCCATTTATGCGAATTTTCGCTGTGGGAGAGGAGTACAGAGATAGCACAGCAGTCACAAATTGAGGAGGAAAACCAAACTTGTGAAGAGTGGCTGCCATGAACTGCCAGTCCACTCTATCAAACGCTTTTTCAGCGTCAGTACTTAAAAAGGTAATACTTTTTCCGTTGGACAAAGCGTATTTTTGAGCAAGTATAACCCGGAATGTGCTATCCCTGCACTCCCTACCTCCCACAAAGCCCGATTGTTCCTGGGAAATCAAACCCTTGAGAAGGGAGGAGGTTCTGTAAGCCAAGACCTTTGCCCATAGTTTGACGTCAGCGTTGAGTAGGGAAATTGGTCGGTAGCTGGAAGGTAGGCTTGGGTCTTTGCCGGGTTTCGGGAGTACCGTGATGTGAGCCTCTAAAGACTGTTTGGGAAGCGGGGTGCCCCTCAATAGGGAATTAAAGAGAGAGACAATTTGTGGGCCCAGTATTGGAAGAAATTTATTGTAATAAGCTATAGTCAGACCATCAGGTCCTGGGCTTTTCCCATTGGGGATTGACTTCAGGACCTTCTGAACTTCCTCTAGGGATATTGGGGCAACTAAGCTCTCCTTCTCTGCAACTGACAGTACTGGTAGCTTTAGTTCCTTCAAATAAGAAGATATATTTTCTTGTCTGATCCGTATTGCCTCACTAGTTTCGTCTTTTTGCAAGTTATATAAATCGTGATAATATGCAGTAAATACCCTAGAAATCTCTGTGGCATCCATGGTAATCTGACCCTCTGGAGTCATCATTTGCTTAATAAAGGTTTGTTCTACTAGTTTTTTGATCATAGCAGACAAGACTTTGCTGCCTCTATTTACATGAATGTAATGCTTATGGTTCACTCTCAAAAACGCTTTAGCAGCCTTAATATTAAGCGAAGACTTAAGTTCCTGCCTAAGTATCACTAACTGCTCATGGTCCCTTATTGCTAGAGATTTTTTGTGTGCTCTTTCAAGCAGGGAAATACGGGTCAGTAACTCCTGAAGCTGTTTTGTTCTTTCCCTCTTAACGTGTGAGCCTAAGGCTATAAATTCTCCCCGTATGACCGCTTTATGTGCTTCCCACGTAATAGCAGGTGTAGTTGCAGTATTTACATTAACATCAAAGTACTCCTGCAATTTCTGAGAAATTGCGTCCACCTGCGATTGGGTGTCCAGTAACGTATGGTTTAATCTCCATGACCACTTCTTCTCTCTCAGACTAGAAAACTGTATAGCACAGCGAACCATTGCGTGGTCGGACACCGTTATGCAATCTATAGTAGCAGACTGAACTAGTGTGAGACAATTCTCCAGAATCATAAGGTAGTCCAATCTCTGATAAGATCTGTGAGGATTTGAATAAAAAGAGTAATCTCTCTTATCTCCATGTACCGACCGCCATATATCTACAACCTGGATATCCCTAAAACGTGTCTGTAGTGACTTCAGTGCCCTGAACGAGATAGCTGACCTCCCAGAAGAAGAATCCAGTAGAGGGTTTAGAGTTAAATTAAAATCTCCTCCTATTAACAACCAGCCAAAGGCAAATGCAGTTATCTTGTCCAGGGTTTCTAGCAGCCAGTGGACTGTTTTTACATTTGGAGCGTATAAATTACACAATGTGATTTTTGTATAACCTATCTCACAATTCACCAAGAGATACCTGCCTTCTGGGTCTACCAATTGAGAGTGAAATGTGAACGGAACACTCTTCTTCAATCCAATGCTGACCCCTTTAGACGCAAATTTATCTGAACAGGAATGGTACCAGTAATGAAAAGCTGAATTGCCTAGATTAGGAACATGGTGAACTGCAAAATGTGTCTCTTGCAGCATAATGATATCTATGGCCTCTTTTTTAATAGACCGAAAAATGCGGCTCCTCTTGACAGGGCCATTACAGCCATGTACATTATAGGAGGCAACATTAAGTATTAACGGTGCCATTCATGTGCCATAAATATGAGATAACATCCTTGCAAATAAAAGTGTGACCAAAAGATGGAGCATAAACTTATAACAATAAACTTATTGCAAACTATGCATAAATGGGGTATCACCAGAATCCCACATGGAATTCTTCTTGATGGGGGGGGGGATCGATTTCCATCAGTATCCCCTGATCGGCCTAGATTCCTACTACAGCCCAGTGAGCAAACAACACTTACTAATTAACTACCCATTATTTCGCAATATCAATCATTAATTATTAATTAACCCCTTTAAACTGTGTAGATATTGTGTACCAAAAAAAACAACAATGGGATCATAACTATTTGAGTGAAAAGTGACTTAGGTAAGCCCGGGATGGATTAATAACGCTCATAATGGAACCCTGTAGATTGAACAACTACTAGTGCAACATGGCCGTAAGCATCTGAGTGTCTGCCAAAGTCTCAGGTGTCTATCCCTCTAATTGCCGCTCTCCTGCTACGTCCGTTTCTCGGTTGCTTCGGTTTCAGCCATGGCGAGGCTTGCGGTAAAGGTGGTAAGTCCTCCTCCGAAGGGACTGGAAGCCAGGATGGAACTTCAACAGGTGCAAGGTCCAGCATTTCCCAAACAGGTGGTAAGTCGGCAGGTGATCTGATTGTGAACCTACGGTTCCCCGCTGATATCAGGATGCCAAATGGGAATAACCACCTGTATGGTATCTTAGAAGACCGAAGAAGATCTGTCAGCGGTTTAAGCAATCTTCTTTTTTGAAGTGTAGAAGCCGCTATATCTTGATATAATTGCACGCTTCTTCCCTGGAGGTGAATCTCTCCTTTCTCCCTTGCTTTCTGTAGAACTTCTTCTGTGTCCCTATAGCTTAATATGCCGCAGATAATGTCCCTGGGATTTTCAGAGGAGCCTGGCTTAGGCCGCAATGCTCTGTGCACTCTCTCCACAGTAATACCTTTAGCCCGTTCTGGGCCTAGCAGCGAGGTGAAAAGTAAACTCATAATATTCATCAGGTCTTCTTTCTCCTCTGCTTATGGAAGCCCTCTGATTCGTATATTTCGTCGTCGGCTTCTATTCTCTTGATCCTCCATCTGGAGGAGTAGGCTATTTATGGCTCTGGTATGAGTCCCCAGCGAGTCTCTGACTGCTGTATTAAAAGTCAGCATGGCGTCCTGCATGTTTTCTAGGGATTCAACTCTATCCCCAATATGGCGGACATCTGCTTTGATAGTGGCTAGGTCTGCCGCGATCGGGGCCAGTGCTTTGTGGAGTGCTTTTTCTAAGAAGTCGCGGGTAAGCGCAGCCAGCTCATGCCTGGCTTGCGATCCGCTCACCTCCTCTGTGTCAACATGCTGTGCATCATGACTCGGATCACCATGAGCTCCTTCCTCCCCATTCCGCTTCGGCGCCATCTTACTTGTACGTGCGGGTGTCTGGGGAGCCGATTTCTGGAAGTATTTCTCCATGTCAAAATGCTGTGGGGGGTCTCTTTTCTGATTGGCCGAGACTCTAGGAGGCTCTTTGGGTGGATCTTTATCCCTGATCTCGGGTAGTGCTGTTAGAAAGGCTGCAGTATAATCTAGTAGCGGGAGCTCCGCTCTCAAGCAGCCGCCATCAAGCTCGGTCAGGCCACACCCCCATTCCTGGTTCATTTTGACAAACATGATGCTTTGCACACTTGTGGAGGACATATTCTGTTTGAGTGTCACAACTCTCCCTGCCACACTGAAAATTATCTCTGTCATGATGCTGGAGGCTGGTCAGTGAAGAACTGAGACAGCATACTGGGCCTGTTTGGGCCACTATTCCAGTCTGCCAACCCAAAAGTCCAAGGGAACATTGTATGTACCATAGAAATGCCAGAGTCTATGTAGGACTGAACATGAGTGTTGAGGCAGTAGGTCTCCGTTTGCTGATTTGCCTCAGCCTGGTGTAGCAATTGAAATAAATGCTTCATCATGTTGAGGTCAGGCATCTGCTCGACGAAAGCTGCAGCAAACGGCATACGCAGTGTTTCCGGGTAATAAAATTATTTGGCTTCCCTTTCGGATCTAAAAGAATGACTGACTATCCGGTAATCATACGACTGCTTCATGTGAATGATATGCCTGTCAGTACTTAAGTAAACAAGCAAACAACTTGCAATTCTGGTCAGTAGAGATGAAGAAACTATTTGAGATTCATTTCTGCTCTGGTTCGCCATTTTTTTTTTTTATGTTCAGTTCAGACCTGAATTGATTTGGGCTGAACCAAAGTTTCCCATATTGCCCTGAAAGTTTGTATATAACCCCTTCTAGACTCCTAGGACTCAAAATTTTGAGGAAAACTTGATTTACCTTTTAATTTTTTTTTTATGCCTTTTTTTCCTCCCCGCACCTTCCCAAGCTCTGTTGGGCAATGATTGCAATAGTAAATAGTATGTAAATGTGACATTGACATACATTGCTGTGCTTAAATGCACGCTTAACAGCTTTAATAATAATCTAAAATAATTTTTTATAATATTATTATTAATAATAATAATAATAATAATAATAATTGTTATTATTATTAAATGCACGTTTGACAGCATTAACATACAGTGTGTTTAAAAACACACCGCAGCTGCATGCTTTTTCATATTCCAAAGCTTTCAAAAATTGTCCCTTATCGGGGTCAAATGGCACAGTGTTGTTGGATAAAAAAAGTGGCTTGTGGGACCAAATTATGCCTTGACAGGGATGGAATGGCTGCCTCATACAACACACAAGTATTGATTGTCAGAACAAAAAAAGGCAAGCAACAACAGTGACAAGATGGGGCACTTCCACCAAGGCCAGATCTATTCATGGGCCTCAGATAGAGGAGTGTGAAAATCCTCCCAAATACAGGCTTGGTTCATTTTGACAAAAGTCAAAGGTGCAGAAAATTTTATGTTCGCGACATCTCTATTGATCAATGACACGATGCATGCTCCAGAAAGAAAGAAAGCGTAAGGTACGATGTTACTGATGGCATCCTGCGACTGACCAGTCACTGGCGCGGTGGGAAAAAAACCAAGCTCCCCAGAACCTGTCCTGCTGCAGAGTTCGTACAGGTAGTCGTTAGTGGCACGTTTCTGCTGGAAAAGCCTATCAAGCATATGCATATGCAAGGTGGAGTTCCAGCGTGTCGGGCAGTCACAAATCAGACGTCTGACGGGCAGGTGGTGTCGCCGCTGAACGTCAGCAAGGCGAGCGATGGCCGTGTAAGATCTTCTAAAATGGGCAGAGATTTTCCTGGCCTGCCGTAAGACGTCCTGGACCCCGGGGTATATGGCAACGAATCGCTGCATGACTAAGTTCAGGACGTGTGCCATGCACAGCACGTGTGTCATTTTTCCCTGTTTCAGCGCGCTCAGCAGATTGGCACCGTTGTCGCACACCACTTTACCAACTGTCAAATTGAACGGGGTTAGCCTCTGATCGGCCTGTGACCGCAGAGCTGAAAACAGTGCAGGACTGGTGTGGCTCTTGTTTTCCAGGCACAAAAGCTGTAGCACAGCATGGCAGCATCTCACCTGGCACGTCAAATAGGTTCTGGGGAGCTTGGGGAGTGCAGCGGAAGAGGCGGTAGCAGTAGGAAACTATATTAGAAAGTATATTATAAGTATATTACACCCCTCAGTATGTCACACCTATCGACAGCACACCTATACTAGTCCTTAAAAGGTCTTTTGTGGCCCTAATAGCTAACGTTTGGTGTCTCTATAGTCTCTAACAGTCTGTCAGTCTGTCCGTTCTCCACACAGCAATCTCTCCCTACACTGACAAAAGACTGAATGTAAAATGGTTGCCAGATCGGGTTTATTTATAGGGTAGGGGGTGTGTCTATTGTAGCGGTTACCCCCGGATCGTAGAGGGGTTTCCACCGCTGGAGGGTGTCCTTTTCCCGATCGTTGAGGAGTCTGCTCAGCATCCAGTAGTGATCCAAGGGAAGAAGCTCTTCCAAGCTCTCGTGTGATAGCTGTATATTTGTTACCCCCAATAAGAGACAAGACTCTAGATTGAGGGTGAAGAACCGGCGTTCAGTAATGCGGTCAAAAAATACCCAGCTCCGCAGAGGCTGTCCTCTTTTTTTTTAATTACTGTTCTTACCAGTTTAATCCCTGTTACGTCCCCTATCAGGGGCCGGTGTATGAAATAGATTTTAGGAACCGGGAAATGGAAAAAGATGCTTGGTCGGTCCTCTTACTTCCAATTTGGGGCACTGCGTGTACGCCTTGCAATGTACTGTGCCACCAGATATGAGTGGTGTGTTTAAGTAGTACTATTCCTATCAGTTTAATCCCTGTTACGTCCCCTATCAGGGGACGTGTATGGAATAGATTTTAGGAACCGGGAGATGAAAAAAGATGCTCTTACTTCCAATTTGGGGTACTGCGCGTGCGCCGTGTAATGTACTGTGCAATCCCAATATGAGTGGTGTGTTTAAGTAGTACTATTCCTATCAGTTTAATCCCTGTTACGTCCCCTATTATTATTATTATAATAATTAGGTGTGTTAAGTAGTACTATTCCTATCAGTTTAATCCCTGTTATGTCCCCTATCAGGGGACGTGTATGGAATAGATTTTAGACAACTGCAAAGAGTTGTCAATAGTTGACACACTCATGACATAAATTTTATTCCTCTATGCGTCAATCTTGGTGTAGTGATGACTGTGCTCGTGCGCATGTTTGGGAGATTGCAGGCGATGGGGGTTTTTCAGAGCCTATGGTCGTGCTGAGGTAGTTCAGTGACAGTTAAGTGACCCAGAAAACAATGATTCTGCAGTGTGGGCCCATTGTTGGCCTAGTAGGCTTTAATGATCACCTTAGATGATCACAAAGAAAATTAATGTTTTTTCTATACAAAATTATCCAGCCGATCGGTCTGTTCACAATGAAGCAACGACCTTATCTCATCTGGGGTGTGCCAAAATTGCCATTGCCAACACACTCATAGAGGTGGTCGCTTCATTGTGATATGCAAGCCCCTTCACCACAACAAGGTAATGATCACGAAGGGGAATTGACACATGTATGTGCCTTTTTTTTGTTTTGTTTTTGCAGCCACAGTGCAGCACCAGAGGCCAGAAAAATTAGGCATGTACACATGCCTGAAAAATTTGGTATTGCTGCAGCTGCTGCTGTAGCAGCGGCCAGAAAAAATTATGTTTTCCAGGCAGAAAGTGCACTAAAACATTTTGGCTTGATCCCCAGTTGGTGGCAGATAAGTCACGCAAGTCATCCGGCATTCAGAGATAAAATACAGCAGCGTGTGGACCATTTTTAGCCCAAGGCAGCTCATCTCATCATCACCAGGCCTTTATTAGTCAAATGTATCGCCCACTGTCAGTCCCTTCGGGATCCATGCCTCATTCATCTTAATAAAGGTGAGGTAATCTAGACTTTTTTGACCTAGGCAACTTCTCTTCTCAGTGACAATACCTCCTGCTGCACTGAAGGTCCTTTCTGACAGGACACTTGAAGCGAGGCAGGCCAGAAGTTCTATCGCAAATTGGGATAGCTCAGGCCACAGGTCAAGCCTGCACACCCAGTAGTCAAGGGGTTCATCGCTCCTCAGAGTGTCGATATCTGCAGTTAAGGCGAGGTAGTCTGCAACCTGTCGGTCGAGTCGTTCTCTGAGGGTGAACCCTGAATTGCTGTAACGATGCGTAGGACTTGAAAAGCTCTGCATGTCCTCTCTCAACAACACGTCTGTAAAGCGTCCTGTCCTTGCCGGCGTGGTCGTGGTAGGAGGATTACTTTCACCTCTTCCCCTGTTAGATTCCCATTGTGCTGTGACATCACCCTTATACGCTGTGTAAAGCATACTTTTTAATTTATTTTGGAACTGCTGCATCCTTTCCGACTTGTGGTAATTCGGTAACAAATCAGGCACTTTCTGCTTATACCGGGGGTCTAGTAGCGTGGCCACCCAGTACAGGTCATTCTCCTTCAGCCTTTTTATACGAGGGTCCCTCAACAGGCACGACAGCATGAAAGACCCCATTTGCACAAGGTTGGATGCTGAGCTACTCATGTCCCGTTCTTCGTCCTCAGTGATCTCACTGAAAGTCTGTTCTTCCCCCCAGCCACGTACAACACCACGGGTACCAGATAGGTAAAAACGAGCACCCTGGGATGCCTGCTGTGGTTGGTCTTCCTCCTTCTCCTCAAAGCCACATTCCTCCTCTGACTCCTCTTCCTCACACTCCTCTACCAGCGTTGCCGCAGGTCCAGCAAGCGATGCTGATAAGTTTCTAGTGGTGATGGTGACCACAACTCTTCCTTTTCACGCTCATCTACGGCCTGATCCAGCACTCTTCACAGGGCACGCTCCAGGAAGAAAACAAATGGCATGATGTCGCTGATGGTGCCTTCGGTGCGACTGACTAGGTTTGTCACCTCCTCAAAAGGACGCATGAGCCTACAGGCATTGCGCATGAGCGTCCAGTAATGTGGCAAAAAATTCCCAGCTCCGCAGAGGCTGTCCTAGCACCCCGGTCATACAAATACTCGTTGATGGCTTTTTCTTGTTGGAGCAGGCGGTCGAACATTAGGAGTATTGAATTCCAACGTGTCGGGCTGTCGCAAATCAAGCGCCTCACTGGCATGTTGTTTCACCGATGGATATCTGAAAAGTGCGCCATGGCCGTGTAGGAATGCCTGAAATGTCCACACACCTTTCTGGCCTGCTTGAGGACGTCCTGTAAGCTTGGGAACTTATGCACAAAGCGTTGTACAATCAGATTCAACACATGTGCCATGCACGGCACATGTGTCAACTTGCCCAAATTCAATGCCGCCAACAAATTGCTTCCGCTGTCACACACCAATTTGCCGATCTCCAGTTGGTGCAGAGTCAGCCACTGATCCACCTGTGCGTTCAGGGCGGACAGGAGTGCTGGTCCGGTGTGACTCTCTGCTTTCAGATTCACAGTACAAACACCCCAAAAATGACCCCATTTCGGAAAGTAGACACCCTAAGGTATTCGCTGATGGGCATAGTGAGTTCATAGAACTTTTTATTTTTTGTCACAAGTTAGCGGAAAATGCAGATTTTTTTTCTTACAAAGTCTCATATTCCACTAACTTGTGACAAAAAATAAAAACTTACATGAGCTCACTATGCCCATCACAAAATACCTTGGAGTGTCTTCTTTCCAAAATAGGGTCACTTGTGGGCTAGTTATACTGCCCTGGCATTTTAGGGGCCCAAATGCGTGCGAAGTAGTTTGAAATCAAAATGTGTAAAAAATGGCCGGTGGCAGGCTGGAGATCCACTCGCTTACCTTCCGATCCTGTGAACGCGCGCGCCTGTGTGTGCGCGTTCACAGGAAATCTCGGCTCACGCGAGATGACGCCAATTGGCGTTAGTGTAGCCTGGGAGTCCCGCAGCAATGACGCCTTTCGGCGTTAGTGTAGCGGGAGGAGGTTAAATTTATTGTGGTAGTTGAGTGTAGGGACTCGCAAGAGACTGAGGACCCTTGACGTGGGCTTGCGGGCTGAGGTTTTTTGGCCAGCACATTTTTAAAAGTAAATATCAATACTAATGATGTTTTTCTGAAAATGTCACCAACATTAACATCATTAGTATTTCATGTAATGGGCCAAAATATCTTCTAATACCTCATTTTCACATAATATCAAAAAACAGATTCTGTCCTTCCAATTAAAAATTAAGTACATTGGGAACTGGTGTGCATCTATATGTGTTTATGAAATGTGTTTAAGAACTGTAAATATTTGTTTGTTTAATAAAAATCACACAAGGAAATAGAATTTTTCTGTTCAAATATTTTTTTTTTTAAAGATCATAAATTAAATCATATACAAACAAGAATCAAGAAAATAAATAAAAATGTACACAACAGAAAATTAAAGATCAAAAAGGTCTCGTGTGAACGAGCCAGGCTGAAAAGATGTTTGTGGCCGTACCTGGCCAGGATCAGTGGCCCGAGTTGCCATCCTTTGGGGAAATGTGGTTGGTCTCGGGTCTTGGAAGCGTTGGTAAGTCGGATGGGGGGGGGGAAGATGGCCCTTGAGGTGGGGCTTGAGGCTGGTAATAGCCGGGGACATGTAGATGTGGGGGGATATTTAATATCTGCTTGTGCAGATCATTTATTTGTGAGTGTATGTCTCCCTGGTAAGGGGAGACATACATTTGAATGACAAGTGCTATAGAAGCAACACATTCAGGCTGCTTGGCAATGGGCACTTATTTTAACAAACCCGCAAGGCCCCTCAGCGTCGACTCCTCAATGCTGTCACTCCTCCTCTGGCAAGGAATTCAATTACTCGGGCATCTATAGCTTCCCGAGTTGGTTGCGCAGGGGAAGATTGAGGGACATTGCGGTGACGCCTGGGCTGCTGGACTGGCGAAGGGCTCCTTGGAGATCGGGAGGCCTCAGCCTGGGATGGCTGGTCCGGCTCCTCAGCGGGCGTTGGGGCAGGACTAGCTGCTAGCGAAAAAACAGCCGACGTGTAGCTTAATCCGCCCTCTGAGTCTTCTGGCTCCTCAAGACTGTCCACAGTACTGTATAGGAAAATGACATAAAAACATATATTACATCATTTGTCTACAACATTTCAAAAGTAGTTAATGTTTTTTAAATAAACAGAACTGTGTGTGAACTACATATACGTTGAGCATGCATACATCACCGATTTTTTCATAATTGTGAATTTTTTCATTTAATTAATGAGAAATTTTTAAATTCAAATAAATTAATTTGTTCACGTCAATTAGCTCACAACGCCAAATATAAAACTACTTTAAAAATATGATTGGCTTTTGAATCAGTGAAGCACAAAACGAGGTCTACATATTCAAGGACCAAAAGCAGTGCTGAAATTCTGTCCGTCTCTTCTATATCTGGACTGCTTTGAACTTCCTACCATCCATATGTAATCTAAATCAAAAAGAACATCATTTCCTTTAAAAAAAACATGGAGCACGCATCACAAGGCCATGTTGGTAGTAGTAGTTACTATTCAGCTGTATTCAACTCTATTTAATAAAGTGGATTATGTATGTGTCATTTATAAAAAAAAAAGTTCATTTTAAAGGACTCTATGTTGAGCTTTATAAAAAATCATTAAAACTATGTAAATGTCAATTACAGTACAGAATAGGTACCAAAACCAAAAACCACCATAATAAAATTAGCATGTATGTTCCAACAATTATGAACATAACCAAACTTACAAAAATGGGTACGCTATTCAGGGCCACAAAAAGAAAACAGGCTTTTCAAAATATTTTCACATTTATTACCTATCCACAGGATAACTACACAAGATCATATTAGCCGGGGAACAACAGCCAACCACCATGACGATCAACTGTATGAGGAGACAATGCGTGCAGTGCGCACGGGCCATCTTCTTTCTTGATTCCTGCTCTAATTGCTGAGATCTATGTGACCTGTTCATGAAAATAGTGCCAGTCAGGGAGTAAAAAGATACAGGAGGCGGCATGTGCGCTCTGCACGTGTCGTGTCATCATACTGCTCATCATCGGTGGTGGCCGGTGTTACTAACCCTCAAAAATGATTTGGTTCACCAACACAAAGGATAGGTCAACAATTGTTCTACGCCCATGGGTGTAGCTATAGGGGGTGCAGAGGTAGCAGTCGCTACCGGGCCAAGGAGCCTGAGGGGGCCCAAAGACCCTTGTACCACATAAGAAGACACACAATGCACTGAGGGAAGGGGGGCCCAAGCTGAACTCTTGCACCAGGGCCCATGAGCCGTTAGCTACGCCCCTGACAACGCAACACAACTCGTTTCATTGTAGACCACTATGGCATAATCCTAAATTTGGAACTAATAATTACCAGGAAAAAAGGATTTTATCACAACAAAATTACTTATGGCCTCAAATCCATCACCGGAAGCAGAAACTGCAATTGCGCAGTGTATATGTACGGCCTCTTCTTGGAGCTGCCTTCACCACTGCGGCCTTGAGAAATCAGCTCCCGCCGAAATTGGTCCCGGCAGCTGTTCCATCTCGTTTTTGTCTGTTTGACTGAAAAAAAATTACATTTTTCATTTATTGTAAACAAATGTCAGTCAAAACAATAAAAATATATCAGTAAAAATAGTAAAGGGCCAAATTTATTCAAAAACAAGTAGCCAACTCAGATAAATGTATGAATAGGCCGGATTATACAGCACATGGTACAGAACTGCAGGTGTGGGGATACTAACGTACAATAAGTTCAGGAAGGAGGAGATTAGTCGTGCAAGCCATTTGGACTAAATGAATTTATAATATGACATGGAGACAACTATATAGGATACTCAATTACAAAAAGGGACACGTGTGAGGAAATAACAAGTGCACATACAGGTTTGAGACATGAGTACTGTTTGCTGGAGCAAAGGGAGGCTCAGACATTTTTCGGTAAAAAAATGGGGTATAGTATTTAGTGCACGACTGTTCACAAAACCATGAGCAGGTTTTATGCCAAATGAAGCTGGACCACTAAATATACATTCTTCTGGCCGCATGGAATTTATAGCTACATCATTTCATAGGGACAGACTGGGCAAGGACAGTACAACGACATTGCTGGCACTTACCTAAAGCTGCACGGCCACGTCCATCAGCTTTGGATCACTCTTGCCTCCTCATATTACGGGAAACTTGCTCCCAAGCCGTATCTTTGCGGACACGGTCCTGATAATTTTTGGACCGGGTGTCCCATAGTTCGGGCCTCTCCTGCACCAAACAAATCAATTTCTTCACATTCCAGCGTGGCATATTTTTGGCCTCAAAACAGAATATAGCCAGACAAAAAACCGAATAGCCAGACAGTAATGCCTCACCACTCTGGAATTTCACCACAGGTGCCTAGCAATTTGCATATCCTGTGACATTAAACTTCCTGTATCTGATTTTTTAAAATTTTATTGGCACAAGTTCTGGCAGACAGTTTTGCCATGGCAAATAAGAGAAATAAAACGGACGCGGACGCGGATGACAATCGGATGTGCTTCCGCGTTTTTTCGCGGACCCATTGACTTGAATGGGTCCGCGAACCGTTATCCACCAAAAAATTAGGACAGGTTATATTTTTTGGACGGACTGGAACCACGGATCACGGACGCGGATGACAAACGGTGCAGTAGCCGAGTTTTCAACGGACCCATTGAAAGTCAATGGGTCCGCGGAAAATCACGGAAAACGGAACAACGGGCACGGAACACAACAACGGTCGTGTGCATGAGGCCTTAGTCAGTGTGCAATTTAAGCGAGAAATACAACCATCATTTTCTGGATTTTTAAAAACACCCTTTTTGTGCAAAATACACTATTTTACAACCCTAGCTGCATCTGCACATGTGAAATTCAATCGTTATATATACAGCTTTCATATTCTGTTATAAAAAAAACAAAAAATTTCATAATTTTCTGGCTTTGAAAAAACACAAATTTTTGGCAATATCCAACATCTGGTACCTTTGCAGGATTAGTCAGTGTGCAATTTAAGCTAGAAATACAACAATAATTTTCTGGATTTTTAAAAACACCCTTTTTTGGCAAAATACACAATTTTAGAGCCCTTGCAGCATCACCACGTGTGAAAGTCAAGGGTTATATACTGCTGTCATTTTCAGTTATTAAACAAACACCCGTTTTGGGCAAAAAACGTAATTTTGCAGCCTTTGCTGCATATGTCATTGTGAGATACACACTTTATATACTGTGGTTCTATTCAGTTATTTGAAAAACATCAATTTTGGGCAAAAAACTTTAATTGCAGCCTAGTCTGGATTAGGACGTGTGAGATACACCCTTTAGATAATGTGGTTATATTCAGTTATTTGAAAAACAGCCATTTTGTGCAAAAAACTTAAATTCCGGTCTAGTCTGGATCAGGACGTGTGTTAATAAAACACCCTTTTTGGGCAAAATACACAATTTTACAGCCCTTGCTGCATCCGAACGGGTGAAATTCAAGGTTTATATACTGCTGTCATATTCTGTTCAAACACCAATTTTGGGCCAAAAACTTAATTTTGCAGCCTTTGCTGCATATGTCATTGTGAGATACACAATCTAGATACTGTGATTCTATTCAGATATCTGAAAAACAACCATTTTGGGCAAAAAACTTTCATTGTGGACTAGTCTGGATCAGGACGTGTGAGATAAACCCTTTAGATACTGTGGTTCTATACTTCTATTACTAAAACACCCTTTTTGGGCAAAAAACTTTAATTGTGGCCTAGTCTGCATCTGTACGTGTGAGATACAACCTTTACATACTGTTGTTCTATTATGCTATTAATTAAACACCCATTTAGGGCAAGATCCTAAATTCGAGAAATATGAGGAGAGCGTCAAATAAGGGACGTGGCCCAGGTCGTGGAGCTGCTGGTGGAGCTCTTGTTGCAGGGAGAGGACGTGGTCGATCTGTGCCAGCTACACGCACAAGTTAAAACCTTTCCTCAGGTGCGAGTAGGCGACAGAACCTGCAGCGATATTTGGTCGGGCCTAATGCGGCTTTACGAATGGTGAGGCCAGAACAAGTACAGGCGATAGTAGATTAGGTTGCTGACAGTGGATCCAGTTCCTTCACATTGTCTCCCACCCAGTCTCCTGCTGAAAGATCAGAGTTGGCAACTGTAGCCAATGTCCATCAGTCTTTCACCTCACCCCCTTGAAAATCAGCCAAGCAGTCTGAGCCCCAAGTCATGCAGCAGTCTCTTCTGCTTTTTGATGACTCTGTTAGCAGGGTTTCCCAGGGCCATCCACATATCCTTGCCCCAGAAGTGGAAGAGATTGAGTGCACCGATGCCCAACCACTTATGTTTCAAGATGAGTACATGGGAGGACCATCGCAGCACGTTTCGGATGATGACGGAACACAGGTGCCAACTGCTGGGGCTTTTGAAAGTGTGCAGACTGACAAGGAGGGCAGGGGTGAAGACTGGGTGGAAGATGTTGTAGAGGACGATGAGGTACTCGACGCCATATGGAATCAAGGTCATGCGAGTGGCCTATGTAGTTCGGAGGAAGAGGCGGTGGTCGCACAGAGCCACCAGCACAGAAGAGGGAGCAGTGCAAAAGCGGAGCAGCCGTCCCCTAGACAGTACGCCTGCTACTGCCCACCGCAGCAAGGGATCGAGCACACCAAAGCCATCTCCAAGGAGTTCCCTGGCGTGACAGTTCTTCAGACAATGTGCTGACGACAAGACACAAGTGGTTTGCACGCTGTGCAATCAGAGCCTGAAGCGAGGCATAAACGTTCTCAACCTCAGCACAACTTGCATGACCAGGCATTTAAGTGCAAAGTACGAGCTGGAGTGGAGTAGACACCTCAAAAACCAAGAAAGGTCTCTGGCTCCTCCTGCTTCCTCTTCTGCTGCAGTCTCGGCCTCTTCATCCACCTCTGTAGTGACAGTGCCACCTGCCACCCCCGCAAACAGAGGATCTTCCAGCAACACCACCACCTGGGTCACCAAGCATCTCCACAATGTCCCACGGAAGCGTTCAGCTCTCCATCTCCCAAATGCTGGAGATGAAGAGTAAGTACCCCCCTACCCACCCGCGATCCCTAGCCCTGAATGCCAGCATTTCTAAATTACTGGCCTTTGAAATCCTGTCATTCCGTCTGGTGGAGACGGATAGTTTTAAAGGCCTTATGGCGGTGGCTGTCCCACAGTACGTCGTGCCCTGCCTCCACTACTTTTCCAGGCAAGCCATCCCTTCCCTGCACAACCAAGTGGGGGACAAAATCAGGTGTGCACTGCGCAACGCCATCTGTGGCAAGGTGCACCTCACTACGGATACGTGGACCAGTAACAGCACACTGGGTAAATGCAGTGGCGGCTGGGCCTGAGGCGGATAGCAGTTTGCCGCATGTCCTTCCACCACCGAGGATTGCAGGGCGCTTCAGTTTGCCTCCTGTTGCTTCCTCCTCCTACTCCGCTTCCTCATCCTCTACTGGCTCCTCATCCGGTCACCTTCACCAGCAACTTCAGCACAGCTAGGGGTAAACGACAGCAGGCAGTTTTAAAACTTATCTGTTTGGGGTTTACATTTTCGGGTGAAATTCACCAATTTTTGGGTGTGATCGAATGTACCACTGCTATACCTAGTAGACAGGTTAAAAAAAATTCACAAATTTTTCTGTTACTTTTTCGGGTGAAATTCACAAATTTTTGGGTGTGATATACCACTGCTATAAATAGTAGACAGGTTAAAAAAATTCACTAATTTGTCTGTTACCTTTTCGGATGAAATTTACCATTGTTTTGGTGTGATGTACCACTGCTATACCTAGTAGACAGGTTAAAAAAATTCACAAATTTGTCTGTTACATTTTCGGGTGAAATTCAAAAATTTTTGGGTGTGATGTACCACTGTTATACCTAGTAGACAGGTAAAAAAAAATCACTAATTTGTCTGTTACATTTTCAGGTGAAATTCACCAATTTTTGGGTGTAATATACCCCTCCTCTACCAAGTAGACAGCTTAATAAATTTCACTCATTTTTCTTTTACATTTTCGGGTGACATTAAACATTTTTTTTTCTGTCATAGACCCCTGCTCTACCAAGTAGACAGGTTAATAATCTTCACTAATTTTTCTGTTACATTCTTAGGTTAACATTTTACAATTGTGGACATGAATAAACCCCTGCTCTGCATAGGTGACAGGGAATAAAATTTCAGAAATTCTTCTTTACTTGATGTGTGCCACCTCCTTTCATTCAATGCTTTAACTTTAACAAGTTGTCCCACATTTGCGCTTCAATAATTTGTCCCACATTTGCGCTTTAATAATTTGTCCCACATTTGTGCTTCGATATTTCGTCCCACATTTTCACTTTAATAAATTGTCCCACATTTGCGCTTCAATAGATTTTCCCATATTTCCGCTCAATCATATTTCATTTAAAACAATTAAACTCCCTTGGATGTGGTCTCTCTTTCTCACGCTCCCTCTCCGGCGTGGAACCCTGATTCGCCGATAACAGTGATCAACATGGTAGGCTCAGAAAAGAACATCGACAGTTGATAGAGAAGATATCCAAATGGATGGTGGACATCACCGGGACGTGTGATCAGGTAGAAGTTATCTAGAGTCAACAAAGCGGCAGCAGGGCCTCTCCTGGCTAACGTTTCCAAATCCAAAATACCCCAGTGACATTCCCTATAATTTTTTATTAATCATTCCAATAACAGGGCATCTTAAGAGTCCTTTATTGTTATTTATCGTAACTACCTCCCCGAGTCGGGAGTGGGTAATTGCCGCGCGCCCCCTCCTTAACTTGGAAGCTTATGCTTCAATACTTTGTCCCACATTTCCACTCGATTACATTTAATTTCATCCATTGACCTCCCTTGGATGTAGTATCCTTTTCTCAGGCTCCCTTTCTGGCCTGGAATCCTGAATCCCCGCCACCCGTGATCACCATGGTAGGCGCATAAAAGAACATCGAAAGTTGATAGAGAAGATATCCAATTGGATCGTGGACATCACGGGAACGTGCAAAATGGTGGAGCAGTATGTATGCACACGCCTACACCTACTGAATGATGGGTCTGCCCCCTTCAGCTTCTGGGTCTCCAAATTGGCCACATGGCCTGAGCTTGCCCTTTACGCCTTGGAGGTGCTGGCCTGCCCTGCAGCCAGTGTATTGTCTGAATGTGTGTTTAGCACGACTAGAGGGGGTTATGACAGGTTATATTTCCCAATGTTTTGTGGTGTACCCAAATTGAAAAAAATTAAAATAAATTTAAAACCAAAAAACTGTGTAGGCTACCTCCTCCTCCTCCTCCACCGTCACTTCCACCTACACCGCCACATCCACCGCCTCCTCAACCTCCTACTCCATATGGACCTCGTCCTCCTAGATCAAGATTATTATTTTTAATTTTTACATATTTTATGTTATTTAAAGTAATTTCCCTATCCACTTTTGCTTGCAGAGCACTTGCCATGCTCTTAACCACATTTTGCTGGCATTTGCACCTCTCTAGCCCATGAATGTTTTACAGCGATTTTAGTGCTCAAAAGTTCGGGTCAAGTTTGGGTCCCGTACTCAAACTTTTTTGTGAAGTTCGTCCAAACCCGTCGAACCCGAACATCCAGGTGTCCGCTCAACTCTAATTGGAAGTTTGGGCAGAGGTTTAAGTGGCAGATATGACACTAATAAATGTAAGATTATGCACATGGGAAGTAAAATTACAAGTTACTTATACATACTAAATGGTAAAACACTGGGTAACACTGACATGGAAAAATACTTAGGGATTTTAGTTGACGGCAAACTAAGGCTACTTTCACACCTGCGTTCAGGTGTCCGCTCGTGAGCTCCGTTTGAAGGGGCTCACGAGCGGTCCTGAACGCAGCCGTCCGGCCCCAATGCATTCTCAGTGGAGGCGGATCCACTGAGAATGCATCCGCCTGCCAGCGCTCAGCCTCCGCTCCGCTCAGTGAGCGGACACCTGAACGCTGCTTGCAGCGTTCGGGTGTCCGCCTGGCCGTGCGGAGGCGAGCGGATCCGTCCAGACTTACAATGTAAGTCAATGTGGACGGATCCGCTTGAAGATGACACTATATGGCTCAATCTTCAAGCGGATCCGTTCCCCATTGACTTTCAATGTAAAGTCTGAACGGATCCGCTCAGGCTACTTTCTGACTTAGAAAATTTTCTAAGTTATAATGCAGACGGATCCGTTCTGAACGGATGCAAACGTCTGCATTATCGGAGCGGATCCGTCTGATGAAACATCAGACGGATCCGCTCCGAACGCTAGTGTGAAAGTAGCCTTACCTGTAGCAACCGGTGTCAGACAGCTGCTGTCAAGGCCAGGAAGATTATTAATCAAACTGGTGTAAAGTAGAACTATCTTAGTTGACCATAGCAACCAGATTCCACCTTTCACAGCTCCTTTGGAAAATGAATGGTGGAATCTGATTGGTTGCTATGAGCAACTAAGATAGTTCTAATTTACACCAGTTTGATTAATCTCCCCCCTATGGGCTTGCATTAAAAGGGCATAAATGCACATAATGAGAACATAGTCCTGCCACTTTACAAATCACTAGTCAGACCACACATGGAGTATTGCATACAATTCTGGGCTCCTCTGCACAAGAACGACATAGCAGACCTAAAGAGGGCTGAGATGAGGGCAACTAAAATAATAACTGGAGTGGGTGGACTACAGTTCCCAGAAAGATTATCAAAATTAGGGTTATTTGGCTTAGAAAAAATATGACTGAGGGGAGATCTAATTACTGTTTATAAATACATCAGGGGTCAGTACAGAGATCTCTCCAATTATCTATTTATACACAGGACTGTGACAGTGACAAGGGGACATCCACTATGACCAGAGAAAAGAAGGGGATTCTTTACTGTAAGAGCTGTAAGACTGTGGAACTCTCTGCTACAGGAGGTGGTGATGGTGAACTCAGTAAGGCTACTTTCACACTAGCGTTCGGCAGGGATGGACTGGGACAATAAAGTGGCCCTGGACTTCAGCCAGACCGGCCCACTGACCGGCCCACCGGGGGCGGAGCAAATAAAGGGGCGGGGCTCACATACATCCATTCAGCAGAGCCGGGGGCGGAGAAAATAGAGGGGCGGGGAAACAAGAGAGGCGTGGCTCACATCCATCCATTCAGCAGAGCCGGGGGCGGAGCGGCAGGAGGGGTGGTGGCGGTGCTCACAGCCATCCATTCTGCTAAACGGGGGGCGGAGCAGCAGTAGGGGAGGGGCTCACATTCATTCAGCTGCGCTGGAGGGCGAAGCAGGAGGCGGGGCTCACATCCATCTATTCAGCTGAGCCGGGGGCGGGGCTAACATCTCTCTTCAGTCTATCAGGGCCTCGCTGATAACCGCCCCGCCCCCGTCTGGTAGTGATGCCGCCGCTGAGTGTACTGTGCGTGCAGGGGGGTCGTGCGGCCAGGGCCCCCTGATGGCGGCCCTGGCCGGCCCATAATTCGATTGGCCCACCGGGATTCTCCCGGTACTCCCGATGGCCAGTCCATCGCTGCGCACAGTACACTCAGCGGCGGCATCACTACCAGACGGGGGCGGGGCGGTTATCAGCGAGGCCCTGATAGACTGAAGAGAGATGTTAGCCCCGCCCCCGGCTCAGCTGAATAGATGGATGTGAGCCCCGCCTCCTGCTTCGCCCTCCAGCGCAGCTGAATGAATGTGAGCCCCTCCCCTACTGCTGCTCCGCCCCCCGTTTAGCAGAATGGATGGCTGTGAGCACCGCCACCACCCCTCCTGCCGCTCCGCCCCCGTCTCTGCTGAATGGATGGATGTGAGCCACGCCTCTCTTGTTTCCCCGCCCCTCTATTTGCTCCGCCCCCGGCTCTGCTGAATGGATGTATGTGAGCCCCGCCCCTTTATTTGCTCCGCCCCCGGTGGGCCGGTCAGTGGGCCGGTCTGGCTGAAGTCCAGGGCCACTTTATTGTCCCAGTCCATCCCTGACTGTGCGTGCAGGGGGGTCGTGCGGCCAGGGCCCCCTGATGGCGGCCCTGGCCGGCCCATAATTCGATCGGCCCACCGGGATTCTCCCGGTACTCCCGATGGCCAGTCCATCGCTGGCGTTCGGGGCTCCGCTTGTGAGTTCCGTTTGAAGGGGCTCACAAGCGGCCCCGAACGGATCCGTCCAGCCCTAATGCATTCTGAATGGATGCGGATCCGCTCAGAATGCATCAGTCTGGCTCCGTTTGTCCTCCGCTCCGCTCAGCAGGCGGACCCCTGAACGCAGCTTGCAGCGTTCAGGTGTCCGCCTGGCCGTGCGGAGGCAAACGGATCCGTCCAGACTTACAATGTAAGTCAATGGGGACGGATCCGTTTGAAGTTGACACAGTATGGCTCAATTTTCAAACGGATCCGTCTCCCATTGACTTTCAATGTAAAGTCAAAACGGATCTGTTTGCATTATCATGAACAAAAAACAAAACAAAAAAAAAAATGTTTTTTTTTTGTTCATGGTAATGCAAACGGATCCGTTCTGAACGGATCTAAGCGTTTGCATTATAGGTGCGGATCCGTCTGGGCACATACCAGACGGATCCGACCTAAACGCAGGTGTGAAAGTAGCCTAAAAAGAGTTCTAGATATCATCTTTGAGCTGTCCATATCCATGTGTCAGTTCTGTAAATTATAGAACATGTGCTCTTCTTGGTCATATTTCAGACAAAAATAGTCATTTCTAGTAATGGGGGTGAGAAAAATGCAGATTGCACATGGAAGGTATCCATATTTTGCAGATCCATGGTTTGTGGACCACAATACTGACATGGTTATATGCATGCGGACTGAACTACAGACAATGTTGTGCATAAGGCCGAATATAGAAACATAGAATGTGTCGGCAGATAAGAACCATTTGGCCCATCTAGTCTGTCCAATATACTGAATACTATGAATAGCCCTTGGCCCTATCTTATATGAAGGATGGCCTTAGGCCTATCCCATGCATGCTTAAACTCCTTCACTGTATTTGCAGCTACCACTTCTGCAGGAAGGCTATTCCATGCATCCACTACTCTCTCAGTAAAGTAATACTTCCTGATATTACTTTAAAACCTTTGCCCCTCTAATTTAAAACTATGTCCTCTTGTAGCAGTTTTTCTTCTTTTAAATATTCTCTCCTCTTTTACCTTGTTGATTCCCTCTATGTATTTAAAAGTTTCTATCATATCCCCTCTGTCTCGTCTTTCTCCAAGCTATACATGTTAAGGTCCTTTAATCTTTCCTGGTAAGTTTTATCCTGCAATCCATGTACCAGTTTAGTAGCTCTTCTCTGAACTCTCTCCAAAGTATCAATATCCTTCTGGAGATATGGTCTCCAGTACTGAGCACAATACTCCAAACGAGGTCTCACTAGTGCTCTGTAGAGCGGCATGAGCACCTCCCTCTTTGTACTGTCAATTCCTCTCCCTATACACCCAAGCATTCTGCTAGCATTTCCTGCTGCTCTATGACATTGTCTGCCTACTAGAGTTGAGCGAACACCTGGATGTTCGGGTTCGACGAGTTCGGCCGAACTTTCGAAAAATGTTCGGGTTCGGGATCCGAACTCGACCCGAACTTCATCCCGAACCCGAACCCCATAGAAGTCAATGGGGACCCGAACTTTTGGGCACTAAAAAGGCTGTAAAACACACCCGGAAAGGGCTAGAGGGCTGCAAAAGGCAGCAAAATGTAGTTAAATCCCCTGCAAACAAATGTAGATAGGGAAATGATGAGTTAACATAAAATAAATAAAAATTAAACAATATTAATTGGAGTGAGGTCCCATAGCACAGAATCAGGCTTCAAGTCACCCACCAATGGAGAAGGTCACTTACTATTATTTTGACCACAGCACCCAGACAAAGGAGAGAGGTCCCACAGCAGAGAACCAGGCATCATATCACCCACCACAGGAGTAGGCCACCATTTAGTTACTTTGACCCCTACACCCAGACGGAGGAGAGAGGTTACACAGCAGAGAATCAGGCATTTAGATCACCCACCACAGGAGTAGGCCACCATTGAATCAGACCCCGGCAACCATGTCAGATGGCACAAGCATAAGCTTTATATCAATCAGCACAGGAGAAGGCGACTTTGACAGACTTTGACCCCTACACCCGGACGGAGGAGAGAGTTTTCAAAGCAGAGAATCAGGCATTTAGATCACCCACCACAGGAGTAGGCCCCAATTTAATGGGACCCCGGCAACCATGTCAGATGGCACAACCATCAGCTTCATATCAATCAGCACAGGAGAAGGCGACTTTGAAAGACTTTGACCCCTACACCCAGACGGAGGAGAGAGGTTTCACAGCAGAGAATCAGGCATTTAGATCACCCACCACAGGAGTAGGCCCCCATTGAATCAGACCCTGGCAACCATGTCAGATGGCACAACCATCAGCTTTATATCAATCAGCACAGGAGAAGCCACCATTGAGTTACTTTGACCCCTGCACCCAGGAAGAGGAGAGAGGCCCCACAGCACATATTCTGGCATCATATCAGCCACCACAGGAGAAGCCACCATTGAGTTACTTTGACCCCCGCACCCAGGAAGAGGAGAGAGGCACCACAGCACATATTCTGGCATCATATCAGCCACCACAGGAGAAGCCACCATTTAGTTACTTTGACCCCTGCACCCAGGAAGAGGAGAGAGGCACCACAGCACATATTCTGGCATCATATCAGCCACCACAGGAGAAGCCACCATTTAGTTACTTTGACCCCTGCACCCAGGAAGAGGAGAGAGGCACCACAGCACATATTCTGGCATCATATCAGCCACCACAGGAGAAGCCACGATTGAGTTACTTTGACCCCTGCACCCAGGAAGAGGAGAGAGGCCCCACAGCACATATTCTGGCATCACACTAACCACCACAGGAGAAGCCACCATTGAGTTACTTTGACCCCTGCACCCAGGAAGAGGAGAGAGGCCCCACAGCACATATTCTGGCATCATATCAGCCACCACAGGAGAAGCCACCATTTAGTTACTTTGACCCCTGCACCCAGGAAGAGGAGAGAGGCCCCACAGCACATATTCTGGCATCATATCAGCCACCACAGGAGAAGCCACCATTTAGTTACTTTGACCCCTGCACCCAGGAAGAGGAGAGAGGCACCACAGCACATATTCTGGCATCATATCAGCCACCACAGGAGAAGCCACCATTGAGTTACTTTGACCCCTGCACCCAGGAAGAGGAGAGAGGCCCCACAGCACATATTCTGGCATCATATCAGCCACCACAGGAGAAGCCACCATTGAGTTACTTTGACCCCTGCACCCAGGAAGAGGAGAGAGGCACCACAGCACATATTCAGGCATCATATCACACACCACAGGAGAAGGCCTCTTTCAGTGATTTAGGCTTTTGGACCCAGACAGAGGAGAGAGGCACCACAGCACATATTCTGGCATCATATCAGCCACCACAGGAGAAGCCACCATTGAGTTACTTTGACCCCTGCACCCAGGAAGAGGAGAGAGGCCCCACAGCACATATTCTGGCATCATATCAGCCACCACAGGAGAAGCCACCATTTAGTTACTTTGACCCCTGCACCCAGGAAGAGGAGAGAGGCACCACAGCACATATTCTGGCATCATATCAGCCACCACAGGAGTAGGCCACAATTTAGTTTATTTGACCCCTGCACCCAGGAAGAGGAGAGAGGCCCCACAGCACATATTCTGGCATCATATCACACACCACAGGAGAAGGCCTCTTTCAGTGATTTAGGCCTTTGGACCCAGACAGAGGAGAGAGGTCAGAGATTAGCTTCATATCCCCCAGCACAGCAGAAGACCGCTTTATTTGACTTAGGCCTCAGCACCCAGACAGAAGACAGAGGTAGCATGGCAGAGGTTATGGCTTCATGTCACCCGTTAGTTTAACCGGCCACTTTCATCTGGTTAGGCCCCGGCGCCCAGACAGAGAAGAGTTTCATTCAACTGTGGGTTTTTTCATAAAATTTGTATCAAATAAAGAAGTGGCCCGTAGCACAACAAGACATGTTTTAGGCAGTTAATAAGGACTACTCTGCACAAGGGAGGGACAGGTCCTGTGGGATCCATGCCTGGTTCATCTTTATGAAGGTCAGCTTGTCCACGTTGGCTGTGGACAGGCGGCTGCGCTTGTCAGTAATGACGCCCCCTGCCGTGCTGAATACGCGTTCAGATAAAACGCTGGCCGCCGGGCAGGAAAGCACCTCCAAGGCATAACATGCTAACTCTGGCCACGTGGACAATTTCGAAACCCAGTAGTTGAATGGGGCCGAACCATCCGTCAGGATGTGGAGGGGTGTGCAGACATACTGTTCAACCATGTTAGTGAAATGCTGCCTCCTGCTAACACGTTCCGTATCAGGTGTCGGTGCAGATAGCTGTGGCGTGGAGACAAAACTTTTCCACATTTCTGCCATGCTAACCCTGCCCTCAGATGAGCTGGCCGTGACACAGCTGCGTTGGCGACCTCTTGCCACTCCTCTGCCTTCACCTTCCACCTGTTCCCCTGTGACATGTGGGAATGCTCTCAAGAGCGCCTCTATCAGCGTGCGCTTGTACTCGCGCATCTTACGGTCGCGCTCCAGTTCAGGAATTAAAGTGGGCACATTGTCTTTATACCGGGGATCCAGCAGGGTGGCCACCCAGTAGTCTGCACACGTTAAAACGTGGGCAACTCTGCTGTCGTTGCGCAGGCATTGGAGCATATATTCGCTCATGTGGGCCAGGCTACCCATGGGTAAGGACAAGCTGTCCTCTGTGGGAGGCGTATCGTCATCGTCCACCGTATCCCCCCAGCCACGCACCAGTGATGGGCCTGGGCTGCCACCCAGCTGTGAACTTGCGTCATCCTCGTCCCCCTCCACCTCCTCCTCCTCATCCTCCTCGTCCTCCAGTACAGTGCCTTGGCTGGCGACTTGTGAACCTGTCCTCTGCTGCTTAAACAAACCTCCCTCTGAGCCACTTCGAACAGACTGGCCCGAAAGTGTTAGAAACGAGCCCTCATCCTCCTCCACCTGGGCCACCTCCTCTAACATCATTGCCCTAAGTGTTTTCTCAAGGAGACATAGAAGTGGTATTGTAACGCTGATAACAGTGTCATCGCCACTGGCCATGTTGGTGGAGTACTCGAAACAGCGCAGCAGGGCACACAGGTCTCGCATGGAGGCCCAATCATTGGTGGTGAAGTGGTGCTGTTCGGCAGTACGACTGACGCGAGCGTGCTGCAGCTGAAACTCCACTATGGCCTGCTGCTGCTCGCACAGTCTCTCCAGCATGTGCAAGGTGGAGTTCCACCGGGTGGGCACGTCGCATATGAGGCGGTGAGCGGGAAGGCCGAAGTTCCGCTGTAGCGCAGACAGGCGAGCAGCGGCAGGATGTGAACGGCGGAAGCGCGCACAGACGGCCCGCACTTTATGCAGCAGCTCTGACATGTTGGGGTAGTGGTGAATGAACCTCTGCACCACCAAGTTCAGCACATGCGCCAGGCAAGGGATGTGCGTCAAACCGGCTAGTCCCAGAGCTGCCACGAGATTTCGCCCATTATCGCATACCACCAGGCCTGGCTTGAGGCCCACCAGCAGAAACCACTCGTCGGTCTGTTGTTCAATACCCCGCCACAACTCCTGTGCGGTGTGGGGCCTGTCCCCCAAACATATGAGTTTCAGAATGGCCTGCTGACGTTTACCCCGGGCTGTGCTGAAGTTGGTGGTGAAGGTGTGTGGCTGACCGGATGAGCTGGTGGAAGCAGTGGAGGAGGAAGCCGAGTAGGAGGAGGAGGCTACAGGAGGCAGAGAATGATGCCCTGCGATCCTAGGGGGCGGAAGGACGTGCGCCAAGGAACTGTCCGCCGGGGGCCCAGCCGCCACTACATTCATCCAGTGTGCAGTTAGTGAGATATAGCGTCCCTGGCCGTGCTTACTGGTCCACGTATCTGTGGTTAGGTGGACCTTGCCACAAATGGCGTTGCGCAGTGCACACTTGATTTTATCGGACACTTGCATGTGCAGGGAAGGCACGGCTGTCTTGGAGAAGTAGTGGCGGCTGGGAACCACATACTGCGGGACAGCCATGGCCATCAGCTTTTTGAAGCTGTCTGTGTCCACCAGCCGGAATGACAGCATTTCAAACGCCAGCAGTTTAGAAATGCTGGCGTTCAGGCCAAGGGCTCGAGGGTGACTCGGGGGGAATTTGCGCTTCCTCTCTAAGGTTTGAGATATTGAGAGCTGAACGCTGCTGTGTGATATAGTGGAGACGCTAGTTGACGGTGGCGGTGGTGGTGGTGTCGGTGGCACATCCTCTGTTTGCTGCTCGGCAGGTGGCAACATTCCTCTCGAGGCGGAAGCCGAGGCAGCAGCGGTAGAGGGAGCAGGGGGAGCCTCAGCGAGTGCCTGGTTTTTAAGGTGTGTACCCCACTGCAGTTCATGCTTTGCATGTAGATGCCTGGTCATGCAGGTTGTGCTGAGGTTCAGAACGTTAATGCCTCGCCTCAGGCTCTGATGGCAGAGCGTGCAAGTCACTCGGGTCTTGTCGGTAGGACATTGTTTAAAGAAGTGCCATGCCAGGGAACTCTTTGAAGCTGCCTTTGTGGGGCTGGGTCCCTGTTGGCGATGTCCAGTAGCAGGCGAACTCTGGGGGCGGCGGCTCGTCTGCTTTGGCCCCCTGCTCCCTCTTTGGCTTCGCTGTTGTCTCGGTCTCACCACTACCTCTTCCTCTGAACTGTGAAAGTCATCGCCACGACCTTCAGTCCATGTGGGGTCTAAGACCTCATCGTCCTCTGCATCGTCTTCCACCCAGTCTCCCTCCCTGACCTCCTCCTGTTCAGTCTGCACACTGCAAAAAGACGCGGCAGTGGGCACCTGTGTTTCGTCATCATCAGAGAGTCGGTGACTCTGCTGTGGTGGTATTCCCATGTCCTCTTCATCTGGAGACATAAGTGGTTGTGCGTCAGTGCATGGTATGTCTTCCTCCACTGGGGAAGGGCTAGGTGGACGCCCCTGGGAAACCCTGGAAGCAGAGTCTTCAAACAGAAGAAGAGACTGCTGCATAACTTGTGGCTCAGACCGTTTCCCTGATATGCTTGGGGGTGATGTGACAGACTGATGGGCTTGGTTTTCAGGTGCCACCTGTGCGCTTTCCGCAGAAGACTGGGTGGAAGACCATGTGGTGAACGTGCTGGAAGCACTGTCGGCCACCCAATCGATTAATGCCTGTACCTGCTCAGGCCTTACCATCCTAAGAGCGGCATTGTGCCCCACGAGATATTGCGGTACATTCTGCCGGCTAGTTGAGGGAGTTCGTTCCCTACTGTGTGCGCCTGGGGCCGAACGGCCACGTCCTCTACCAACAACAGAGGCTCCACGGACACCACCACGACCGCGTCCTCGTCCCTTAATAGTATTTTTCTTCATTGTTGCGATTCAACTCGCACCACAATGAAATATATTATTTTTTATAAGCAAAATCCCCTCACTGGAATACTTTCAGTCTTTTGACTGTATGGATTACAGATGGAATGACTGTTATATGTGAGTACCGCTTTCTTTGACAGATTCTAGTATGGGTACATATATGTTTTCCCAACCCCAGCACATTAGTTTGCTAATTCCAGATGTATGAAACGCAGGCCTAACTGTATCTAGTATATTGAACGCCAGATAAACTAACTTGGCCTTTTTTAAATAAAAACAATTCCCTCACTGGAATACTTTCAGTCTTTTGACTGTATGGATTACAGATGGAATGACTGTTATATGTGAGTACCGCTTTCTTTGACAGATTCTAGTATGGGTACATATATGTTTTCCCAACCCCAGCAAATTAGTTTGCTAATTCCAGATGTATGAAACGCAGGCCTAACTGTATCTAGTATATTGAACGCCAGATAAACTAACTTGGCCTTTTTTAAATAAAAAAAATTCCCTCACTGGAATACTTTCAGTCTTTTGACTGTATGGATTACAGATGGAATGACTGTTATATGTGAGTACCGCTTTCTTTGACAGATTCTAGTATGGGTACATATATGTTTTCCCAACCCCAGCACATTAGTTTGCTAATTCCAGATGTATGAAACGCAGGCCTAACTGTATCTAGTATATTGAACGCCAGATAAACTAACTTGGCCTTTTTTAAATAAAAAAAATTCCCTCACTGGAATACTTTCAGTCTTTTGACTGTATGGATTACAGATGGAATGACTGTTATATGTGAGTACCGCTTTCTTTGACAGATTCTAGTATGGGTACATATATGTTTTCCCAACCCCAGCACATTAGTTTGCTAATTCCAGATGTATGAAACGCAGGCCTAACTGTATCTAGTATATTGAACGCCAGATAAACTAACTTGGCCTTTTTTAAATAAAAAAAATTCCCTCACTGGAATACTTTCAGTCTTTTGACTGTATGGATTACAGATGGAATGACTGTTATATGTGAGTACCGCTTTCTTTGACAGATTCTAGTATGGGTACATATATGTTTTCCCAACCCCAGCACATTAGTTTGCTAATTCCAGATGTATGAAACGCAGGCCTAACTGTATCTAGTATATTGAACGCCAGATAAACTAACTTGGCCTTTTTTAAATAAAAAAAAAATTCCCTCACTGGAATACTTTCAGTCTTTTGACTGTATGGATTACAGATGGAATGACTGTTATATGTGAGTACCGCTTTCTTTGACAGATTCTAGTATGGGTACATATATGTTTTCCCAACCCCAGCACATTAGTTTGCTAATTCCAGATGTATGAAACGCAGGCCTAACTGTATCTAGTATATTGAACGCCAGATAAACTAACTTGGCCTTTTTTAAATAAAAAAAATTCCCTCACTGGAATACTTTCAGTCTTTTGACTGTATGGATTACAGATGGAATGACTGTTATATGTGAGTACCGCTTTCTTTGACAGATTCTAGTATGGGTACATATATGTTTTCCCAACCCCAGCACATTAGTTTGCTAATTCCAGATGTATGAAACGCAGGCCTAACTGTATCTAGTATATTGAACGCCAGATAAACTAACTTGGCCTTTTTTAAATAAAAAAAAAATTCCCTCACTGGAATACTTTATGGCTTTTCACTGTATGGATTACAGGTGGACTGGTATTAGTAGGGGTGACACAAGCACACCCAAGTCCCTGATGTAGGATTTCTATGGCACAGACCACTATTACAAGTGATTAATGGACGTTGGGAGAGATTGTGCTGCAGCACTAGTCCCAAGATAGCCGCCGCCTATCAGCCCAGTAACATGTGCCACAAAATGGTCTGCACAACCTTTAAAAAAAATAGCCTTGGACTGTGCTGCTAAATCGCTATTGGTCTGAATCCCAGGTGTAGATGTCTGACTTGTTTGGAGCTTTGGAATGCACACTGTGGCAGCTTCTGCTGCAGCACTACAAGTCGCAAAATGGCGGCCGGCGGTCAGCCCGGGTACATGTGGATGGAAAAATCACTCTGGCCACTCTAAAAATAGCCAATCCCTATCAAAAAAGCAGCTCAGCTGCAGTTGTTCAGATGAATCACAGGTGGAGGAGAGAAATTTGCTTCCAGTTATTCAATTATCCCTGCCTATTCTCGCCCTAGCATCAGCTGCGTCTAACCCTGTTCTATTCACATCGGGAGTGAGCACGTCCCGACGTGCGCACAAGCTTATAAGAGGCTGAGTCACATGCTGCACTTGGCCAATCACAGCCTTGCCAATAGTAGGCATGGCTGCGATGGCATCTTAGGGCAAGTAGTATGATGCATGTTGATTGGCTGCTTTGCAGCCTTTCAAAATGCGCCAAAATACATGCCGAACGACGAACCCGAACCCGAACTTTTACGAAAAAGTTCGGGTTCGGGTCCGTGTCACGAACACCCCAAAATTCGGTACGGACCCGAACTATGCTCGAACTGTTCGCTCAACACTACTGCCTACCTTTAAGTCTTCTGAAATAATGACCCCTAAATCCCTTTCCTCAGATACTGAGGTTAGGACTGTATCACTGATTTTATATTCTGCTCTTGGGTTTTTACGCCCCAGGTGCATTATCTTGCACTTATCAACATTAAATTTTAGTTGCCAGATTTTTGCCCATTCCTCTAGTTTTCCTAAATCCTTTTCCATTTGGTGTATCCCTCCAGGAACATTAACCCTGTTACAAATCTTTGTGTCATCAGCAAAAAGACACACCCTACCATCGAGGCCTTCAGTACAGTAAATATTAATAAAGGTTTGGAGGAGGGGCCCTTTACCAGTAGATGTGCTTTTACTAAAGAAAGAAACTTTTTGACCTTTGTACCACTAGATCATCTATAGGCACAGGGCCGATTCTAACCTTTCTGCTACCTGAGACGAAAATTTGAATGGTGTGACCTGCTCCCATCATGCAAAATTTTCAATTCAACCCCTTCCCCTAGCCCTACTTTAAAGACATTTTAAAGACATATGTTTATGGATACTAAATAGAAAGAAAACAAGCTGCCTCGGCGGTGTATAACCATACAGGGGGAGTATATACTAGAACTAAACTTGAAACACCTTCCCACTAATATAAAATTTAACTTTTAATATTTCTCTCAAAAATAAGCTCAGATCAAGCCCAGACCCCGTGGGCCATGAATACAGATACATATGGTACACTTATTATCTCAGAACAATATACTCAATGGTTTTACTGAGATTACTCACAGTTTGTTGACATAACCCAAAATTGTTGCAGCTTTACAGCCTTTGAAGATAACGCAGCGTTTCCCCAGTCACTAATGTAGAGACCGGTTCGTCAGGGGATTGTATATTGTAATATATATACTTAAAGGGAACCTGTCACCAGTTTTATGGTGTCCTAACTAAGGGCAACATAAATACCGTATTTTTCGCCCTATAAGACGCACTTTTTTCCCCCCAAAAGTGGGGGGGAAATAGCAGTGCGTCTTATGGGGCGAATGCTGCTGATTTTGCCGTATTTTCAATTATACATCCGCCGCGATGCCGCGCGGCGGGTGCATCAGCTGTGAGGGAGGAGGGGTGGGGGCCGGCATCTGCATTTATAATGAGAGCGGGGCCCGTGCAGTGACTGTATTCTACTACACGGGCCCCGCTCACTGTATAATAGTATCTGTATTCTGTAATAGTTAATTGTGTATATAATGTAATCGCATAATCAGCGCTACTTACAACTACAAGCGCTCGGTAGGTAGCAGAGAGGAGGGAGGAGGCAGGCCGGGAGGACGGGCGGGCGGCGCGTCACTCACTATGTCACGCGCCTGCGCCTCCCACTTTTTGAATGAAGCAGGCGGCGCGGGCGCATGACGTAGTGACTCACGCTGCCAGCGCCCGTCCTCCCGGCCTGCCTCCTCCCTCCTCTCTGCTACCGAGCGCTTGTAGTTGTAAGTAGCGCTGATTACATTATATACACAATTAACTATTACAGAATACAGATACGATTATACAGTGAGCGGGGCCCGTGTAGTAGAATACAGTCACTGCACGGGCCCCGCTGTCATTATAAAAGCAGATGCGACCCCCACCCCTTGTATTGAGGGTCATTCACTACAGGGACACTGTTATGGAGGGGATCTGTGGTTGACACATAGCATAAGATGCTATATATGTGTCATCCACAGATCCCCCCATAACAGTGTCATACACAGATCCCCATAACAGTGCCATCCAGAGACCTCAATAAGAGCCACCCACAGATCCCCCATAAGTGTCACCCACAGATCCCCCATAAGTGTCACCCACAGATCCCCCATAAGTGTCACCCACAGATCCCCCATAAGTGTCACCCACAGATCCCCCATAAGTGTCACCCACAGATCCACCATAACAGTGCGTCATCCACAGATCCCCCATAACAGTGCGTCACCCACAGATCCCCAATAACAGTTCGCCATCCACAGATCCCCCGTAACAGTGTGCCATCCACAGACCACAATTAGTTCAAAACCCACCAAAAACACACCTATTGGTTAAAAATATTTTTTTTCTTATTTTCCTCCTCAAAAACCTAGGTGTGTCTTATGAGCCGGTGCGTCTTATAGGGCAAAAAATACGGTAAGTGACTGATTCTCTTAGAAAAATGCTGGGTCACTTTCTTTAATTGACCCAGTCAATCTGCCAACATCTTGTATTGAAAAGCTCCAGCTGATAATGATGAGTCATGAATATTTATAAGCTCCTGACTCTCCCCGCCTACCTGCTGCTGATTGACAGTTTTTTTCCATAGGAATCAGCAGCAGGTGGGCAGGGGAGTGGCTATAGCTGTTAATTAAATAAACACTGGACTCAATGACATCACGCTGGACTCAAATCAGCTCATTAGCATGCGACATGTGGCATCTTTGTGTGTATATTATGAGGTAACCATCTGTCACACCAGTAAGTGAATACATCTAAGGCACTTTTTAGTAGTTAATGATTGTATATAATAAATTAGATTATAATCAAATATCCACATGACAGGTTCCCTTTAACTGGAGTCTCAAGATAAAGACTCTCACAGTGGTGCCCATCAATCAGGACCCACTGGGAGACTTGAGCTAGGATGCAGGCTTCTAGAATGTCAGGTGTCTCAATGCTAAATTGAACATTGGCGCCTTATATATCATTACCCCCCCCCCCCCCACACACACACACACTTTGTCCCATCCCTCTACTTCCTCTTTAGATATTATCAATACATCATCCCAAAACCTTCCTTCTCATCCCTACAGTGCTCCCATTGGCCTCAGACTATGATCCCCATTCATTCTCCGTCATTCCAGACTTAACTGTATATTAATTCGGCATCTTAAAACTCCATATAACTAGCAGAACGCCACTGTCGAACGCCAATGTTCAATTTAGCATTGAGACACCTGACATTCTAGAAGCCTGCATCCTAGCTCAAGTCTCCCAGTTGGTCCTGATTGATGGGCACCACTGTGAGAGTCTTTATCTTGAGACTCCAGTTAAGCATATATATTCCAATATACAATCCCCTGACGAACCGGTCTCTACATTAGTGACTGGGGAAACGCAGCGTCATCTTCAAAGGCTGTAAAGCTGCAACAATTTTGGGTTATGTCAACAAACTGTGAGTAATCTCAGTAAAACCATTGAGTATATTGTTCTGAGATAATTAGTGTACCATGTGTATCTGTATTCATGACCCACGGGCTCTGAGCTTGATCTGAGCTTATTTTTAAAGGAAATATTAAAACGTATATATTATATTAGTGGGAAGGTGTTTCAAGTTTAGTTATACTACATAGAGCACTATAAAACACACAGGACAATACAGCACCACTTACCTATTACATATAGTGATGTCTCCTCTGAAGTAAATGTATTCTTTCCTCATCTTCTCCATTTGGACCAGACCGCCTTGACAACTTCTTTCAGCCGTAACTGGTCTCTGAAGAATTTGACACACACAGACAACTTAGATTCCTCACTTTTTGATCATCCTTCCCTTCCTGGTGCCCAAACATTGTCATCCTGCTGCTATACCCAATACAGTGCCCGCTGTTCTCCACAATGCCCCTAAATACTATACTGCTACAATTACAGTGCCATGCAGTGCAGTTTCACCCACCTCCATAGGATTACTACTCACAGATTACTCCAATTGTATAGAGTTTTCACAATCTCAGTTAGATCGTGAAAACTGAAATCCGATGGTATATTCTAACCTCCAGGCGTTCTCATGGTGACGGGGACGCTTGCCTGGGGGTTAGAATATACATGGCCCTGCCGCTCAGAGGAGTATACATTTATTACCGGTAACTGTAATCCGTAACTTTAGCTTTAAATCAGCGCTCATCTGTTTACTAGGGTATCTTACTCTCAGCTCCGGTAACAGGCAGTGCGGGCGGCGCTCACTCACTGATGTCACGCGCATGCTCCTCCCACTTGGTGGCGCAGGCGCGTGACATCAGTGAGTGAGCGCTGCCCACACTGCCTGTTACCGGAGCTGAGAGTAAGATACCCTAGTAAAGAGATTAGTGCTTATTTAAAGTTAAAGTTATGGATTACAGTTAATAAATGTATATTCCTCTGAGCGTCGGGGAGGGGGATCTGTGTATGGCACTGTTATGGGGGGATCTGTGGATGGCACTGTTTAGGGGGGATCTGTGGATGGAAAGGTTTAGGGGGATCTGTGGATGGCACTGTTTAGTGGGGGATCTGTGGATTGCACTGTTTAGGGGGGATCTGTGGATGGCACTGTTTAGGGGGGATCTGTGGATGGCACTGTTATGGAGACGGGGATCTGTGGATGGCACTGTCATGGGGGGATCTGTGGATGGCACTAGTATGGGGAGGGGGATCTGTGGATGGCACTGTTTAGGGGGATCTGTGGATGGCACTGTCATGGGGGAGATCTGTGGATGGCACTGTCATGGGGGGGTTCTGTGGATGGCACTTTTATGGGGAGGGGGATCTGTGGATAGAACTGTTTAGGGGGGATCTGTGGATGGCACTGTTATTGGGAGGGGGATCTGTGGATGGCACTGTTATTGGGAGGGGGATCTGTGGATGGCACTGTTTAGGGGGGATCTGTGGATGACACTGTCATGGGGTGGATCTGTGGATGACACATATAGCTTAAAATGCTATATAGTTTCATCCATAGATACCCCCATAGCAGTGTCATCTACTGATCCCCCTCCCCATAGCAGTGTCATCCACTGATCCCCCTCCTATAGCAGTGTCATCCACTGATCCCCCTCCCCATAACAATGCCATCCACAGATCCCCCTCCCATAACAGTGCCATTCACAGATCCCAGTCAGTTCCCTGGACTGGAGAAGATTGTCTTGAAGACAGGGAGGGCTGGGCATTCAAGGGTAGTCTTATACGGCGAGTATAGCCCAAACCCTATAATTTAAATGGAAAAGTTGGGGGTCGTCTTATACACCGGAAAATACGGTAATAGTTTTTGCTCTGGTGATAGATAAATTTACAGTGTTTACCTGCATATATGCATGCAAAATAAGGGTGATTATATAAATCTCACTTCTGAATAATAGTGATCATTGCAGTCATATCCTGTCACACTTTTATCTCCTCATGAATGATGATGGCTTTCTGCTAAGCTGATGGAAGATATGATTACACATGATATCAGAGCACAACACAAAGCATGTTTAGTCACAAAAGATTACTAGAGCATGCTCAATGAGTTATTGTGAACTTATCTAAAGACACAAATCATGCTCAATATATTATTGAAAATATCTAAAGGCATAAATCATGTTGCTGCTTTTGAAGGGCACAGTACATGATCCATGATCCCTAAGCACATTTATTTTTAGATAGCTTTTCTGCAAGTTTATTGTTAGTTGCAAGAAAAACTAAAACTATTCTTTCTATTTTAGTTCAAATAGTTAAAAATTATATACTGTATATTACAAATGCAAATCTTGTTTTTTCATGTGTTTTGTTAAATTATTTGATGAAATACCAAAGGGCTTGCTAAACTCCAAGTTGCGGAATTGTCGCCATAGCAGCCGTAGTGGCTGCTACTAGGCCTGTGGTGGCAGGGTGGACTGGGTCGTAATGGATTTCTGTTCTATTTCCAGCAAGCAGACTGCAGTAACACAATTGCACCTGCTGGGCTGAGTAGAAGAGTGCATGGGCTGACAATCATTCTCTGGCCTGTCTTTAGCCTGTGCGCCCTCCGACTCAGCAGGTGTGATGAGGGCTACTGGATTGCAACTGCTGGGGAGAATGGGATGTGCTGCATTAATTGGGGAATAGGGCAAGGTATTACAGTTTTTTATTTTTTATTTTAATGACACCACAGGGGATTCACTGATGTAAGGGGGAGCACTAGAGTATAGGGGGACTAAAGGGCATAACTTCTGTGTGGGGGCACTAAGTGTGCATTTTACTGTAAAGGGGGCACTAAGGGAGCATAAATACTGTTTAAGCGCACTAACAGGGCATTCTACTGTGAAGGGGGTATAACTACTGTGTGGGGGCACTAAGGGGGCATAACTTCTATGAGATGCAAATAGGTCACAGTGACTGCATGAGGGAACTAACAGGACATTCTATTGTTTGTGGGCACTAAGGCAATATAACTACTGTAAAGGGGGCAATAAAGGGGCATAACTACTGTGTGTGGGAACTAAGGGGTATAACTAATAAGTAGATGGGAGTGATATGGCAAGTGTGGATGGTCTTGACTAGTTGCGGGATGAGAGGGGTTGTGGGGATGTTGCTTGGGAAAGGGGCCTACTCAAAAGTTCCCTATCCCAACCTTTTCTAGTTACTTCCACGCACAGGATTTCGGCTGAGATCTTCAAGCAAGATGGAGGTGGCCAATCCGTGGAGAGCAAATGGATCAAGTATTATTTTTTTTGTTTTGTTTTTTACAATATTTCAGGTTAAATCTATTCGCTATTGCAAAGTACAAGGAAATCCGGCTTCGTGGCAAATTGAATTTATCCTGAAATTAAGATCGAAGTCCTTCGCTCATCACTAGCAGCCATTATTTCTACTCAGTATGAATAGAATTTCCTCAGTGAACAGCACTGAGGCCCGCTGGTCCCTTGTCTAGTGTAGATGCTCCCTGGCCCGTGCAAGACGATGATGACTGTGGTCAGGTACCCTTGCAGATTGTCTAGCACGCAGACCACGCTGATATAAACAGTTTTGAATGGTCTGAAGTAACACTTGGGTGCCTCTCACCTCGTATATAGCATATACACAGAGTATCTACATATACACACACACATACGCGCAAATACCACCATAATATATATATATATATATATATATATATATATATATATACAGTGGATATAAAAATTCTACACACCCTTGTTAAAATTTAGAACTGTTAGAACTTTTTCCACCTTTAATGTGACCTATAAAATGTACCATTCAATTGAAAAACAAACTGAAATCTTTTTGGTAGAGGGAAGAAAAAAATATAAAAAATATTTTTTTTACATCACAGAAACCTGACATTTTAACAGGGGTGTGTAGACTTTTTATGTCCATTGTATATATAAATATATATATATATATATATATATATATACACTGCTCAAAAAAATAAAGGGAACACTTAAACAACACAATGTAACTCCAAGTCAATCACACTTCTGTGAAATCAAACTGTCCACTTAGGAAGCAACACTGAGTAACAATCAATTTCACATGCTGTTGTGCAAATGGGATAGACAACAGGTGGAAATTATAGGCAATTAGCAAGACACCCCCAATAAAGGAGTGGTTCTGCAGGTGGTAACCACAGACCACTTCTCAGTTCCTATGCTTCCTGGCTGATGTTTTGGTCACTTTTGAATGCTGGCGGTGCTTTCACTCTAGTGGTAGCATGAGACGGAGTCTACAACCCACACAAGTGGCTCAGGTAGTGCAGCTTATCCAGGATGGCACATCAATGCGAGCTGTGGCAAGAAGGTTTGCTGTGTCTGTCAGCGTAGTGTCCAGAGCATTGAGGCGCTACCAGGAGACAGGCCAGTACATCAGGAGACGTGGAGGAGGCCGTAGGAGGGCAACAACCCAGCAGCAGGACCGCTACCTCTGCCTTTGTGCAAGGAGGAACAGGAGGAGCACTGCCAGAGCCCTGCAAAATGACCTCCAGCAGGCCACAAATGTGCATGTGTCTGCTCAAATGGTCAGAAACAGACTCCATGAGGGTGATATGAGGGCCCGACGTCCACAGGTGGGGGTTGTGCTTACAGCCCAACACCGTGCAGGACGTTTGGCATTTGCCAGAGAACACCAAGATTGGCAAATTCGCCACTGGCGCCCTGTACTCTTCACACATGAAAGCAGGTTCACACTGAGCACATGTGACAGATGTGACAGAGTCTGGAGACGCCGTGGAGAACGTTCTGCTGCCTGCAACATCCTCCAGCATGACCGGTTTGGCATTGGGTCAGTAATGGTGTGGGGTGGCATTTCTTTGGAGGGCCGCACAGCCCTCCATGTGCTCGCCAGAGGTAGCCTGACTGCCATTAGGTACCGAGATGAGATCCTCAGACCCCTTGTGAGACCATATGCTGGTGCGGTTGGCCCTGGATTCCTCCTAATGCAAGACAATGCTAGACCTCATGTGACTGGAGTGTGTCAGCAGTTCCTGCAAGACGAAGGCATTGATGCTATGGACTGGCCCGCCCGTTCCCCAGACCTGAATCCAATTGAGCACATCTGGGACATCATGTCTCGCTCTATCCACCAACGTCATGTTGCACACAGACTGTCCAGGAGTTGGCAGATGCTTTAGTCCAGGTTTGGGAGGAGATCCCTCAGGAGACCGTTAGCCACCTCATCAGGAGCATGCACAGGCATTGTAGGGAGGTCATACAGCCACGTGGAGGCCACACACACTACTGAGCCTCATTTTGACTTGTTTTAAGGACATTACATCAAAGTTGGATCAGCCTGTAGTGTGTTTTTCCACTTTAATTTTGAGTGTGACTCCAAATCCAGACCTCCATGGGTTAAAAAATTTGATTTCCATTTTTTTATTTTTGTGTGATTTTGTTGTCAGCACATTCAACTATGTAAAGAATAAAGTATTTCAGAAAAATATTTATTTAATTCAGATCTAGGATGTGTTATTTTTGTGTTCCCTTTATTTTTTTGAGCAGTGTATATATATATTTCATTAGGGAGAGTCCAATGCACAGAATAAGGGAATTTTAAAAGGTGTGGGCGCAGTTTTCAAACTATCTTAAGTTTTTTGGTAGCTGCGTAGCGGCATGACATAAGACATGCTGCGCCCCGCCCCCGCATCTCGGCTCCACGCTCCTCCGTCGCATCTCTGCTGAGAAACACTGCACGCTGGACGCCGGACACAAAATTAAGAGGCTGCTGCACTGCTCCCTGTCCTCCTAGGCAGGTTTGTGCGATCGCCTCGATTGTCCTGAGTGCTGTTGCAGCTTGTCGGCGCTCAGGTGATACTCTGCTGTATACTATATGCAGCTTTGCCGCTCGTGAGTCCCCGCTCGGAGATGACCAGAGATGACCAGCTGATGACCGGGGGGAAGCATAATTTGAGGATGTGAGGTCCCATTCCCCGAAGCTTTTGCTTTTTTTTTTCTCCTGCCCCTTTATCCTCCGCCTTAGTAAGCAGCTCTAGGAGGCTGTAATACTGGTGGACTTTGAGGTGCCTGAATAGTGTCTGTGGAGTGCTGAATACAGGCGTGGGCACACAAATGGACTTGGTAGCGCCCCTCTGCGGTCTCGGGTGGCAATAACTCTTGGTGATTTGAGGTCACAGACATCGGGCCAATTCGACTTGTTGCTATGATCAACAGTGTGTGGTGCAGGTGTGGGGTGCAAGGGTGTTTATTGGACCTGAACTGGTTGGTGTGCTGGGCCGAAGGGCTGAAGGGTGCACTTGGTGAGAGTAAGAGTGCCCCCCAGCCCGGCCACAGCCATATATTGGTTTTACATCTACCCCCGGAACTGGCTTGGTTGTGTAGTTAATTCACTAACTTATGCTCGGCATTACCCCACACAGGGCTGAAGATCCCTGTGAGAGCGGGAGAGAGGGATAAACCTGCACCCATATTTGCTCTTGATTATGTTACCTTGAACTGCACTGAATTTTATTGAATGCACTGTTCGGATTCTTTCAGGCCCGTTTGGCAGTTGTTAAGCTGTCCCCGCGTGGAAAACCGGAGCAGGGCTGAAGATTGGTGAGATCTGCAGGGGACTCCCTGTTCCAGTGTTGGATGTATGACCCCCAGCTCCTTTTTTTCTCTAACCTTGAATACATTATATCTATTAACAAAGATTAACTTCAACTAACCTAGACTGACTGGTGTGCTTATATCTCTGTTACAATAACATTTAAATCCCTAATCCAGTCCATTCTCAATGATGTCTATAATATGTGGTTTTCTATTATGACTTGAGATTACGGTAATAGCTGGTTGTTGTTGATTAGAGTTGAGCGGACACCTGGATGTTCGGGTTCGGCAGGTTCAGCCGAACTTGAAAAAAAAGTTCGGGTTCGGGACCCGAACTTGACCCGAACTTGACCCCGAACCCCATTGAAGTCAATGGGGACCCGAACTTTTGGGCACTAAAATGGCTCTAAAATAGTCCAGGAAAGGGCTAGAGGGCTGCAAAAGGCATCAAAATGTGCTTAAGAGCATGGCAACTGTTCTGCAAACAAATGTGGATAGGGAAATGACTTAAAATAACATAAAATACTGAAAAATTAAAAATAACAATCTGGATCTAGGAGTAGGAGGTTGAGGAGGCAGTGGATGGGTGGATGTGGCTGTGTAGGTTGACGTGACGGTGTAGGTGGAAGCGGCAATGAAGGAGGAATAGGTAGCCAACACTGATTTGTGTTGTTTTTTTTATTTTTAAATTGGGGTATCTACAAACTGAAAAGAATGGCATGGTATTAAACAAGCAGGAAGTGCTCAAACCCACATGCAGTTGTGCATATATATAGGGGAGCAGATCCTGCACTTGTGGCCCGTTGCTAATGACGATCCCCAGCAAAAATGCATACAGTGGAGGATGCCCGCAGCGAACCACAAGTACCACAATAGACATCCTACACAAGATAGCAATTATGTGGATGTGATAATCAATTTGGCAATATAACAAAATAATAGCAAAGACAGGTGCACTCTGCGGTCTTACTAAACCCGCAAACTGATTTTAAAATTGAGAGATTAGTCAACATATTGTAACGGTCACGTATACACACACACAGGGGGGAGGATAGTGACCACTGCGCTCCACCCTCACCCCTGGCCCTGCCTACTTGCCTCACGAGTCCTGATGACAGGGGACAACTGGACGGCAGTCCCTAACTTAGTATACGTGCGGGAAGGACAGACAAGACAAATAACGGATAGTGAACGGACCGGCACAAAACCAAGTGGACAACGCAGTACAGAGGGATAAGCAAAGAAAGGTCAGGAGAAGCCGGGGTCATAAATACCAGGAGAGTCGAGAAGTATAAAAGGAGTCCGCAAAGAGTAGTCAGGTGGAAGCCAAGGTCAATATACCAGGAAGGATGCGCAGTACAGGAGGAGCAGGCAAAGGATCGTCAGGGAACAGGATCAGGTAAGTACACAGGTAACCAACAACTGCCAGGAACCTAAATTAACAGGCAACCTGTGGCCAGCAGGCTGCCTGTATTTATAGTGGGGAGTGAGGGTCATGTGACGTGGCCAGCGTCACATGACCGACAGACCAACCAGTCGAGCACCGAGTGATCAGCTTGGCGCTCAAGGCAGACTTAGGAGCAGGGGGCCTCCCAGCTAGCAAAGCCGCCCTGGGAACGAGGTCAAACACAGATCCTCGCTCCCGAAGCTAAGCAGCAGGTTTGCGGTTAATGGGAGACCAAGTGCACCTTCGGAACCCCGTTACAGTACCCCCCCTTTTATGAGGGGCCACCGGACCCAAGACTTCAGGCGATGGCCTTTCAGGGTGTTCTAAATGAAATTTTCGAACAAGTCTAGGAGCATGAACCTCCCTGGCAGGTACCCAAGATCTCTCTTCAGGTCCATACCCCTTCCAGTGAATCAGGTACTGCAAGGAATTACGCACCTTCCTGACATCCACTATTTTAGACACCACATACTCGACAGCATCATTAACAAGAACTGGCAGAGGCGAGGTTTTTGATGGCACTACCGGTTCAAAATATTTATTAAGTAGAGATTTTTGGAACACATTATGAATGTGGAATGACTCGGGCAGCTCCAACCTAAATGATACCGGGTTAATCACCTCCGCGATCTTATATGGTCCAATAAAACGAGGAGCAAACTTTTTAGAATCTACCTTAAGAGAGAGATTCTTGGAGGACAACCATACCTTATCCCCAATCTGCAAATTCACCCCCCTTAAACATCTTCTATCGGCCTTGAGTTTCTGAGAACTTTGAGCCTTTTCTAAGTTCGATTGAACCCGGGCCCAAACTGTGCACAGTTCAGAGGAGAGCCTATCCGCCTCAGGGTTAGAGGAGGAGACGAATGACCCAGATCGAAAACGGGGATGGAAACCATGGTTACAAAAGAAAGGTGAAACCCCAGCAGAAGAATTGACACGGTTATTCAAAGCAAATTCAGCCAATGGAAGAAATTTCACCCATAATTGCTGGTCATCAGCAACATACAACCTCAAGAATTGTTCCACAGACTGATTAAGGCGTTCAGTCTGCCCATTACTCTCAGGAAGGTAGGCAGAGGAAAAAGACAATGAAATTTGACATTTTTGACAGAAGGCCCTCCAGAATTTGGACACAAACTGCACACCCTGTCAGAAACAATATTTTCTGGGATACCATGCAATCGAACAATTTCTTTCACAAAAGTAGATGCCAGGGTTTTGGCATTCGGGAGTTTAGCCAGGGGAATGAAATGGACCATCTTGCTAAACCTATCGACCACTACCCAAACTACAGTCTTACCCTCCGCCGGCGGTAGGTCAGTTATAAAGTCCATCGAGATATGGGACCAGGGTCTACTGGGAATGGGTAGGGGTTGTAGGTTATCAGCAGGGCGAGTCCTAGGTGTCTTGGACCTGGCACAAACCTCACAGGCTGACACGTAGGACTTGACATCCCTAGTTAGAGTGGGCCACTAATAAGATCTAGAAACCAGATCCTTAGTGCCCTCAACACCCGGATGTCCACAAAAGGCAGAATCGTCACACTCACCCAACAGCTGGAGACGAAATTGTACGGGAACGAACAACTTATCTGTTGGGGTGGATACCGGTGCCAGATGTTGTTCAGACCTAATGCGAGCCGAGATATCCTGGGTTAGAGCTGCTATGAAGATCTTTGCTGGTAGGATGGATTCAGGTGGTACCTCAGTAGGTTGAAAAGCATGGAAGCTCCGAGATAATGCGTCCGCCTTCACATTTTTACTTCCCGGCCTGAACGTAATGGAAAAATCAAAACGAGTAAAAAACAGAGCCCATCTGGCTTGACGGGGATTCAACCTCTTAGCAGACTCGAGAAACAAAAGGTTTTCATGGTCAGTGACAACAGTTACACAATGCCTTGCCCCCTCCAGAAAATGCCTACACTCCTTAAATGCCCATTTAATGGCCAGCAGCTCCCTATTCCCTATGTCGTAGTTTCTCTCCGTGGGAGAGAATTTCCTGGAGAAGAAGGCACATGGTCTCAGGTTAGTGAGGCTAGCAGGACCTTGTGAAAGGACTGCTCCTGCGCCGTCCCCGGACGCATCCACCTCCACAATAAAAGGTCTCTCCTGATCAGGCTGGATCAGAATGGGAGCGCTACTGAATGCCTTTTTAAATTTTTCAAATGAAGAAATGGCCTCAGTAGACCAATTCTCCAAATCCGCCCCTTTCTTAGTAAGGTCGGTCAACGGTTTAGCAATTACGGAAAAATTCATAATAAATTTACGATAGTAATTGGCGAAACCTAAGAACCGTTGTAAGGCCTTTAAGGATGAAGGTCTTGCCCATTCTTTAATTGCTAGTACCTTACCAGGATCCATCTTGAAGGCGTGAGGAGTCACAACATGCCCTAGAAACAGAATCTCCTGTGCACCAAAGACACATTTATCTTGCTTAGCGGATAGCTGATTCTCCCTCAACACCTCTAATACTTGTTTAACATGAGACACATGGGATTCGAAGTCAGGAGAGAATATCAAAATGTCGTCAAGATAGACAATAACAAATTTACCTAAGAACTCCCTAAGAATGTCATTCATGAAGTTTTGGAACACAGCTGGGGCATTGCTGAGTCCAAAAGGCATCACCTGATATTCAAAGTGTCCTACCGGAGTATTGAACGCCGTCTTCCATTCGTCTCCCTCCTTGATTCGGATTAGATTGCATGCCCCTTTCAGGTCAATTTTGGAAAACCAGGTTGCCCCCAGAACCTGGTTAAATAAATCCGGAATCAATGGGAGAGAGTATCTATTCTGGACAGTGATTTTATTTAATCTCCGGTAATCGATACATGGCCTAAGACCACCATCTTTTTTCTTAACGAAGAAAAACCCCGCCCCCATAGGAGAGACAGAAGGTCTAATATGCCCTTTACCAAGGGTCTCCTTAATATAATCTTCCATGGCCTTGCGTTCGGGTTTAGAAAGATTATAAATTCGCCCCTTAGGAAACTTGGCCCCCTCTACTAGCTCTATAGTACAATCGTAAGGTCTATGGGGGGGTAAAACCTCCGGGGTTGGTGATGAGAATAGATTAGAATATTCCCTAACAACAGTGGGTAAAGTATCAGACTTTACTGAGACCCCAGCCTGTGCCACGGACAAGCACGATCACACTTGAACCCACATCTCACCAACTCCCCATTGGACCAATCTATAGTGGGGTTATGTAGTCGGAGACAAGGCAACCCTAGTACCACCTCAGCCGGTAGGTTCTCCAAGACTAAAAGGGAACATCTCTCTGAGTGGCACACACCCACGGTTAGAGAAATCTCTGAGGTACATGAGCTCACCTTACCACCAATAAGAGGAGTAGCATCAATAGCCATGACATGGATAGGAGTTGGTAAAGCAAACATTGGAATACCCAATCTTACAGCATACTCAGAGTCAATAAAGCTGGCCGCTGAGCCAGAATCAATAAAGGCCTTATCCGGCCATTTATCTACTCCCAGAGAAATCGTAATGGGTACCAAAAGCTTACATTTAGAAAAATCTGAGTGTACCTGGTCTTTAGGTTGCCTTGCCTTAGGAGACTTGACAGAGAGGACCTTCTTAGGACACTGGTTGATCCAATGGTCAGGATCTCCACAGTAAAAGCATTCTCCACGTCTGCGGCAAAGATTCCCTTGGGTCATGCCAACCTGCATGGGCTCCTCGGTGGAGACCTCAGCATTGTCTCTGGGATAGGCCTCTGGCTGGACCACCATCTGAGAAGAGAACTGTTGTTCCTGTTGTCTCTCTCTAACCCGTCGGTCAAGTCGGACAACAAGGGTCATCATCTCCTCTAAGGTCTCTGGAAGTTGATAACTGACCAGAAGATCCTTTAAATTATCAGACAGACCTGACCTGAACTTACTCTTCAGGGCTGGTTCGTTCCATCCTGAGGGGACACACCACCTTCTGAATTGAGTGCAATAATCTTCCGCAGGTAGATTGCCCTGAACCAGTGCCTTTAGAGCCGTCTCGGCTACTAGAGCCCTGTCTGGTTCATCATAGAGGGTACCCAGGGCCTGAAAGAACCCCTCCACAGAAGATAAACAACTAGCGCCAGCAGGTAAAGAGAACGCTTAGTCCTGGGGATCACCCTGTAGTCGGGAAATGATAATGCCCACGCGTTGACTCTCGGGGCCAGAGGACACGGGGCTCAAACGGAAGTAAAGTTTGCAACTCTCCTTAAAAGAGAGAAACTTCTTCCGGTCTCCAGAAAAGGGTTCTGGGAGCTTAATCTGGGGCTCAAAATGCGGACTGGAGGCCTGAGGAGTGGAAGAACCTTGCCCTAACTCAAAAGAACTGAGTTTTTCCCCTAACTCCTGCACCATCTGCGTCAGATGGTCAGTCAGGGTCACCAGACGATTCATTATACAGTGGTTATTGGGCATGTTAATCTGTAACGGTCACGTACACACGTACACACACACACAGGGGGGAGGATAGTGACCACTGCGCTCCACCCTCACCCCTGGCCCTGCCTACTTGCCTCACAAGTCCTGATGACAGGGGACAATTGGACGGCAGTCCCTAACTTAGTATACGTGCGGGAAGGACAGACAAGACAAATAACGGATAGTGAATGGACCGGGTCAGAACCAAGAGGACAACGCAGTACAGAGGGATAAGCAAAGGAAGGTCAGGAGAAGCCGGGGTGATAAATAACAGGAGAGTCGAGAAGTACCAAAGGAGTCCGCAAAGAGTAGTCAGGTGGAAGCCGAGGTTTATAGTGGGGAGTGAGGGTCATGTGACGTGGCCAGCGTCACATGACCGACAGACCAACCAGTCGAGCACCGAGTGATCGGCTCGACGCTGAAGGCAGACTTAGGAGCAGGGGGCCTCCCAGCTAGCAAAGCCGCCCTGGGAACGAGGTCAAACACAGAACCTCGCTCCCAAAGCTAAGCAGCAGGTCTGCGGTTAATGGGAGACCGAGTGCACCTTCGGAACCCCGTTACACATATCCTACGGTGTAGGACATGTCTGAGCCCGAGCACCGCGCCAAGGTTTCTCAAGTAGCTCGGGAACCTAACACTCACATACCTGAGCCGTATGGGCAATACCAGGAGCCAGTGGGCCAAAATTGGTAATGCCAATGGCTCCTGGTATTGCCCATACGGCTCAGGTAGGTGAGTGTTAGGTTCCTGAGCTACTTGAGAAACCTTGGCGCGGTGCTCGGGCTCAGACATGTCCTACACCGTAGGATATGTTGGCTAATCTCTCAATTTTAAAATCAGTTTGAGGGTGTAGTAAGACCGCACCTGTCTTTGCTATTATTTTGTTATATTGCTAAATTGGGGTATCCCCCAAAATATTGGGACATATAACAAAATAAAACAAAGAATAAGTGCACAAGAATGGATGGTTGAGGCTGGTATAAATGTCTATTCTGCACAAGGTACGGACAAGTCCTCTGGGTTTCATGCCTGGTTCATTTTAATAAACGGAAGATTGTCCACAATGGCTGCGGCCTGTGATAATGTTCTCTGCCGTGCTAAACACACATTCACACTATACACTGGCTGCAGGCCAGGTCAGCACCCCCAAGGCTGACAAAGCTTTTCCACATTTGGCCCATGCTAACCCTGCCTTCTCAGGTGCTGGCGGTGCCCTAGCTACGTTGGCGACCTCTTCCTCCTCCTCTGCCTTCGCCTTGTGCTTCCACTGTGCCCCCGCTGTCAGGTGGGAATGCCATTATCAGCGTACGCTTGTAGTCGCGCATCTTCCGATCAGTAACAGATGTTTTCACTAAATTTAGTTCCCTGTCAGCAATGCAGAGCAGGGGTTCATTCACGGAAAAAGGGGGTTCATGTCACCCAGCAATAGAACAGAGGATTTTGAGAGAACGAGGTCCATGTCACCCAGGCACAGCAGGGGTTCATTCACGGCAAAAGGGCGTTCATGTCACCCAGCAATAGAACAGACGATTTTGAGAGATTTAGGCCCCTGTCACCCAGACACAGCAGGGGTTCATTCACGGCAAAAGGGGGTTCATGTCACCCAGCAATAGAACAGACGATTTTGAGAGATTTAGGCCCCTGTCACCCAGGCACAGCAGGGGTTCATTCACGGCAAAAGGGGGTTCATGTCACCCAGCAATAGAACAGACGATTTTGAGAGATTTAGGCCCCTGTCACCCAGGCAATGCAGAGGTTCATTCACGGCAAAAGGGGGTTCATGTCACCCAGCAATAGAACAGACGATTTTGAGAGATTTAGGCCCCTGTCACCCAGGCACAGCAGGGGTTCATTCACGGCAAAAGGGGGTTCATGTCACCCAGCAATGGAGATGGCCCGAATAGTTCGCCGGCGAATAGTTCCCGGCGAACATGGCCTGTTCGCGTTCGCCGCGGCGGGTGAACATATGCGATGTTCGGTCCGCCTCCTATACATCATCATTGAGTAAACTTTTACCCTGTACCTCACAGTCAGCAGACACATTACAGCCAATCAGAAGCAGACCCTCCCTCCCAGACCCTCCCACCTCCTGGACATCATCCATTTTAGATTCATTCGAAAGCTGCATTCTCAGTGAGAGGAGGGACAGTGCTGCTGCTGCTGATTCAATAGGGAAAGCGTTAGCTAGGGCAGTGTTCTGTGTCCACAGACTCATCTGCTGTAAGGACAGCGTCCTGACAGCACCCCAAAAAGGTACATCAGTCTGCTTTTTTAAAAAATTTTAATATATATATACAGGGAGTGCAGAATTATTAGGCAAGTTGTATTTTTGAGGATTAATTTTATTATTGAACAACAACCATGTTCTCAATGAACCCAAAAAACTCATTAATATCAAAGCTGAATATTTTTGGAAGTAGTTTTTAGTTTGTTTTTAGTTTTAACTATTTTAGGGGGATATCTGTGTGTGCAGGTGACTATTACTGTGCATAATTATTAGGCAACTTAACAAAAAACAAATATATACCCATTTCAATTATTTATTTTTACCAGTGAAACCAATATAACATCTCAACATTCACAAATATACATTTCTGACATTCAAAAACAAAACAAAAACAAATCAGTGACCAATATAGCCACCTTTCTTTGCAAGGACACTCAAAAGCCTGCCATCCATGGATTCTGTCAGTGTTTTGATCTGTTCACCATCAACATTGCGTGCAGCAGCAACCACAGCCTCCCAGACACTGTTCAGAGAGGTGTACTGTTTTCCCTCCTTGTAAATCTCACATTTGATGATGGACCACAGGTTCTCAATGGGGTTCAGATCAGGTGAACAAGGAGGCCATGTCATTAGATTTTCTTCTTTTATACCCTTTCTTGCCAGCCACGCTGTGGAGTACTTGGACGCGTGTGATGGAGCATTGTCCTGCATGAAAATCATGTTTTTCTTGAAGGATGCAGACTTCTTCCTGTACCACTGCTTGAAGAAGGTGTCTTCCAGAAACTGGCAGTAGGACTGGGAGTTGAGCTTGACTCCATCCTCAACCCGAAAAGGCCCCACAAGCTCATCTTTGATGATACCAGCCCAAACCAGTACTCCACCTCCACCTTGCTGGCGTCTGAGTCGGACTGAAGCTCTCTGCCCTTTACCAATCCAGCCACGGGCCCATCCATCTGGCCCATCAAGACTCACTCTCATTTCATCAGTCCATAAAACCTTCGAAAAATCAGTCTTGAGATATTTCTTGGCCCAGTCTTGACGTTTCAGCTTGTGTGTCTTGTTCAGTGGTGGTCGTCTTTCAGCCTTTCTTACCTTGGCCATGTCTCTGAGTATTGCACACCTTGTGCTTTTGGGCACTCCAGTGACCTCGCAGATAAAAAAAAATTATATTTAATCTTTTTCTGTGATATAATCACATTTGCAAGCCCGTGTGTATCAGGCCCACTAGAGGCCACGTACCCTGAACCCAAAAAATTCAGAGAAAATAGTTGACTAGCTTACACAGGACACCCAATCTTCAACAGCTTCCGCTAAGAACCTTGACGCACCATCCTCCTCCAGGTCAGCTTTGGTCACCTGCTCTCAAGTTACCACTCTCCCGCCCGCCGCCACCACCATTACTACCACCACAGCCACCACAGCCACTTCACTTGATCCCTCAGAGGAGTTATTTACACATCAGTTGGATGAAATTAGTGATGCGCAACCATTATTGCCAGAAGATGGAGATAACAGGGATATGTCTCAGTCAGGCAGCATTACACACATGGGTGTACAGTGTGATGATGATGATGATGATGTTGTACCCGCTGCTGCTTCCTTTGCTGAGTGTCAGATACAAGTGAAGTGGTTGATGATGACGATCTGTCCGTGGATGCCACGTGGGTGCCTGCTCGAAGAGAAGAAGAACAGGGGGAAAGTTCAGAAGGGGAGACAGAGAGAAGGAGGAGACGAGTTGGAAGCAGGGGGAGGTCGTCGCAAGGAGCTAGTGGCACAGTCAGACAGCATGTATCGGCACCCGGGGTCAGCCAGACAGCACGCCAATCAACACATGCTGTTTCCACCACCAGAATGCTGTCATTGCAAAGCTCAGCAGTGTGGCATTTTTTTTGTATGTCTGCCTCTGACAACAGCGATGCCATTTGCAACCTGTGCCAAAAGAAACACCCTCCTAGGTACAACTGCTTTGCGAAGGCACATGATCGCACATCACAAACGCCTATGGGATCAACACATGATGACGAGTAGAAGCAGCACATCAGCTCAAAGCCACCATCCTCCTCCTGGTCCAGCATCTTCAGCCACGTCAACCACTGCTGTCCACCTTGCCCCCTCTCAACCACCCGCCACTCCGCCTCTCACCTTCAGCAGTTCCATCTCATCTGCCCACAGTCCGGTGTCTGTAAAGGAAATGTTTGAGCGTAGGAAGCCAATGTCACAGAGTCACCCCCTTGCCTGGCGTCTGACAGCTGGCTTGACGGAACTCTTAGCCCGCCAGCTTTTACCATACCAGCTGGTGGAGTCTGAGGCCTTCAAAAAATTTGTCGCTATTGGGACACCACAGTGGAAGGTACCCGGACAAATTTTTTTTTCAAAAAAGGCAATCCCAAACCTCTACTCAGTGATTGAAAAGGAAGTCATGGCATCTCTGGCATACAGTGTTGGGGCAAGGGTCCATCTGACCACTGATACCTGGTCTGCAAAGCACGGTCAGGGCAGGTATATCACCTACACTGCGCATTGGGTCAACCTGCTGATGGCTGCCAAGCATGGAATGCGTGGCTCTGCAGCGGAGTTGGTGACACCGCCACGACTTGCAGGTAGGCCTACTGCCACCTCCTCTACTCCTCCTACTCCATCCTCTTCCATAACCTCCTCGGCTGAGTCCTCTTCTGCTGCGGCGTCTGGCTGCACATCAACTGAATCCCCCCAGCTCCCCAGGGGCTATTCCACATCCCAGATATGACAGTGTCACCCTGTCTTGGGGTTGACTTGCCTGAAAGCAGAGAGCCACATCGGACCAGCACTCCTGTCCGACCTGAACGCACAGGTGGATCAGTGGCTGACCCCGCACCAACTGGAGATCGGCAAAGTGGTGTGTGACAATGGAAGCGATTTGTTGGCGGCATTGAATTTGGGCAAGTTGTCACATGTGCCGTGCATGGCACATGTGTTGAATCTCATCGTACAACGCTTTGTGTCTAAGTACCCAGGCTTACAGGACGTCCTCAAGCAGGCCAGGAAGGTGTGTGGCCATTTCAGGCGTTCCTACATGGCCATGGCGCACTTTTCAGACATTCAGCGCCGAAACAACATGCCAGTGAGGCGCTTGATTTGCGACAGCCCGACACGTTGGAATTCAACACTCCTAATGTTCGACCGCCTTCTCCAACAATAAAAAGCTGTCAACGAGTATTTGTATGACCGGGGTGCTAGGACAGCCTCTGCGGAGCTGGGAATTTTTTTGCCACGTTACTGGACGCTCATGCACAATGCCTGTAGGCTCATGCGTCCTTTTGAGGAGGTGACAAACCTAGTCAGTCACACCGAAGGCACCATCAGCGACCTCATCCCATTTGTTTTCTTCCTGGAGCGTGCCCTGCAAAGAGTGCTGGATCAGGCTGTAGATGAGCGTGAAGAGGAAGAGTTGTGGTCACCATCACCACCAGAAACAGCCTTGTCATCATCGCTTGCCGGACCTGCGGCAACGCTGCAAGAGCAGTATGAGGAAGAGGAGTCAGAGGAGGAATGTGGCTTTGAGGAGGAGGAAGACCAACCACCGCAGGCATCCCAGGGTGCTCATTGTTGTCACCTATCTGGGACACATGGTGTTGTACGTGGCTGGGGTGAAGAACAGACCGTCAATGACATCAGTGAGGACGAGGAACGGGAAATGAGTAGCTCGGCATCCAACCTTGTGTAAATGGGGTCTTTCATGCTGTCATGTTGTTCAGGGACCCTCGTATAAAAAGGATGAAGGAGAACGACCTGTACTGGGTGGCCACGCTACTAGACCCCCGGTATAAGCAGAAAGTGGCTGAAATGTTACCAACTTACCGAAAGTCAGAAAGGATGCAGCAGTTCAAAACAAAACTAAAAAATATGCTTTACACAGCTTATAAGGGGGATGTCACAGCGCAACGAGAATCTAACAGGGGAAGAGGTAAAAAGTAATCCTCCTCCTAACACGACCACGGCGGCAAGGACAGGACGCTTTACAGATGTGTTGTTGATGGAGGACATGCAGAGCTTTTTCAGTCCTACACATCGCCACAGCCCTTCGGGATCCAGCCTTAGAGAACGACTCGACCGACAGGTAGGAGACTACCTCGCCTTAACTGCAGATATCAAAACTCTGAGGAGCGATGAACCCCTTGACTACTGGGTGTGCAGGCTTGACCTGTGGCCTGAGCTATCCCAGTATGCGATAGGACTTCTGGCCTGCCCCGCTTCAAGTGTCCTGTCAGAAACGACATTCAGTGCAGCAGGAGGCATTGTCACTGACAAAAGAAGTCGCCTCGGTCAAAAAAGTGTTGATTACCTCACTTTCAATAAGATGAATGAGGCATGGATCCCGAAGGGACTGACAGTGGGGGATACGTTTGACTAACAAAAGGCCTGATGACATGCCTTGGCCTCAAAATGGTCCCCACACTGCTGTATTTAATGTCTGCATACCGGATGACTTTCGTGAATTCTCCGCCACGAACTAGGGTTCAAGCCGCAATGTTTTAGTCACCTTTCTGCCTTGAAAACATCAATTTTTCAGGGATTAAACTGATAGGAATAGTACTAGTTAAGACACCACTCATATAGGGTGTCACAGCACATTGCTCTCTGCACGCGCAGTGCCCCAACTTGGGAGTAAGAGGACCGACCAAGCTGCTTTTTCCATCTCCCGATTCCTAAAATCAGTTCAGTTTGGTGCATCGGAGTTTAATTTGTCACTTTGAAGGCAGTCGAAGGTACCCGGCCTAAATTTTTTTTCACAAAAGGCAATCCCACCCTGATATGGGACGTAACAGGGATCAAACTGATGAGAATAGTACTACAGAAAATACGGGTGTGACAGTAGATTGCACGGCGCAGACACAGTGACCGTGGCGTGGATTCAAACAAAGGGGAGGGAGCCAGCGTTTTTTCAACCATCTCCCCGTTCGAAAAATCTATTCATTTCACCTTTCGGGGACCCTTGGTGTTGTACGTGGCTGGGTGGAGGAAGAAACCTTCAATGACATTGATGGGACATGGCTAGCTTGGTATCCAACCTTGTGCAAATGGGAAGTTTGCAGTTGGGCAAATGGACTGTTTGCGGTTGTTTGCGGTTCATTAAAAGGGGAGTTTGGTCTATCAATGTCTGTGAAGCGGGCATAACCCTTACACTACCTGATCGATACAACATCATACCTGATCGTATACACACACTGGATGTTTTAAACCACGTTGTTCAAAAAAAAATTGGATTGTTAGGTGATTTATGCCCTTTATGGATTAAAATCCAACTCTGCGTCAACTATGTAATTTTCCATGGGAGTTTTGCCATGGATCCCCCTCCGGCATGCCACAGTCCAGGTGTTAGTCCCCTTGAAACAACTTTTCCATCACTACTGTGGCTAGAAAGAGTCCCTGTGGGTTTTAAAATTTGCCTGCTTATTGAAGTCTATGGCGGTTCGTCCGGTTCGCGAACATCTGTAGAAATTTGCGTTCTCCGTTCGCGAACGGAAAATTTTATGTTCGCGACATCTCTATCTGTGGCTGGCCGAGTCAGAGGGGGGTTGTCACTTCCTTTCTTTCAAGGGTATTTTTTTTCTGTGCAGTTACAAAGATGCTGTAATTTTAGAGAGAATGCACTTGGGCACTATTTAACTTGGGTAATTGGTAGGCCACTCGATAATATTTTTATGCATTTAGAAACAGCACAATTTGGAAATTTGGACATTAGTTGTTTAATCCCGAGAACTCTGCAGAGGGTTTTGGATACATTGAAAACGACTTTGAAGGTGTTACACATGTTTTATTTTACCCCGTTATGGGAGAATCAGAACTTACCAGAATTTTTGAAAATAACTGATCACACCTATTGGAGTCGTATGGGAATAACTAGAGTGGCAAATCTGTTTGTCGCAGACCGTTTTAAAGTCTTAGAGGACTTTAACTTCACAAACACCTCGTTTTTAGATCAATTTATGTATGCACGTTTAAAACATGCATACGAAGCTACACTTAATAAAACAAATATGATGTTTCAACAACACTTATTTTTTGATTATTGTTTTTTTCACTTAGGGAAAAAGTTTAAAATGGCACAGATTTATTCGAAAATGCGTGCTTCACTGTCCACGGTGATTTATTTTAAAAGCATACCTAAATGGGAGCAGGAACTGAGAGTTTCCCCACTTCCATGGCCACAGATCTTTCAAAATACGATAAAGGTAATATCTGCAACCAGTTATAGATTGATCCAGTTTAAAATTCTGCATAGGTTATATTATACACCGCAGATGCAGGCTAAGTTTGCTAATAACAGAGGTCGTGAATTTTATTGCCGAAAGTGTGGCAGCCCTAACGGATATATCCATCTGTTATGGGAATGTCGCGTAGAAAAGAGATTTTGGGAGCAGGTATTTACAGCTCTTCAGGCGGATTTCCCCCAATCCTGTGTACCGGATATGATTTCTGTGATCTTGGGATCCTATATACCAAAAAAGCTAAATTTGTCGGTACATCAGCTGATCTGGCTGAAGGGCAGTTTGATAGCAAAGGTTCTGATAGTTAAGAGATGGGGTTCCCCCATATCCCCCGCATTTGAGGAGTGGAGACGGATTATGTCTCAAATAAAGCTGTATGAGGAGATTGAGAGGCGGAGAAGGAAAGGTATGTGATATCCCGCATCCGTAGCAGTGAGGTGGACTGACTGCCGCGTCTTGTTGGGCGCTGTAAGTGCACATGGATGGGTACGGGGGGGGGGGAGTATGGGGTCCGGGTTACCAGCGACAGCAGCCAAGGGTAAGGGGGGGGAATACTTGTGTTTAAAGGTATTTGGTTTGAGTGTATAGAGCCGGACTTAATGTTATGGTTTGTGATGATACTAAAATTATATTAACACCTTTTTTTTTTTCTTTTTTTTTATGTCTATAACTTTATTTAGTCTGTATTCTTTTTTTGTCCGGCTTTGTCTAAATGTTTAAATGCTATGTTACTATTTTTACAGAAAATAAAATATTTATAAAAAAAAAAAGTGCAGTAAGGAAAGATCGATAGTATTCGATCCAAACTTTAGAATATGAAGATAAAAGTCTAAATCCCATATGAATCACTTTGGAAGAAAATAAAATATTTATAAAAAAAAAAAAAAAAAAATATCTAAAGTTTGAGGCAATTGGAGAAAATGGCTACTAACAGTATATTTGACTCCAAGGAGACAGAACACCTGATCACCGTAAGTAATGTGATATTCCAGCACTGTATTTGTTACATGTCCTATGTTTGAACATACAATAAAGTTGTAGATAATTTTCTTTTTTAATCGCCATTAGGGAAAGGTCATTATCATGCGATTTTTAAAATCGCATGATATTCAACTACACATTTTAACAAGTCTAAGTAGATATTACTCATTGGTGCAGTAAGTATTGTTGTGACATCACAGAACTGTGTCTGTAGCATGTATTTATGCACAGCATCGAAATATCTCTCATATGCACATTGCACATCCATTTTCCTCCTGCACACTTACCCCCTCCCCCCCTGCCCCACACAAACACCCCGCCTCCGCTGCCCCCCCACTCTCCAAAAAACACACACGCATACACAAACACAGTAAATAGATTACATTTTGTGTCCTGTTGGTCACTCACTATCAGGACTCTGGAGAATCTTTCATTGTCTGACTGTCATTATTTGCTGGTTCATTTAGCGCTACCCAGGATGCACCACGGGGAGGTGAACCAGCTGTACACCCCATATCGTACCGTCACTTCACTAGACAGGTATATTTCTGCTCAGTTGGCCAATATCCGATTGCTCCGACTCGACACACATCCAATTTTAATACAATCAGATCTTATAACGGTAACATTTAATGTAATATTTCACTTTCAAAGACTTAAATACTTTTTTATGTTTTGTGAAGGACATAATGTTCATTACTTGCATGTAAAAAATTTGGGATTACATGCTTGCATCTTTATCCTGCAGTGTATGTTGGAGCGGGGCCTACGACCAGACCCGTAAACAGGCTGAGAAGCAGCAGATTGTGATGGAGATCTGTTCCGACCTCAAACGGAAGTTACGTGTCACAATAAAGAGTTAGTCATAAAAAAATGTAATGTACACTGCTCAAAAAAATAAAGGGAACACAAAAATAACACATCCTAGATCTGAGTTAATTAAATATTCTTCTGAAATACTTTGTTCTTTACATAGTTGAATGTGCTGACAACAAAATCACACAAAAATAAAAAAAATGGAAATCAAAATTTTCAACCCATGGAGGTCTGGATTTGGAGTCACACTCAAAATTAAAGTGGAAAAACACACTACAGGCTGATCCAACTTTGATGTAATGTCCTTAAAACAAGTCAAAATGAGGCTCAGTAGTGTGTGTGGCCTCCACGTGCCTATATGACCTCCCTACAACGCCTGTGCATGCTCCTGATGAGGTGGCGGACGGTCTCCTGAAGGATCTCCTCCCAGACCTGGACTAAAGCATCTGCCAACTCCTGGACAGTCTGTGGTGCAACGTGACGTTGGTGGATAGAGCGAGACATGATGTCCCAGATGTGCTCAATTGGATTCAGGTCTAGGGAACGGGCGGGCCAGTCCATAGCATCAATGCCTTCGTCTTGCAGGAACTGCTGACACAATCCAGCCACATGAGGTCTAGCATTGTCTTGCATTAGGAGGAACCCAGGGCCAACCGCACCAGCATATGGTCTCACAAGGGGTCTGTGGATCTCATCTCGGTACCTAATGGCAGTCAAGCTACCTCTGGCAAGCACATGGAGGGCTGTGCGGCCCTCCAAAGAAATGCCACCCCACACCATTACTGACCCAATACCAAACCGGTCATGCTGGAGGATGTTGCAGGCAGCAGAACGTTCTCCACGGCGTCTCAAGACTCTGTCATGTCTGTCACATGTGCTGAGTGTGAACCTGCTTTCATCTGTGAAGAGCACAGGGCGCCAGTGGCAAATTTGCCAATCTTGGTGTTCTCTGGCAAATGCCAAACGTCCTGCACGGTGTTGGGCTGTAAGCACAACCCCCACCTGTGGACGTCGGGCCCTCATATCACCCTCATGGAGTCTGTTTCTGACCGTTTGAGCAGACACATGCACATTTGTGGCCTGCTGGAGGTAAATTTGCAGGGCTCTGGCAGTGCTCCTCCTGTTCCTCCTTGCACAAAGGCGGAGGTAGCAGTCCTGCTGCTGGGTTGTTGCACTCCTACGGCCTCCTCCACGTCTCCTGATGTACTGGCCTGTCTCCTGGTAGCGCCTCCATGCTCTGGACACTACGTTGACAGACACAGCAAACCTTCTTGCCACAGCTCGCATTGATGTGCCATCCTGGATAAGCTGCACTACCTGAGCCACTTGTGTGGGTTGTAGACTCTGTCTCATGCTACCACTAGAGTGAAAGCACCGCCAGCATTCAAAAGTGACCAAAACATCAGCCAGGAAGCATAGGAACTGAGAAGTGGTCTGTGGTTCACCACCTGCAGAACCACTCCTTTATTGGGGGTGTCTTGCTAATTGCCTATAATTTCCACCTATTGTCTATCCCATTTGCACAACAGCATGTGAAATTGATTGTCACTCAGTGTTGCTTCCTAAGTGGACAGTTTGATTTCACACATGTGTGATTAACTTAGAGTTACATTGTGTTGTTTAAGTGTTCCCTTTATTTTTTTGAGCAGTGTATATATACATTTAGGAAAATAAGTATTTCATCCCTTTACAAATGATTACTTAGTACGTGGTGTGACACGCAGCAAATCAGCAGGTTACATCATACATCTCAACATTGCCATGAGTATATATATATATATATATATATATACACTCACCTAAAGAATTATTAGGAACACCTGTTCTATTTCTCATTAATGCAATTATCTAGTCAACCAATCACATGGCAGTTGCTTCAATGCAACTGGGGTGTGGTCCTGGTCAAGACAATCTCCTGAACTCCAAACTGAATGTCAGAATGGGAAAGAAAGGTGATTTAAGCAATTTTGAGCGTGGCATGGTTGTTGGTGCCAGACAGGCCGGTCGGAGTATTTCACAATATGCTCAGTTACTGGGATTTTCATGCACAACCATTTCTAGGGTTTACAAAGAATAGTGTGAAAAGGGAAGAACATCCAGTATGCGGCAGTCCTGTGGGCAAAAATGCCTTGTGGATGATAGAGGTCAGAGGAGAATGGGCCGACTGATTCAAGTTGATAGAAGAGCAACGTTGACTGAAATAACCACTCGTTACAACCGAGGTATGCAGCAAAGCATTTGTGAAGCCACAACACGCACACACACACATGTATAAATATATATATATATATATGAACAAAAAGTACACTGGGCACTCTCAGATATCACGACTAGGGATGAGCGAACCCGAACTGTATAGAATTTTGGGGTGTCCGTGACACGGACCCGAACCCGAACATTTTCGTAAAAGTCCGGGTTCGGGTTCGGTGTTCGGCGCTTTCTTGGCGCTTTTTGAAAGGCTGCAAAGCAGCCAATCAACAAGCGTCATACTACTTGCCCCAAGAGGCCATCACAGCCATCCCTACTAATGGCATGGCTGTGATTGGCCAGTGCAGCATGTGACCCAGCCTCTATATAAGCTTGGGTCACGTAGCGCTGCACGTCACTCTGCTGATACAAGCGTAGGGAGAGGTTGCAGCTGCGACGTTAGGGCGGGATTAGGCAGATTAACTCCTCCAAAAGACTTCATTCAGTGATCGATCTACAGCTGTGGATCATTGAACTGCTTCTATTCAATTGCTCAGTGTTTTTAGGCTGACCAGAACGTTTTTCAGTCACTTTTTTCTGGGGTGATCGGCGGCCATTCTGTGGGTTGTGGTGCGCCAGCACAAGCTGCCACCAAGTGCATTTAACCATCAATAGTGTGGTTATTTTTTGCTATATCCTACATCAGGGTCAAGCTTTCATCAAGTGCATTTAACCATCAATAGTGTGGTTATTTTTTGGCCATATACTACATCAGGTGCAGGCTGAGCCTGTGTCACCCAAGTGTATTTAACCATCAATAGTGTGGTTATTTTTTGCTATATCCTACATCAGGGTCAAGCTTTCATCAAGTGCATTTAACCATCAATAGTGTGGTTATTTTTTGGCCATATACTACATCAGGTGCAGGCTGAGCCTGTGTCACCCAAGTGCATTTAACCATCAATAGTGTGGTTATTTTTTGGCCATATACTACATCAGGGGCAAGTTGAGCCTGTCACCCAGCGCCTAAAAAATAGGCCTGACATTTATATTCATCCAAATCAGTACTGTTTTAGCTGGTCAAGTTATTTTTTGTGACCGTAAAAGCACAGTTTTTGTTCTGGGTTGAAAAACAATTCCCAAATTTGCAATTCTCAAAATTAGTGGTTTCTGCTGTATCAGACCTACTTTAAATCTATCCCTAAAAGGGTATATTAGATTCAAGGTGCTGATAGGGTCATTCTGAAAAACTTAACACACACGCTACAGTGCAGATACAAGTCTAATTCTGTGATTAAACGTATACCTGTCACACAGCACCTAAAAAATAGGCCTCACATATATATTCATCCAAATCAGTACTGTTTTAGCTGGTCAAGTTATTTTTAGTGACCGTAAAAGCACAGTTTTTGTTCTGGGTTGAAAAACAATTCCCAAATTTGCAATTCTCAAAATTAGTGGTTTCTGCTGTATCAGACCTACTTTAAATCTATCCCTAAAAGGGTATATTAGATTCACGGTGTTGATAGGGTCATTCTGAAAAACATAACACACACGCTACAGTGCAGATACAAGTCTAATTCTGTGATTAAACGTATACCTGTCACACAGCGCCTAAAAAATAGGCCTCACATTTATATTCCTCCAAATCAGTACTGTTTTAGCTGGTCAAGTTATTTTTAGTGACCGTAAAAGCACAGTTTTTGTTCTTGGTTGAAAAACAATTCCCAAATTTGCAATTCTCAAAATTAGTGGTTTCTGCTGTATCAGACCTACTTTAAATCTATCCCTAAAAGGGTATATTAGATTCAAGGTGCTGATACTGTCATTCTGAAAAACTTAACACACACGCTACAGTGCAGATCCAAGTCTAATTCTGTGATTAAACGTATACCTGTCACACAGCGCCTAAAAAATAGGCCTCACTTTTATATTCCTCCAAATCAGTACTGTTTTAGCTGGTCAAGTTATTTTTAGTGACCGTAAAAGCACAGTTTTTGCTCTGGGTTGAAAAACAATTCCCAAATTTGCAATTCTCAAAATTAGTGGTTTCTGCTGTATCAGACCTACTTTAAATCTATCCCTAAAAGGGTATATTAGATTCACGGTGTTGATAGGGTCATTCTGAAAAACTTAACACACACGCTACAGTGCAGATACAAGTCTAATTCTGTGATTAAACGTATACCTGTCACACAGCGCCTAAAAAATAGGCCTCACATTTATATTCCTCCAAATCAGTACTGTTTTAGCTGGTCAAGTTATTTTTAGTGACCGTAAAAGCACAGTTTTTGTTCTGGGTTGAAAAACAATTCCCAAATTTGCAATTCTCAAAATTAGTGGTTTCTGCTGTATCAGACCTACTTTAAATCTATCCCTAAAAGGGTATATTAGATTCAAGGTGCTGATAGGGTCATTCTCAAAAACTTAACACACACGCTACAGTGCAGATCCAAGTCTAATTCTGTGATTAAACGTATACCTGTCACCCAGCGCCTAAAAAATAGGCCTCACATTTATATTCCTCCAAATCAGTACTGTTTTAGCTGGTCAAGTTATTTTTAGTGACCGTAAAAGCACAGTTTTTGTTCTTGGTTGAAAAACAATTCCCAAATTTGCAATTCTCAAAATTAGTGGTTTCTGCTGTATCAGACCTACTTTAAATCTATCCCTAAAACGGTATATTAGATTCAAGGTGCTGATAGGGTCATTCTGAAAAACTTAACACACACGCTACAGTGCAGATCCAAGTCTAATTCTGTGATTAAACGTATACCTGTCACCCAGCGCCTAAAAAATAGGCCTCACATTTATATTCAGCTAAATCTGTCATTACTGGTGTGCCTGTATTAGTGTAATACGGTACCTAAATAGATAGCCAGACAGTGTTAGGTGTCTGTAAAAAAAGGCCTGAATTTTAATTCAATACATTGGCCCAAAAAATATTTTTCTTATTATGGTGAACGGTAACAATGAGGAAAACATCTAGTAAGGGACGCAGACGTGGACATGGTCGTGGTGGTGTTAGTGGACCCTCTGGTGCTGGGAGAGGACGTGGCCGTTCTGCCACAGCCACACGTCCTAGTGTACCAACTACCTCAGGTCCCAGTAGCCGCCAGAATTTACAGGGATATTTGGTGGGGCCCAATGCCGTTCTAAGGATGGTAAGGCCTGAGCAGGTACAGGCATTAGTCAATTGGGTGGCCGACAGTGCATCCAGCACGTTCACATTATCTCCCACCCAGTCTTCTGCAGAAAGCGCACAGATGCCCATCAGTCTGTCACATCACCCCCATGCATATCAGGGAAACTGTCTGAGCCTCAAGTTATGCAGCAGTCTCTTATGCTGTTTGAATACTCTGCTGCCAGGGTTTCCTAAGGGCATCCACCTAGCCCTTCCCCAGGGGTGGAAGAGATAGAATGCACTAACGCACAACCACTTATGTTTCCTGATGATGAGGACATGGGAATACCACCTCAGCACGTCTCTGATGATGACGAAACACAGGTGCCAACTGCTGGGTCTTTCTGCAGTGTGCAGACTGAACAGGAGGTCAGGGATCAAGACTGGGTGGAAGACGATGTAGGGGACGATGAGGTCCTAGACCCCACATGGAATGAAGGTCGTGCCACTGACTTTCACAGTTCGGAGGAAGAGGCAGTGGTGAGACTGAGCCAACAGCGTAGCAAAAGACAAAGAGGGAGCAGTGGGCAAAATCAGAACACCCGCCGCCAAGAGACTCCGCCTGCTACTGACCGCCGCCATCTGGGACCGAGCACCCCAAAGGCAGCTTCAAGGAGTTCCCTGGCATGGCACTTCTTCAAACAATGTGCTGACGACAAGACCCGAGTGGTTTGCACGCTGTGCCATGAGAGCCTGAAGCGAGGCATTAACGTTCTGAACCTTAGCACAACCTGCATGACCAGGCACCTGCATACAAAGCATGAACTTCAGTGGATTAAACACCTTAAAAACAAGGAAGTCACTCAGGCTCCCCCTGCTACCTCTTCTGCTGCTGCCGCCTCGGCCTCTTCTGCTGCTGCCGCCGCCTCGGCCTCTTCTTCCGCCTCTGGAGGGACGTTGGCACTTGCCTCCCAGCAAACATGGGATGTACCACCAACACCACCACCTGCGTCACCAAGCATCTCAACCATGTCACACGGCAGCGTTCAGCTCTCCATCTCACAAACATTTGAGAGAAAGCGTAAATTCCCACCTAGCCACCCTCGATCACTGGCCCTCAATGCCAGCATTTCTAAACTACTGGCCTATGAAATGCTGTCATTTAGGCTGGTGGAGACAGACAGCTTTGAAACAGCTCATGTCGCTTGCTGTCCCACAGTATGTTGTTCCCAGCCTGCACTACTTCTCCAAGAGAGCCGTGCCTTCCCTGCACAACCAAGTATCCGATAAAATCAAGTGTGCACTGCGCAACGCCATCTGTGGCAAGGTCCACCTAACCACAGATACGTGGACCAGTAAGCACGGCCAGGGACGCTATATCTCCCTAACTGCACACTGGGTAAATGTAGTGGCGGCTGGGCCCCAGGCGGAGAGCTGTTTGGCGCACGTCCTTCCGCCGCCAAGGATCGCAGGGCAACATTCTTTGCCTCCTGTCTCCTCCTCCTCCTACTCAGTTTCCTCCTCCTCTTCTTCCACCTGCTCATCCAGTCAGCCACACACCTTCACCACCAACTTCAGCACAGCCCGGGGAAAAACGTCAGCAGGCCGTTCTGAAACTCATATGTTTGGGGGACAGGCCCCACACCGCACAGGAGTTGTGGCCGGGTATAGAACAACAGACCGACGAGTGGTTGCTGCCGGTGAGCCTCAAGCCCGGCCTGGTGGTGTGCGATAATGGGCGAAATCTCGTTGCAGCTCTGGGACTAGCCAGTTTGAAGCACCTCCCTTGCCTGGCGCATGTGCTGAATTTGGTGGTGCAGAAGTTCATTCACAACTACCCCGACATGTCAGAGCTGCTGCATAAAGTGCGGGCCGTCTGTTCGCGCTTCCGGCGTTCACACCCTGCCGCTACTCGCCTGTCTGCGCTACAGCGTAACTTCGGCCTTCCCGCTCACCGCCTCATATGCGCAACGACAGCAGAGTTGCCCACATTTTAACGTGTGCAGACTACTGGGTTGCCACCCTGCTGGATCCACGGTACAAAGACAATGTGCCCACCTTACTTCATGCACTAGAGCGTGATAGTAAGATGCGCGAGTACAAGCGCACGTTGGTAGACGCGCTACTGAGAGCATTCCCAAATGTCACAGGGGAACAAGTGGAAGCCCAAGGCGAAGGCAGAGGAGGAGCAAGAGGTCGCCAACGCAGCTGTGTCACGGCCAGCTCCTCTGAGGGCAGGGTTAGCATGGCAGAGATGTGGAAAAGTTTTGTCACCACGCCACAGCTAACTGCACCACCACCTGATACGGAACATGTTAGCAGGAGGCAACATTTCACTAACATGGTGGAACAGTACCTGTGCACACCCCTCCACGTACTGACTGATGGTTCGGCCCCATTCAACTTCTGGGTCTCCAAATTGTCCACGTGGCCAGAGCTAGCCTTTTATGCCTTGGAGGTGCTGGCCTGCCCGGCGGCCAGCGTTTTGTCTGAACGTGTATTCAGCACGGCAGGGGGCGTCATTACAGACAAACGCAGCCGCCTGTCTACAGCCAATGTGGACAAGCTGACATTCATAAAAATGAACCAGGCATGGATCCCACAGGACCTGTCCATCCCTTGTGCAGATTAGACATTAACTACCTCCCCTTAACAATATATTATTGTACTCCCGAGCACTTCCTCATTCAATCCTATTTTTATTTTCATTTTACCATTATATTGCGGGGCAACCCAAAGTTGAATGAACCTCACCTCTGTCTGGGTGCCGGGGCCTAAATATGTGACAGTGGCCCGTTCCAGTGGTGGGTGACGTGAAGCCTGATTCTCTGCTATGACATGAAGACTGATTCTCTGCTGACATGAAGCCAGATTCTCTGTTACGGGACCTCACTCCTCTGCCTGGGTGCCTGGGCCTAAATATGTGACAGTGGCCTGTTCCAGTGGTGGGTGACGTGAAGCCTGATTCTCTGCTATAACATGAAGACTGATTCTGTGCTGACTTGAAGCCAGATTCTCTGTTACGGGACCTCTCTCCTCTGCCTGGGTGCCGGGGCCTAAATATGTGACAGTGGCCTGTTCCAGTGGTGGGTGACGTGAAGCCTGATTCTCTGCTATGACATGAAGACTGATTCTGTTCTGACATGAAGCCAGATTCTCTGTTACGGGACCTCTCTTCTCTGCCTGGGTGCCTGGGCCTAAATATGTGACAGTGGCCTGTTCCAGTGGTGGGTGACGTGAAGCCTGATTCTCTGCTATGACATGAAGACTGATTCTGTGCTGACATGAAGCCAGATTCTCTGTTACGGGACCTCTCTCCTCTGCCTGGGTGCCGGGGCCTAAATATGTGACAGTGGCCTGTTCCAGTGGTGGGTGACGTGAAGCCTGATTCTCTGCTATGACATGAAGACTGATTCTCTGCTGACATGAAGCCAGATTCTCTGTTACGGGACCTCTCTCCTCTGTCTGGGTGCCGGGGCCTAAATATGTGACAGTGGCCTGTTCCAGTGGTGGGTGACGTGAAGCCTGATTCTCTGCTATAACATGAAGACTGATTCTGTGCTGACATGAAGCCAGATTCTCTGTTACGGGACCTCTCTCCTCTGCCTGGGTGCCTGGGCCTAAATATGTGACAGTGGCCTGTTCCAGTGGTGGGTGACGTGAAGCCTGATTCTCTGCTATGACATGAAGACTGATTCTGTGCTGACATGAAGCCAGATTCTCTGTTACGGGACCTCTGTCCTCTGCCTGGGTGCCTGGGCCTAAATATGTGACAGTGGCCTGTTCCAGTGGTGGGTGACGTGAAGCCTGATTCTCTGCTATGACATGAAGACTGATTCTCTGCTGACATGAAGCCAGATACTCTGCTATGGCATGAAGAGACTGATTCTCTGCTGATGTGAAGCCAGATTCTCTGCTATGGGACCTCCTTCCAATTGATATTGGTTATTTTTTATTTTTTTATTTTAATTCATTTCCCTATCCACATTTGTTTGTAAGTGATTTACCTACATGTTGCTGCCTTTTGCAGCCCTCTAGCTCTTTCCTGGGCTGTTTTACAGCCTTTTTAGTGCCGAAAAATTTGGGTCCCCATTGACATCAATGGGGTTCGGGACGAAGTTCGGGTCGGGTTCGGATCCCGAACCCGAACATTTCCGGGAAGTTCGGCCGAACTTCTCGAACCCGAACATCCAGGTGTTAGCTCAACTCTAATCACGACCAATATTGAATTTATTATATATAATAAAGAAAATAGGTGCTACCCTATGATGAAGGGTACTGGGCACAGTTAAAAATCACAAGCAAAGTCGAGGACATAAACAATAATCACAATAACAATAAAATCGATAAATATTCGATAAAAAATTGCTAATTAAAATCGCTAAATAAAATGCCTATATTAGTTTTCGAACTGTATCAGCATTCAATAGCAGCATTCATAGGTGTAAAATATGTAACATTCGAATCGGAAAGATCAATAGTATTCAATCCCATCTTTAGAATATGAAGATAAAAGTCTAAATCCCATATGAATCACTTTGGAAGAACAAGATTAGTCACTTGGAACTCAAATACAGCTTATAATAAGCTATTCGCCCAAAGATTGTCCTAGCGGCGTCCCGTTATACTGGATTCTCAGTGGCATCCCGCTGAAACACTTAGCTGTGTGTTCCCCACACACATAAGCCAAAAAATTGAACAGTCTTACTATTCGATGAAACAAATGCCCATACGTTGCTCTAGACGTTGGTTTTTCGATACAGTCGACCATAGTCTTACGAGTTATACGAATTTATTCCGTCTAGATCCCCATGCCGGCGGCTTGTTTGCACGTGGACCTCGATAGTTGTGCACGATCTTTACTTCGACAAGCTTTAAATCACCTACTGCGCGGCAGACGGTATTGGACGGGCAATTTGTTATATTAATATTCCATTACACATGGCAAGTGATCCTTTGGGGGGGTTTGAACCAGACGCGTTTCGGGGTATTAAATAACCCCTTCCTCAGTGGTTACTAGTCCCCCCAGAATGCCCCTCTTTTATAGGGGATATGATGTCATACAAAATCCGGTCCGGATCCTCTTGTTCTTTGAACCAACCATAATTAAATATTGATCGAATATAATCAATGCTACTATACACTCACCTAAAGAATTATTAGGAACACCTGTTCTATTTCTCATTAATGCAATTATCTAGTCAACCAATCACATGGCAGTTGTTTCAATGAATTTAGGGGTGTAGTCCTGGTCAAGACAATCTCCTGAACTCCAAACTGAATGTCAGAATGGGAAAGAAAGGTGATTTAAGCAATTTTGAGCGTGGCATGGTTGTTGGTGCCAGACGGGCCGGTCTGAGTATTTCACAATATGCTCAGTTACTGGGATTTTCATGCACAACCATTTCTAGGGTTTACAAAGAATGGTGTGAAAAGGGAAAAACATCCAGTATGCGGCAGTCCTGTGGGCAAAAATGCCTTGTGGATGCTAGAGGTCAGAGGAGAATGGGCCGACTGATTCAAGCTGATAGAAGAGCAACGTTGACTGAAATAACCACTCGTTACAACCGAGGTATGCAGCAAAGCATTTGTGAAGCCACAACACGCACAACCTTGAGGCGGATGGGCTACAACAGCAGAAGACCCAACCGGGTACCACTCATCTCCACTACAAATAGGAAAAAGAGGCTACAATTTGCACGAGCTCACCAAAATTGGACTGTTGAAGACTGGAAAAATATTGCCTGGTCTGATGAGTCTCGATTTCTGTTGAGACATTCAAATAGTAGAGTCCGAATTTGGCTTAAACAGAATGAGAACATGTATCCATCCTCTGATGGCTACTTCCAGCAGGATAATGCACCATGTCACAAAGCTCGAATCATTTCAAATTGGTTTTTTGAACATGACAATGAGTTCACTGTACTAAAATGGCCACCACAGTCACCAGATCTCAACCCAATAGAGCATCTTTGGGATGTGGTGGAACGGGAGCTTCGTGCCCTGGATGTGCATCCCATAAATCTCCATCAACTGCAAGATGCTATCCTATCAATATGGGCCAACATTTCTAAAGAATGCTATCAGCACCTTGTTGAATCAATGCCTCGTAGAATTAAGGCAGTTCTGAAGGCAAAAGGGGCTCCAACACCGTATTAGTATGGTGTTCCTAATAATTCTTTAGGTGAGTGTATATGCACGATTGTATACTTCAGTTAATAGGTATACAAAATTTGAACATGAACTAGAACAATAAAAAATCATGATTAAAAACAATCACAAATAATGTCCTAGCAATGATAAAAATTAAAAATCCCACCATACAGTTGTACAATCCTAGTGGTACTCTTAATTGGTCGAAAAAACGCTTCTGGTCACCATGCGGTACCGGTGCGGTAGTGATGCGTTTAAAAAAAAAAAAAAGGGTAAATGGAAAATCTACCTTGACCTCATGTGGCTAGAGGTCTATTGGAACTATAATATAGCATATGACCCGTATTTTGTGATATTCAACATATTATCATATCCAAACATGCATTTCTTTATTGTCGGGAAGAATATCGTAGCAAAGGGTGGAGGCCCCCTGCTAAGGGAGAACCAGCCAGGACGTTTAAAATACCTGGCTAAGTTGTCCGTCAACAGCATCGCCCACCTGGTGTCTAAAGGAAACCAAAGAGTTCGAACTCTGCATTCAGACCACCAGGAAGCAAGGTGTTCAACTCAAAAATTTGTTGGGTTTCCAACCTAGACATCTTAGCGATGTGATTACCACCCCTCCAATCCTTTTCCACTTTATCAATGGCCGCAAACTTTAGGCCTGATGGATTCTTGTCGTGGACAATTCTAAAGTGGTTGGATAATGAATGGGTTTCCAAACCTTTTTTATTGTTGGCAATATGTTCTGATATGTTCTGATATTCACTTCTTCAGTGATCTTTTGGTCCTACCAACATATTGTTGTTTGCATGGACACTCTATAATATAATTACGATTTATTCGTCGAAACTGGCCTTGAGGAATGTTAATAAGCCAACTTGGGAGATGGCAACTACTATATAAAATGTAACTATTCCTAGTTGATGGCTTGATAAATGTACAACTTTTTAATTTTTTATCTTCCACATAAATTTACAAATGTAAAAATTCCAAACGTTCCTTACTTGTTACACCCATGAATTTAAGATTAAATATATTAAAATTAATTTCTTCTAAAAAGACATCCAGTTTTTCTTTGCCTGACTTCCAAATAAAAAAGATGTTATTTGCCATAGCACCAGGTCCGTCCCCAGTCTGGGGGTTACCATTTGCTCCTCCCAGTTGGCCATTAATAAATTGGCATAACTGGGGGCGAACCTGGTGCCCATAGCAGTCCCTTGGGTTTGTAGAAAATAATCCCCATTAAAATTGAAATAATTGTGGGACAAGATAAAATCAATGCCATCTATTAAAAACCTAATCTGTTCAAGGGCCAACCTACCTTCTTGTCATAACTGAGTATCGACTGCCCATTTCCCTTGTTCATGGTTAATGACAGTATATAATGATTGGACGTCCAACGTCCCCATTATCCAATCTTCCTCAAATATTACCTTTTCTATTACCTCAATAATTTTGGTCGTATCTTTTGTATATGATGGTATATTCTTAACCTTAGGCTGCAATAACACATCAATATAATGCAAAAGGTTAGAGGTCAGGGAATCGATCCCTGAAACGATTGGGCTTCCTGGTGGGTTGGTAGCATCCTTGTGAATCTTAGGTATGCAATAAAAAACAGGTATACGTGGATGTTTATTCAATATAAAATTGAATTCCTCTTCATTTAAAATACCTCTCCTTTTCCCTTCTTCACAAAAATTAACTAGCTCCGAATAGAACTGGTATGTGGGATCTTTTTTCAACTTTGAATATGTATCCCCATCGGACAGTTGTCTTAGACATTCTGAATTGTATTTAGCTGTGTCCTGTATGATTATTGATCCCACTTTATCCACAGATAACAATATCATTTTTTGAAGTGTTTTCAAAGCTTTATTTCTTCTCTTGTTAAGTTTTGTCGTCTATATTTCATAGAATTTTTAATCTTCCGCAAGTCGTTTTCGACACATTCTTTAAAAGTAATCATTTCTTGACTCAGTTCACTCCTAGGGTATTTTTTGGATGTATTTCTCAATGTTGTACGTATATATTGTTCGTGTTGATTTGTCTGAGTATTTTCCCTATCTATTGGGTTTCTTAAAAAATATTTTTTTTAGGCAAAGCCGTCTCATGAATTTCTCGATCCCAATAAAGGTTTCAAATTTGTTTAATCGTACTGAAGGAGCAAATTTAAATCCTTTTTCAGTAATTGACTTTGGGTGTTGGACAAAGTGACAGAACTCAAATTAATAATGGTCAACCGATATTAACCGGACAGAATGATATCAAAACATCGGACCCCCAAGGAGTCATAATAATCACCCAAAAAATGAAACTAACTTTCGTATGTGTGAAAATCCAAAAAGCTTTATTGTAAATATATATAAACAGTACATACATGTATTATAAAACAGGCAGCACAAGGCGGGACACACAGATGAGGAGCAGGACCCAAGGAGAGGCCGGGAGATCAGTGCAAAAAAATACAGGGAAAAAGAATACTAGCTGAAAGAGCATACCTCAGAGTCTCATAGCAGCAACGCCCCAAACACAATGCAACAGAGGCGATTGTGGAGACTGAGGTTTAAGATGGAAGGAACACAAAGGAACACAATTAAACATACCCTGAATGGTGCAAAGATCTCTCGGCCAACTCCTGACCCAACGCCGTTTCGCCAGTAGATCTGGATTCTTCCGGGGATATCTGATTGATCTCTAAACATCTTTTCAGGGATTTAATCTCCCACCTTTGTCCTAATTGGCGAAATAGTAATATTTCCAAATCTTTAAGAACCTCTGTTACACTCAATACATCCTCAATACTTGCTGAGTC